>NW_028241971.1:0-548787 GCF_964263255.1 Lissotriton vulgaris
GTCATGGAGATGAAGGGGGCATAACCTGTCTCCATACTCCCTTTCCTGGTTTTTACTGAGGGAACTTTCTGGGGAGTTTGTCCCGATGATCAAGGGACATACCATACTTTTGGTCTAGATAACCAAATGATAAGACTGATCACACTGATAATTGATGGGAATCTAAGGACTCGCTCAATTTCTCCTTACCGCTTCTTTACTTTCAACATTTTTCCATTCTTTCCGTTCTGGCTCCTTTTGTTTATAGTATATCCAAGCACTTGTAGACTTTTAGAGGTATCAGACCCCCAGTTCAGATAGTTATTGTGATTGTGATAGTGGGGATTTGAACTGTGGCTGGTCTTAAAAATTATCCCTATGACCCTTCTCTCCCTGTTGTGTGATGAGGCAGCAGATATTCACAGCAAAGGTAAGCCCAAGCATCATCTTCAATTATTTAGGGACCCTTAGATATCATGTAACAAGTCCCTTAATAGCTGTTATCCACGTTCCTTTTTCAGCTCATAAACATATCTTGCTTTGACAGGTCCGTGTGAAAAATTTGGATATGTAAGTACAACTATAGGCCATACTTTTACTGGCAATCTAGAGTAAGGGTGAAGGTCACCCATCACCCATCTGACTTCTCACATCAAATCTCACATGCATTCTTATCTCTGGTTTTTTTGGAACGCGGCCAGATAAAGAGGTTGCTGACACCTTTATTCGCTTAGTGACAACAAATTATGCAATAAGGTAAATTTTGCCAAATATGCATTCTTACCTGGCACCTTGCAGACAGCCACTTATAGTACATGCTGCTGACTCATTTCATTCTTTCACCAAGAAGTGGTTTCTATGGTTTACACATTATCGATCTTCTTTCTGAGAAATAGTCATATTTTATACTCTTTTATTCTCTTGGATGCTTTCACTTTTGGTAGGGCTGCGGTTCTGTCCATTCTTTCCACCTGTCATGTGGGCAGGGTACACTGTCATTTATTAATTCAAGAACAGAAATGTGAATTATTTACATCTTAAAAATGTTAGGTAGCATGGCACCATATATTTGGGTTTCATGCATGTGGGCCACGCACACTCTTATTAGCTCTCCTAACTCTATTTTAATCTTGTGACACATCGACCATTTTACTTTTTCTTTTTTTAAATCTTTATTCGCAACTACACAGTATATTATTATCATGATATCATTGATTCTTATCACACAGTACAGTCTTTTCTCATTTTCTTCCCGACCAAGCAAGGCAATTATGTACAATTCCAGCATGTTTCAGATGTCGTATGGAATAAATACATGAGTACAGTACATTTTATACTCCCCCCCCCCCCCCCCCATCTACATTTCCATGAAGGTGCTTGTACGGTCATTGGTACCTTACACATTGTCGCATCAACAAGTTTAATAATCAACAAACAAAAGGATCCAACCCCTGATCCTCCCCCCTCCCCATAACACCCACCCTATCCCCATACGTCTCCTGCCCATGTGTAGTCCAAAATATAACACTCCGTCTCAGTGAACCAGACTGTCATAGCTTGTATTGAAGTTCACATAAACCACACCCGTTCACCAGCGGGCTTTAGTACGCCAATTTTGCACGTGTCTTCAGACTCTGTACTATTCTTCCATTTACACACCCTCCCTCTGCGATGGTGCCATCTCTATCTCCTCGAGTACTAGCATCATAGCCTCCCAGTCCTGCGCTATGGGATACTTCCTTTGTCGCAAGCAAAAGAAGACTGGGCTGTTCCTCGAGGGTCAAACGGAAACTAAGGTGCAGGGGGGAGTGCTCAGTGGAGAACTACCCCAGGGTATCCATTATGTTGGATATAATGGCCTCACACACCCTTGCGGGTGTCATGCTTCATCATAGGCAATGCTCCTCGTTGGGTAGGCGGTGCAATTCCAAACGGGCAACACCTCTAAGAGGGGCTCTTTGGCGGAGATCTTTTTATCCAACTGCCTATGGGTGAAGTGGTGGTGTGGGGCCAGGACAGTGTAGACGGTGTAAGTGAAGGTAAAATGAAGCAAGAGGTACCGGAAAACAACTTTATTCAGGTGGTCCTTTGCCTCAACTAAAATCAAGATTAGTCTGTATTTGCTGGAACTTAGGTTTCCACGTACGAGACAGTACTAAGGTGTAAGAGATATGGTCAACATGTTTCTCGCTAAACGTTCATTGACATGCGATTCTTCAGGACCTAAAATGAAGCAGAACTACTGTCTACAAAACATGACCTACATCCGCATACTTCCTTTGTCCCCTCCCCTCCTCCCGTCTCAGCGCTGCATTCTCCGCCCTGCCCCATTTCAACATCTCAGACTGCCATACAGATATTCTAGGCGGTCTGGGTGACTTCCACCGCATCGTAATAACCCTTATCGCTAATAGCAGGGCCAGATCCAGGAATTTAAATTTAGCTTTTTGTTTTTTAGATCTTTTGAGGGATCCCACCAAACAATATAACGCATCCACTGGGTCCGGAAGGGCAGTCACCGTACTCAGTATCTGACAAATTCCCCCCCAGTAGTTATTCAGGGACGGGCATGCCCACAACATATGGAGAAAGCCAGCCTCATCTCCTTTACATCGTGGACAGCAGTGGGGGAGTCGGGAAACATTCTATGTAACCTCTGTGGGGTGAGGTACGCTCTATGTAGCACCACGGCCTGTATAAATTTAAAATTAACGTTCCTCGACACCCTTCGGGGATGCTCAAGAACTATCTGCCAGGCCTTATCTGTCATTACCTCTCCCGTGTCTTGTGTCCATGTGTCTCTGAGTGTAACGAGTGGGATCGCGGCGTGTTCCCTAATCCCCCAGTATAACCATCGTACCAGGTGCCCCCCCCGTCCCCATGTGGTATATCAAGTGGACCAGTTCATGTCTCGTGGGTTGGAGCCTCTGCGGAGCCCAGGTTCCTCGTATGTAGTGAGACACCGCAGCATGTAGCAGGTACAGTCGCTGGGGAGCCCCGTGACTCACAGGAATGAGTCATGATCCAGCAGGGTGTCGTTCCCGAAGAAGACTCCTACATCCTCCACTCCAGCCTCCGCCCAGGGTCGTAATTTATACTGTGTAAGTCTGCCCTGCGTTGATGGGATACCTAACAGAGGAATGTTCTCCGCAAAGGGCACTGCGTTTGAGGTGTTTGCCAGCTCCTTCCTCCAGCACAACAGGGCCATGCTCAAACGGGGGTGGCAATCCGGGGGGAGCCGGCTCTTAGGCAGCAACAAGGAGTGTAATTCTCCCAGCGCCAACCGGTCTGCCGTGAAGTCAATTTCGTGTAGGTACCTACCCGCTACCCATCGCGCAAGCCACTGGAGTTGACTGGCGTAGTAGTATCCTCTAAGGTCCGGCACCCCAAGGCCTCCGTTCTTGGTCCCCAATTGTAATTTTCGGAGACTAATACGCCTGCGTCCCGTCCCCCAGATAAGAGTTACCAGGATCGTATTCAACGTATTAAATATCTGTTGCGGGAGAATAACTGGCAGGTTAACAAAGTAATATAACATGCGGGGGAGCATGACCATCTTGGATATGGCAATTCTGCCCATAATGGATAGGGGTAAAGACGTCCAAAACCCCACACTGCTACGGAGACCAGTATTGGCTCTCCGGACATTACCCTCGATCTGGTCCTCCGGCTTTCTATACACCTGTATGCCCGACCATTTTACTTAACTTAATTCTTTTGTCATATATAGGGCACAGTTATTCTAACCCAGATCTGTTTCTTTAATTATTTTGTAGATGGTTTTCATCATGGCCTCCTGATGAAGGCTGTAGAGCCAAAACGCACGTAGGTCACTATAGGTCAAACTCTTCTAGCCATGTTGTAATTGCACATGCTTCTATGTAATTAGCTGAGCTGAATTTAATTTTCTCCATCTTACTCTGAAAAGCCATGAAGACCTCGAATGTTTGGCCATTGATGCAAATTGAAATAATTGTAATTCGTACTGAACCATTGTAGGAAGGTAAATCCTGACTATGGTTGCTCCCAACTTTTTGCCCTGTGTTTTAGCTGGTTTTTGACATAGTCGACATGGGACCCTGCCAATCAGGACCCCAGGCCTACTGCTCTCTCTGTAAAATGGATTCCATGTACCTTAGGTACATTACCAATTGGTACTGGGCCACCTTATCAGACCCTGTAACTCAGGGCATAGGTGTACCCAGGGCCTACCAGGGGCTGAAGCATGTATTATGCCACCCCTGGCTGGCCTCCTAAATCTGACACAACTGGCTGCATGACAGCTGGGGCAAAGTCGTGTAATCACCCTTTGCTGTAGATATAGTATACCTATATCTAACCCTAAAAATGGACACACAGATTCCTATCAGTCACTCCTATGGCAGGCCTTAACAATCCTGAAGGCAGAGTGCATGGAATCGTGTGAAATGGTGCTCTGGCATGAGCTGAGCCCGTTTGCAGCTGGCGGAACCAAGTCCTAATAGCTGTTCCATGATAACGCATACCATATACTCTTAAGTGCATTATAATCCTCGCGGTTAAATGCTATCTTTGGTATTGCTTTATCAAAACATGTCGAGTAAGGTGTCATACGAATTGGAATACTAACCCCTCGCCAATTCTGGCGACGGGGTTAGCATTCCACCCTTCTAGAGGGACACGACATGTAGGTAACTGTGAACCCCGGTTAAAGTTAAACGAAGCCTCAGCTCCACAAAATGGATGCTGCCACCACAGACACGAGTCTGACCTCCTGCTGCTGGGAGTCCTTCCAGCGAGGAGAGCCTGGACAAAGGGTTTCCTGTCCGGGGCGGTGCTAGCACCATCCCAGACAGGGTTTTGTGTATCCTGGGTAGGCAGGGCTTTACAGGAAGGTGACTGCTGAGTGGCACCCCGGTGCTCACTACGCATAGGCCGGTCAGAACCAGTTCCAGGGGCACACCAGCCCCTGGCCTGGGGGAAGTCCGGCATGGGAGAGGGGTGTAACCACCCCCCTCCTAGTCCCACCCATAGGCAGGACCTAGTCACCGGGTCAGCCCCTTTTCCTAGTATAAAGATAGGAGCGGGCCCCCTGTTCAAATTAGATCATCTTTGGAATCAAGACACGACTTTCTGCGAAAGGACTTCAAGATTTCTTCTTCAAGATTCTCCCTTGTGACTAAGGAGTAGTCACCCTGCATCCGCAGGCACCATCTTAAGAACACTGCGGTCTGCTGCAAGTCCTTCCTCCGGAATCCGACTGCCCAGCTCGACGAGAACCGGCTTCCCTGGCACCTCCGACCTCTACTCATCTCTACAGCAAAGCTGAGAACCGTGAGTGCGACGAGACCTCGAGGGACCGGCCATCTTCAAGACTGCACGACTTCTTTCCAGCACGACCGCCGAGGGATCCTCTGGTGAGTGCTTTGGGGTCCGAGAAGCCCCGACCCTGAGCAGCTCCAGCACCGAAGTACAGCCTCCCAGCATCTCCACGATCTGCGTGGGGCCCTTCTGCTTTTTGCTGCTCACCGCGTTGTTTGGCTACTAGCCCGCTGGCTTGTGGCCTTCCTAACGACGCCCGACGACATCACTGCTGCTGGTCTGGTTGCTCCAGACTGGCCCTTGCTCCCTTCCAAAAGAGGAGCACCCCGGACCCTCCTGGTCCACTCAAGACGCCATTTTAGGTCCACCGCGTGGGCTTGAGTTAGCCAAGGCTTTGTTGCCCAATCCTGGGTCCAGCGACGCCGACAGCTTCATCCATCGTGGGACAACTCGCTCCTCCATCCTGGTCGCCGACAACGCCTCCTGGTCCATGAGATCTGCAGAGCACAGCGTCGCCCACTCACCTAGTCGAGGTGACTACCATCCGGTGCCCTCCTGGTGCCACCTGACTACTGGCTAGTAGTCACGAACTTGGTCCCCTCTGCTTTCAGGTGTCATCCATCTTCAAGATCCAGGCTTGGATCACTTCGAACTCTCTTTACTGGTCGCCTGCCAGCATCTTTCTTCCAGGCTCCTGGTCCGTCTACGAGGATTCCCGACGTCTTTTAAGACCTATGCAGCTGCAGCCCCTGGGCTAGGTAACTTCGGCATTTCGGTGCCCCAGCATAGCCTCACTATCCAAGGGTCAGAATCCACTTTCGTTTTCCTCCTACCAGGTCGGGTTCGCCCGAGAACACTAACTTTGTCTTTACTAGCTACCATAGACTTTGTCCCGCATCACGCGTGAGAGTGCACACTCTGCACCCGAGTCCCCTGGGCCTCCTAGAAGTAATCTAGAGATTCTATAGTCAAGTCCTAGCGATTCCAAAGCCTATTAGTACTGTACTTACCTGCTAGTAATTTCGCATTCCACTTTCAGAGTATATGGTTTTTCGTGCCCCTCGGGCATTTGTATATACTGTGCTAACTTAAGTATTTTCGTAAGAGTTTTGTTTTGTGCTTAGTACCCTGTCCTCATAAAGAGTACAGGGCTGTTGTGATTCTAATAAATACACTGTTTATTTTCATAACACTTGTGTGGTGTCCTTTCACTTGGTGTTCAAGGGGTATAACAGCTGGCTTAACACACCCTCTCGAGTCTTTAGCCTTAGACTGCTCGTATCCACGCTACTAGGATAGCTGGTCCATAAGGTTGACTTACAACCAATCATCAATAAGGGTTGTCTGGACTGATACATAGTGTTCACTAGAATAGTGAGCACTGCATATCAGGCCAACTTCTCACATTGGTGAGCAGCGTTTGGGATTTGAGCTTGCTGTTGTTTTACCACAGGTATCCTAAGAATATCTTGTGAAAGATCACATAACTACTTCAGGTACATATAACTTAGCTTAGAATACTCTGAGTTCTACTGAACCAGCTGTTGTAGCTCCTCAAGGCTTAGCACACCTTGGCTACAACTCTTAGCAAGGGATCAGTAGGCAAACATATAGTGTAGGTAGGTGCATCACTTACACCACACTAGAATCAGCATGTCAGACAAAGGAGGAAACTCTGAGTCTCCCCTTGTGTCAGTGGACCCTCCACAGGTCACTACTTCCAGATATGCTGCTCTTAGCTTCCAGGAGATGAGACAAGTGTGTACCTCCAGGAAACTAAAACAGGGGTCTAAACCCACAATTCCCTTTCTGATTGGTCTCTTAGAGACTTATGATGCCAGGAGGGCTGGTAACCCAGACCCTTCTAATCCAGATGGGAACATGCCTCCCCTAGAGGGAACCTCAGGTGACCCAGACCTTATCCATCTCTCTGCAGAAGGTGAAGAGGATGAGGATCTGGAGCCATCTGATGATGAGGCAGACAAAGGTCCAGAAGTAGTTAGCCAGCTAACTAGGGACAACTTAAGCAGGCATGAGAATGGTACTAGGAGACCCCTGGGACCCCTCTCAGGCCAGCTTAACATTGGGAGTGGACGAGTTAGGTCTCTATCAAGAGGCTCTAACAGATCCATTCAAACCAATGGCTCTCAGGCCTCTGCTCTGAGGAGGATGACCTCCCCTCAGAGGAGAGTATATGAAGCCAAGGAAAGGGAAGTCAATCTGAGGATTGAAAGGGAAGAACTTGCCCTGGCCAAAGAAAGACTTGCCTTTGCTAGAGAGCAAGAATTGAGTGGGTCAAAACCCACTGGTGGCAGCATTATACCAAGCAATAGGGACAGGAGTTTTGATACAAGGCACCTGAGTAAGATAGTGCCCCCCTTTAAGCAAGGGGATGATATCCACAAATGGATGACTGCTTTGGAGAGGGCTTGCACTTTACAGTGTGTCCCCCAGAGTCAGTGGGCAGCTATCTTGTGGCTCTCCTTTGAAGGCAAAGGTAGAGATAAGCTCCTCACTACTAGAGCTGAGGATGCTAACAATTACCAAGTCCTGAAGAATACACTGGTTGATGGGTTTGGTTTAACCACTGAACAGTACAGGATGATGTTCAGAGACACCCAGAAAACTCAGTCTCAGGATTGGACTGACTTTGTTGATTGTGCCACTAAGGCTTTTGAAGGCTGGCTACTGGGTAGTAAGGTTACTGATTTTAAAGGATTGTACAATCTAATTATGAGGGAGCAAATCTTAAGTAATTGTCAGAACCAGTTATTACACCAGCACCTGGTAGACTCTGATCTGACCTCTCCACAGGAATTGGGTAAGAGGGCAGACAAATGGGTCAGAACCAGGGTCAGGCCTAAGAACCAGGGTGGTGACCAAAAGAAGGAATCAACCAAGCCTCAAGAGAAGGGTGGGGATAAATCCACAGAGAAGACTTCCCAAGGGCCCCAAAACTCCAACAAGGGTGGTGGGTCCCAGACCACTCCTTCAGAACAGAAGAAACCTTATTGCCATACCTGTAAACAGGTGGGCCATTACAAAAGTGATGCCAGTTGCCCTAAAAATAGCAATAAGGAAAACATACCCCCAGGTAATACTCCCAGACCTCCTGTTACCACTAGTGGTAATCCCCCAGGTGGTGGGAGTGCCCCCAAGAATGTGGTGGGCATTACTTTGGGCAATCAGGTGGATTATGGCCTAGCCAGATCCCCTGACACCACTCTTGTCTGTGAGACTGGCATGGGGTTTGCCAACTTCACTACTGGTCCCCACATTTTGGGAAAGTATAGACAAGAGCTCCTAGTCAATGGTCAGAAAGTTGAGGCATTCAGAGACACAGGGGCCAGCATCACCATGGTGATTGACCATCTGGTCCCCTCTGCTCAACTGACCCCTGGTTTTACTTATCAGGTGACAGACATTCATGGAGTGAAAAGAAGGCATCCCATGGCAGTAGTCAAGCTCAGCTGGGGTAATGTCACAGGGCCCATGAGAGTGGCAGTGACAGATAACCTACCTGTAGATTGCTTACTGTGGAATGACCTGGAACTCTCAGCATGGGCTGAGGTGGAGCAAGAAACCCACTCCAGGATGATAGGCCTATCCAGAAGGGTTAGTGGGGCAGTAATAGCTGCAGCCCCAGTCCAAGCACCAGTCCTCCCTGAAAAGGTTGGAAGGGCAGTGGTAGCCACTGCCCATGCTCAGACAGACTTCCCAGAACAGGATAGGAGGGCTGTGACAGTCACAGCCCAAACACAAACTGAGTGCCCTCCTGAAAAGGTTGGCAAGGCTGTAATGGTCTCAGCCTCCACTCAAACCGATAGTGTTGTGAAGCCTGAAACAATGGATCACTCCACTCAGACAGAGAGCATTGAGGAGGAAGAGAAGTCTCCCTCCCACCAGACTCTAAGAAAGGATCAGCATCCTCAGGGAACTGATCTGACCCCTTGTGAAGGAACTGCCCCAGAGGTAGTCAGGCCTAGCCTGGCAGAGCCCCTGATGTCAGTGGACCCTTCCAAGGTGGGACCCAGTCTGGAGCAGGTAACCTGCCCCTCTCTACCCTGCCTCAGTCAGCCCAGGGCTGAAGAGGTCAGGGAGGCCAGTGGTGGACCCCAAGGGACCCCCTGTCCCACAGAACTGCTTAATCAACAGATTAGGATCACTGAAGCTGGTAAACCTAGCCAAGTGAAAATAAATCAGACTCCTGAGGGATCCCCCTTAAAAGTAGTTAGGGACCTCCCACAGCTGGACACTGTTGGGCACAGCCAAACATGGGGCCTAAAACCCCCAAACCTGACCTGTCCCTCCAGTAAGCCAAACAGAGGGACTCAGCCTCCAGCTTTAGGTAGCCAGAGGCTGACCCTGAGAGCACAGTGCATCTCAGCTAAGGAAAGGAAGGCACACATGGTGGATGGTGATTGGAAGAAGTTGAGCCCAAAGGTAGAGGAGCCTCACTTCAGCACTCCATCCCAGCATCAGCCTTTTTCTTTCCCAAGACACACCAAAGACAGAGATTCCCTATGGTGGAGACCCTCAGATACCCATAGGGTGAGGGGTTGCTTAGTGGACCATGACACAGGGGGAAACCAAGCCAGAGCTGGTCCTTCCTTATATGGCCACTTAGGTAATAAAGGCTTACCTGGACAAGGATAGCCTTATCTCCTTTCGTTTGGGGGGGGGGGGTTGTGTAGGAAGGTAAATCCTGACTATGGTTGCCCCCAACTTTTTGCCCTGTGTTTTAGCTGGTTTTTGACATAGTCGACCTGGGACCCTGCCAATCAGGACCCCAGGCCTACTGCTCTCTCTGTAAAATGGATTCCATGTACCTTAGGTACATTACCAATTGGTACTGGGCCACCTTATCAGACCCTGTAACTCAGGGCATAGGTGTACCCAGGGCCTACCAGGGGCTGAAGCATGTATTATGCCACCCCTGGCTGGCCTCCTAAATCTGACACAACTGGCTGCATGACAGCTGGGGCAAAGTCGTGTAATCACCCTTTGCTGTAGATATAGTATACCTATATCTAACCCTAAAAATGGACACTCAGATTCCTATCAGTCACTCCTATGGCAGGCCTTAACAATCCTGAAGGCAGAGTGCATGGAATCGTGTGAAATGGTGCTCTGGCATGAGCTGAGCCCGTTTGCAGCTGGCGGAACCAAGTCCTAATAGCTGTTCCATGATAACGCATACCATATACTCTTAAGTGCATTATAATCCTCGCGGTTAAATGCTATCTTTGGTATTGCTTTATCAAAACATGTCGAGTAAGGTGTCATACGAATTGGAATACAGTAGAGTGGTGTGGCTCACTGGTTAGAGGCGGCAGACCCGAAAGCAGAGAACGGCCCGGGACCAGGGTTCAATTCCCGACGCGGCAGGGTCGTGGACCAGGGTCAGCGGACTCGATAATTCTCGCTTTGGTGCCTACTCTAACCAGGGATCACACTCGGCAACTCTGGGCATTAGCTTGCCTCATCTCTACAACGGCCCCCCACATTCGCCGGGGATGCCTGGTTTCACCTTGGAGATACCCAGTAGGGACCATCTCACAGGGATAGCCAGGACGGGTTCCCCAGCGGTCTACAGCGCCACGACGCCTCAGGGCAGCAGTGCGCTTTACAAGACCACATACATTACATTACATTACATTACATACTAACCCCTCGCCAATTCTGGCGACGGGGTTAGCATTCCACCCTTCTAGAGGGACACGACATGTAGGTCACTGTGAACCCCGGTTAAAGTTAAACGAAGCCTCAGCTCCACAAAATGGATGCTGCCACCACAGACACGAGTCTGACCTCCTGCTGCTGGGAGTCCTTCCAGCGAGGAGAGCCTGGACAAAGGGTTTCCTGTCCGAGGCGGTGCTAGCACCATCCCAGACAGGGTTTTGTGTATCCTGGGTAGGCAGGGCTTTACAGGAAGGTGACTGCTGAGTGGCACCCCGGTGCTCACTACGCATAGGCCGGTCAGAACCAGTTCCAGGGGCACACCAGCCCCTGGCCTGGGGGAAGTCCGGCATGGGAGAGGGGTGTAACCACCCCCTCCTAGTCCCACCCATAGGCAGGACCTAGTCACCGGGTCAGCCCCTTTTCCTAGTATAAAGATAGGAGCGGGCCCCCTGTTCAAATTAGATCATCTTTGGAATCAAGACACGACTTTCTGCGAAAGGACTTCAAGATTTCTTCTTCAAGATTCTCCCTTGTGACTAAGGAGTAGTCACCCTGCATCCGCAGGCACCATCTTAAGAACACTGCGGTCTGCTGCAAGTCCTTCCTCCGGAATCCGACTGCCCAGCTCGACGAGAACCGGCTTCCCTGGCACCTCCGACCTCTACTCATCTCTACAGCAAAGCTGAGAACCGTGAGTGCGACGAGACCTCGAGGGACCGGCCATCTTCAAGACTGCACGACTTCTTTCCAGCACGACCGCCGAGGGATCCTCTGGTGAGTGCTTTGGGGTCCGAGAAGCCCCGACCCTGAGCAGCTCCAGCACCGAAGTACAGCCTCCCAGCATCTCCACGATCTGCGTGGGGCCCTTCTGCTTTTTGCTGCTCACCGCGTTGTTTGGCTACTAGCCCGCTGGCTTGTGGCCTTTCTAACGACGCCCGACGACATCACTGCTGCTGGTCTGGTTGCACCAGACTGGCCCTTGCTCCCTTCCAAAAGAGGAGCACCCCGGACCCTCCTGGTCCACTCAAGACGCCATTTTAGGTCCACCGCGTGGGCTTGAGTTAGCCAAGGCTTTGTTGCCCAATCCTGGGTCCAGCGACGCCGACAGCTTCATCCATCGTGGGACAGCTCGCTCCTCCATCCTGGTCGCCGACAACGCCTCCTGGTCCATGAGATCTGCAGAGCACAGCGTCGCCCACTCACCTAGTCGAGGTGACTACCATCCGGTGCCCTCCTGGTGCCACCTGACTACTGGCTAGTAGTCACGAACTTGGTCCCCTCTGCTTTCAGGTGTCATCCATCTTCAAGATCCAGGCTTGGATCACTTCGAACTCTCTTCACTGGTCGCCTGCCAGCATCTTTCTTCCAGGCTCCTGGTCCGTCTACGAGGATTCCCGACGTCTTTTAAGACCTATGCAGCTGCAGCCCCTGGGCTAGGTAACTTCGGCATTTTGGTGCCCCAGCATAGCCTCACTATCCAAGGGTCAGAATCCACTTTCGTTTTCCTCCTACCAGGTCGGGTTCGCCCGAGAACACTAACTTTGTCTTTACTAGCTACCATAGACTTTGTCCCGCATCACGCGTGAGAGTGCAAACTCTGCACCCGAGTCCCCTGGGCCTCCTAGAAGTAATCTAAAGATTCTATAGTCAAGTCCTAGCGATTCCAAAGCCTATTAGTACTGTACTTACCTGCTAGTAATTTCGCATTCCACTTTCAGAGTATATGGTTTTTCGTGCCCCTCGGGCATTTGTATATACTGTGCTAACTTAAGTATTTTCGTAAGAGTTTTGTTTTGTGCTTAGTACCCTGTCCTCATAAAGAGTACAGGGCTGTTGTGATTCTAATAAATACACTGTTTATTTTCATAACACTTGTGTGGTGTCCTTTCACTTGGTGTTCAAGGGGTATATGTGATGGTATAACAGCTGGCTTAACACGCCCTCTCGAGTCTTTAGCCTTAGACTGCTCGTATCCACGCTACTAGGATAGCTGGTCCATAAGGTTGACTTACAACCAATCATCAATAAGGGTTGTCTGGACTGATACATAGTGTTCACTAGAATAGTGAGCACTGCATATCAGGCCAACTTCTCACAGCCATCATATCACTATGTATTACAGGCACTGGCGTTGCCAATAGGTCTCGCAGTAGGAAAGTTGGAGCTATTGGTTTTGTAAATGACAAAGCCCTTTATGTTTTTAAAATGAAAACAAAAATAAAAGGCATTGTTATTTGCAATTTTAATAGCTCAAACTCTCGTGAATGCGAGACCTATTGCAAGAAAACCGCACAGAAAAAAGCCTTAGTTTGACGAGTATTTTGAGCACTAGAATTCTCTCCATTTTCCATTCCTGCGGAATGGAAAAGGCGAGACCTAAAAAAAGGTTAAAGTGATGTTATAGTTAGGTAAAAATGTCAGTGACAATGTAAAGTTTTTAACTAAAATAAACCACTGAAATTCACCAATAATAGTTCTCAAGTAACTATAACTTCCGCCCTAAGGTAACTAGAACTCACACCCTCGCCATTCACTGCCAATTTACCCCACATATTAGATGACATAATTGACAACATCACTTCAACATTTGAAAAGCCAACAAAATGACAAACTGTGTGGAGTGTGTGATTTATAGTTAGTTGCCTTAGGGCACGAGATATAGTACTTGAGATAACTTTAACGGGTGGATATCAGAGTTTTTTTTGTTTAAAATGTTACATTGCCATTTAAATTTTCACCAATGTATAACGTTACTTTAAGCTTTGTTTAATATATATATATATACATATATATATATATATATATATACACATATACTTTTTTGTTCAAACTCGAATACATAAACGGTGATACCAAAATACCAAACACTGTTGTCCTGCTAAAACTGGGCTTGTTTTTCACACAAAACAAATGCATTTTTTTTCCAATCAGGAGCTCGAAGCAGGCAAATTTCTGAGAAAGGTTTATCTTGCATAGTTAGAACACTATCACACACGTACATGGACGCGCGCTAACACACAGAGAAACTCACCTAGGGCGCCTGTTGATCTTAAACACTATAGCAACAAGGGAACTTTTGTTCTGCAGGAATGTGGGGTATGCGGCTGGGGGAGGGGAAGGAGCCACGAGAAGCAAACACTGCCCGGGCCAACGTTTCTTCTCAGCAGGCTGGCTGCATTAAAACGAGAACCAGTAATGTCAAAACAGCACGCTTGAAGCAGTTAAAACAAACCCGCAGCCGCACGTTTCAATATCAAACATATTTCTGTCAACTCGGAGGAAATGCAAAGAAAGGGGCGGGCTTTGCGCATGGGTTTTATGTTTGCAAATTTCGGAAGTACGTAGAACACTTTCACACACGTACATGGACGCGCGCTAACACACAGAGAAACTCACCTAGGGCGCCTGTTGATCTTAAACACTATAGCAACAAGGGAACTTTTGTTCTGCAGGAATGTGGGGTATGCGGCTGGGGGAGGGGAAGGTGCCACGAGAAGCAAACACCGCCCGGGCCAACGTGTCTTCTCAGCAGGCTGGCCGCATTAAAACGAGAACCAGTAATGTCAAAACAGCACGCTTGAAGCAGCTAAAACAAACCCTCAGCCGCACGTTTCAATAGAACACATATTTCTGTCAACTCGGAGGAAATATAAAGAAAGGGGCGGGCTTTGCGCATGGGTTTTATGTTTGCAAATTTCGGAAGTACGTAGAACACTATCACACACGTACATGGACGCGCGCTAACACACAGAGAAACTCACCTAGGGCGCCTGTTGATCTTAAACACTATAGCAACAAGGGAACCTTTGTTCTGCAGGAATGTGGGGTATGCGGCTGGGGGAGGGGAAGGAGCCACGAGAAGCAAACACCGCCCGGGCCAACGTGTCTTCTCAGCAGGCTGGCCGCATTAAAACGAGAAGCAGTAATGTCAAAACAGCACGCTTGAAGCAGGTAAAACAAACCCGCAGCCACACGTTTCAATAGAAAACATATTTCTGTCAACTCGGAGGAAATGCAAAGAAAGGGGCGGGCTTTGCGCATGGGTTTTATGTTTGGAAATTTCGGAAGTACGTTATGCAATGCTGTGAAATGTTGCAATCAGATAGCAGATGTGCGCTCATAAAATAAATACCATTATAGGCACAGGAGAATAGCTGGCAGAGTGGTGAAAAATGTGGTCTTCGGTATTTGAATTCACACAATTTTAACATCCAAAACAGATTGCAGGTTTAACCACAAATCAAGGATACAAAAACATCGCAGTGAGAGGCAACTTAAGCGAATACGAAAACACTGACAAAGCGAATTCCATCCTAGCTAACCACCACGGTTCATCGGCTCGAAAAGCCCGCGCAGGAGCACGCTAGTGAACACTACGCTTGAAGCAGGTAAAACAAACCCGCAGCCGCACGTTTCAATAGAAAACATATTTCTGTCAACTCGGAGGAAATGCAAAGAAAGGGGCGGGCTTTGCGCATGGGTTTTATGTTTGCAAATTTCGGAAGTACGTTATGCAATGCTGGGAAACGTTGCAATCAGCTAGCAGATGTGCGCTCATAAAATAAATACCATTATAGGCACAAGAGAATAGCTGGCAGAGTGGTGAAAAGTGTGGTCTTCGGTATTTGAATTCACACAATTTTAACATCCAAAACAGATTGCAGGTTTAACCACAAATCAAGGATACAAAAACATTGCAGTGAGAGGCAACTTAAGCGAATACGAAAAAACTGACAAAGCGAATTCCATCCTAGCTAACCACCACAGTTCATCGGCTCGAAAAGCCCGCGCAGGAGCACGCTAGTGAACACTTCAAGGAGAAACCAGCCATGAATAATTAGGGGAGGAGAAGCCGCAGACCGCACGCTGGGAGAAGCCCTTTGATGTGGTGGCGGCCGCGAAAAAATGCAATTAGGAGGGAGGGAGGGAGGCTGATGCGCGTGCTTGTTTGGTCACGTGACTCACGTGAACTCAAAGAAAACCGCACCAAAAAGCCCTTGGTTTGACGAGCATTTTGAGCACTTGAATTCTCGCCATTTCCCATTCCTTCGGAATGGAAAAGGCGAGACCTAAAAAAACAAATTGGCACATTTCACTGCCACGTAATAGAATGAAGATGTATCTATATAGTGTATAGGTCTGGTTCCCATATAAATCTATATACCCGAGTGCATCTATTCTAGAAGTATGAATGTGGGAGTGTGAGTGAACATTTAGGCTTGTTTCATCATTTCTTAGATGGAGATACACATCACTCTTTTAAAATATGTATAATCATGAATAATGCACTTTGGATTATGTATTTATTTAATGTACTTTGATTATGTCTCATGAACTATCTGTATTTTTGATACTATTACGTTGATTTTGATATAGATCTTGATCTGGGTTCTCTATTCATTTCTTTATCTGCTTGCGCATATGTTTAATAGTTCCCAAAGTATTCATGTATACATTTGTTATCAGTCTCACCCACACCAACAGGATTTGAGTGACTAAATTCTCTGAGTGTGCGCCCTCTACGTGCCCTGGAGCTACAGCCGCTATCTCTAATAAGTCTTTCTCAAGCGGCCCAGCCGGGCTGTGTTGGCTGTCCTAGTGTTCCCCCACATGTATTCCTGCACCAGCCGTCGGGGTTTTCACAATGATCCTGGCACTGGTCCTGAGATGGCTCAGGCCCACTAGGATCACCACGACGGCCTCTATCCAATGACGATCCCGATGGCCCCCTCGGACCCATGGGGGTCATAGTCCATTCACTGCACATGGGCTCTGGTCCAGACGACACAGTAGTAGTCTTCGCGGCGCTACCCCCTCCACCCTCTGGCATATGGGTTCGCAGAATTAACACCGCCCAAGGCTACAGCCCACTCGGCACAGTGGCCCCACATACAGGGTCTCTGACTTTACACTGCACGGGCGATAACCGGTACAGCACAGAAACGATCACAGCTCACTATGTGGCAGCCCTCCCTTGGCAAACGGGGATCACCAACTTTCCCAGCACACGGGCAATGACGTGATTGGTGCAATTGCTGTCTCTTCACACCTCTCCAAAGGGATTCACTCACCAGGATTCCCCTCTAGACCTCATTCCCTCCAACGCTCTCCTCTTACTCACAGGGAACACTGGTCTAGGCAAGCAGGTATGTGCTGTTGCTCCAGGGCAGGTGGTCAGGATTTCTTGGATAAAGTCCTTTCACCCAGGTGGGAGACTAGCAGGCATTGACCCCCAGTCCTGGTAACAAGCAGACATCTTGCAGAGCTTATCCTCCTTGTCCCGGTTGCCTTACTGCTTGATCGCTGACTATTTTTGGGGTCTCAAGCTCCCGTTCTTATAATGCACTTCCAGACACCAAATGTGATTTTGAGTCTGGGTGTTTGAGGTTTATGTTGGGGTGTATTTTGAAGTTCCCATGCCTCTGTTCTTTCTTCCTTGAGAAAGCAGACTGTCATGGTAGAAGCAACTCCAAATCTGAGAGTCCTACAACACAGGCTGTGGGAGTGACTAGAGGTTCACACCTGGATGTCAAGCCCAGTAATATGTGTATCAAAATGTTATCCCGGGGCCTCAGCCCAACTCATTAGAATTTTCTTATCAGCCCCATCTCCTTACTGAGATGTGATTAAGCCCCTTCCTTGCAATCCCTCTCTGAATCAAAGAGCACTCTTTGAAATGTACTGGAGAATGTGGCTCTTCCTACCTCCAGTGTGTCCCACTCAGCTTACAGGAATGCAGCAATACACAAATCTGTCTGCGGAGATTCTTCTACCTCTTCTCCTCATGTTTCTCCATCCAGCCATGTGTCTCTCAAAATGGAAACTAGAGTGTCCAATAAATTGTACTATTTACAGGCATACATACATCCAGCACGTGGATATAGCATACACGCACTGACAGCACTACTTCCTTTATGTATTGTACCAGTCACAAACACACATACATCCAGCACATGGAGACAATATACACGCATTGCACAGTACTACATTATCCCTGTATTGTACTTTTCACAGACACAAATACACCTAGCACATCAATACTACACATGCACTATGCAGCACTATAAACCAAACCAAAACAGGGCAAGGTTGAGTTAAGCACACAGCAGCAGAACTTTAATAACCCGTTGGCTGCTGCGGTCGGCCAATGGTCGTCGCGTGCACTACCTTGGTAGTGCTGCGCACGTCCGTTGGCCACGTGCCCAACCCGTTTTTCGAACGTTCAGCACTGGAGCTGAACGTTCGACGCAGCCAACGGGTTAAGTGAGTCTTTAGACATTACTCCAGTGACACTGTTCACTCCACAATATGCTGACACCACTGCACTTGTGCTGCTTAACTCCTGGTAAAGGCAGTAGACTTTCACCACTATGAGGCTAGCGCTTTGGTTGCTCCTCCCAGTCCAACAAGACCGAAATCCTTGAGACAGGTCTATGTCATGGCACACAAGCATGATCTGTGTTTGCCTATGACTAGAAAAATCTGTATTAGGGATCCAGACATCAGTACAGTTGGGACAGAGGTGCACATCCATCACCATGCAAGGGACTTTAGTGTCCCGATAGCTTCTTTCAAGGGAGTCATGGCTTTGTTTTGACAACTAAAAAGGAGTCCAGGTTTAACATCATACATGCCACTACAGATTGTGCACTCCCGCCATTGCCGTTTATGCAACTCGCGAAAAAACAGCCTCCAGTTACTGTAAGCGCAGAAGCATAAAAATTATCCAGGTGGCGAGGATGATCAGCTATAGACTGAGTGCGGCCTCTGACAAGACACTGATGGAAAGCGTGTTGAGCACTTCTTCTCCCTCTGGACTCAATTAGTCTCTGGTAAGCTCGTGGCACTTCCTTCAGCAAGGATATTAATATGGATGTAACAGCAAGCCCCCTCCTAAAGCTCTGGGTTTATCAGAGGGCTGGTGAAAAAAAGGTGAACCAGTAAAGTAGCATGAATGAAGAAGCAATTTCCCAAGAGTGCTCTTGATGAGTAATCTTCCAAAGGATTAAAAAACTAAAGTTGTGGGTGTTGTAAGCAACAAGGAGAGCAGGGGATGCAAAGAGAAGCAAAAGGTGAGAGAGCAATGTGGAGCAGACGGCGAAACACATGGGCGAGAGAGCAATGGGATTAAGAAAATAAGAGTGAGCACAACATGGATGGGCACGGGGGAAGTATACAGATGGCCCAAAGCAATATGGAATGCGTGTGGAGAAGTACACGAGGGAGACAGTTGAAAAAACACATGCACTCCTATGAAGTGCGTAACCCAAAGGAAAAAAGTACTGCTTGAAAAGCAAGCAGTGAAAGCACAGAAGCCTACCAAGAAAAAGGGATGGCAAAATGAATATATTCGATAGGAGGGACACACAAGATAGACAAATTGGGACACAAATAAGCAGGTAAATGAGAGTGACAGGAAACCCAATCAAATTCATGCAATAGGTGAGTTCCAGGGCCATGTATGTTCTTGGTAAACCCGCAATATGTCTCACAACAGATGCACGGGCTAGTTGGCTCGACCTAAAAATGTGAATAATGTTTTCAGAACTTTCTTCTTTCCCTTTGTCACTTGTTGTTACTTTGTTTTAATCATGAGTGCTAAATCAGTAAGTTTAGAAAAAAGTGGGATGCTCCAATGTAACCAATTTGTCCTTTACGGCCCACTTCACGCCACATCAAAACTATGTCTTCTGAGGTCTTTCAAACCAGGTAGTTTCAGCTGCTAAATGATGAAAACAAGTCAATTAAATAAAACACATCAGTCCCTCTTTGTTGAATATCACACAAAGCTTAGTGGAATACTTCAAATCAGGGTGTTTGAAAGTCTTCCTAAAGTCTGATAAGAAGACACAGTAAGACTGTGTTGGACCCAGCTCTTTTTGCAGGGTTATACCCAAACGTTTGCCTTTCTTTTTCCTCCTACTATTTCTGACCTATTTTTGTTGGCTTTAGTACTCTCTGGGCCAGATGTAGGATGGAAAATTGCATGCACAAACAGGTTTGCGACCAGTTTGCGCATGCAGTTTTCCTCTGGGCAATGTACTAACACTATTTTGCGACTCGCAAAATAGTGTTTTGCAACTCGCTATTAGGAGGCGGCGTTCCCTTCTTAATAGTGACTCACAAGCCATGCACAAATGTTTTGCGACCGCAATTGCAGTTGCAAAACAGTCGCAATTTACCGCCATCTTCAAGAGGGTGGTAACTAAATTGCAAAAGGGAAGGAGTCCCCAAGGGACCCCTTCCCCTTTGCAAATGAAGGGGAAAATACTTTGTAGGGCCTGGCAATGGTCCCAGGGACCACTAACTGCCCTTAAAAAATTAAACAAAAACGGTTTTTTTAATGCATCCCGTTTTCTTTTAAGGAAAATAGGCTGCTTTAAAAAAACTGCTTTATTTAAAAGCAGTCCCAGACATGGAGGTCTGCTGAGCCCTGCAGCCCACCATCCCTGGGAGGGCCAGCCATTCCCAATGGGGTGCCTCATTAAATTTCATGAGGCTCGCATTTTGTGACCCTATTGGGAATTGCAATCAGTGTCTCAGACACTGTTGTACATTCGAAATTACGACTTACAAAATGCGACTCACAATCAAGCGCAATTTGCGAGTGGCAATGTCAAATGGTTCTACATCCGACCCGTAGTACTTTACCACTGCTAATCAGTGCTAAAGTGCATATGCTCTCTGTCTAAATTGTATTGGTGATTGTATTTCCAGGACTGCCATATTTAATTTACTAGTAAGTGCCTAGTAAAGTGCAATGCGTGTGCCCAGGAGCTATAAATCAAATGCTTCTAGTAGGCCTGCACGAAGTGAATATAAGACAAGGGGAGGTTGTGTCCAAATGAGCGCTGGGTAGGACAACGTAATCACATGTATCAAATAAAGGGAACCCAGTCACTTTTCATTTCTGCTTATTTTATTTGGAGCAGATACCACCCAACTTTTTTGGATTCGTGGGTGTTGTGATGTATTTATTTATAACCACATTTGCAAGTTGCTTCACTTGGATCAACCAGTGTACTAGTCCGAGGGTTTTTTTTTTGTCAAACAGCAGAGGCTAGTGTTTATATACAATTTTTACAATAAACATTCAAACAAACAATTTAGACGACAACACTATACATTACTATACATGTTTACATATATTTACATATAATATACAACAAACTATTGTTGAACCCTACTAACAATTTTTACCACCAGGCCGTTACTATATAACTTCAATGTAATGAAGGACTGGTTGTGCCAGGGCATGACTTTTTCATGCACATTTTTGTGTGAATTCACAACATTCAACTAGTGGCCCTTAGCGCATTGAACATTCAAGAGCAAATCAGGTATAAACAAGCCAAACATTCAAACAAACAATTTAGATGACAACACTATACATTACTATACATGTTTACATATATTTACATATAATATACAACAAACTATTGTTGAACCCTACTAACAATTTTTACCACCAGGCCGTTACTATATAACTTCAATGTAATGAAGGACTGGTTGCGCCAGGGCATGACTTTTTCATGCACATTTTTGTGTGAATTCACAACATTCAACTAGTGGCCCTTAGCGCATTGAACATTCAAGAGCAAATCAGGTATAAACAAGCTGACACGTTTCCAAGCCTGTGTGATGCTCGCCAGGCTTTTCTTCAGGGCTTTTGTTAGTTGGGTACCTAAAAAAATTGGGGGGAGATCTTATTTAAAATGGGACCTTACATTTGCATCAATATTGTACTTTCAACGGTTTGCGTTGTGTATTACCTTTATGGGCTGTGGGTTGAATCTATCATGGTGGGAGCTCCAGGGCTTTCAGTAATTCTGTAGGGGTAAGAGGAGCTTATTATATCTATAGTCTATGTTTTTACAACCAGCTGTCACGATGATTAAACCAGAAAAAAGGACTTACGTTTGTGAAAACTCGTAATTGTATTATAGAAGGGAGTCTGTTTTCCTTTGTGCTTTTTTTCCGTTTTGCTCTCGTTTGTCAGGGCTGCTGCGGCAGGGTCTATGTTAATGAGACGTGAGGAGAACCCTTAGTAATCTGTTCATATGTTTTCAAATTATCAAGTGGCAGCTTTATATTACACTCGCTTACTTGGGGGTTTAGTCCGCGGTACAACCGCCGCTTTTTTCTGATGCGTGGCGCCACCTATGGCTTTATTTTCATGAGGCTCGCATGTGGCTGCAAGAATGGAATGAAAAGATTTATTTAGCATTTGTACCGTGTTAACGCCTCATTTGCCCCACGGATGACTGCCCTCACCTTTGAATCTCTTGGACGCTCGTAGTTTTCCTGCCTGCTTCCGTGACGAACTGGTGTTCAGTTGTTATTGGTCACATGACCACTTCTATTTAAGTCTAGTCATGTGATCAAAGGATTATGGGAGATGTAGTCCTAAGTAAAAGTTTGTGGATCAGTGTCTTTACAGCGGACATCAATGTACGTTCAGATTTCAAATTGTTCGTTCAATCCTGTATTCACGCAGTTGAACTTCGCAATTAAGTATGCTTCTCTTCTCAATAACAGCGTTTCCACATCTCCTCCTCTCGGAGGAGTTTTTATTCCGGATAGGACAGACCAACGTAAATCTTTTTCAGTGTGGTTTTTCTCTACGAAGTGTTGGACCATTGGTGCGGTCAACACTTTCTGCTTTATTCTGGAGCGGTGTTGGGCCATTCTCTGTGTGTGGCGCCACGCATCAGAAAAAAGCGGCGGTTGTACCGTGGACTAAACCCCGAAGTAAGCGAATGTAATATAAAGCTGCCACTTGATAATTTGAAAACATATGAACAGATTACTAAGGGTTCTCCTCACGTCTCATTAACATAGACCCTGCCGCAGCAGCCCTGACAAACGAGAGCAAAACGGAAAAAAAGCACAAAGGAAAACAGACTCCCTTCTATAATACAATTACGAGTTTTCACAAACGTAAGTCCTTTTTTCTGGTTTAATCATCGTGACAGCTGGTTGTAAAAACATAGACTATAGATATAATAAGCTCCTCTTACCCCTACAGAATTACTGAAAGCCCTGGAGCTCCCACCATGATAGATTCAACCCACAGCCCATAAAGGTAATACACAACGCAAACGGTTGAAAGTACAATATTGATGCAAATGTAAGGTCCCATTTTAAATAAGATCTCCCCCCAATTTTTTTAGGTATCCAACTAACAAAAGCCCTGAAGAAAAGCCTGGCGAGCATCACACAGGCTTGGAAACGTGTCAGAATGTTCAATGCGCTAAGGGCCACTAGTTGAATGTTGTGAATTCACACAAAAATGTGCATGAAAAAGTCATGCCCTGGCACAACCAGTCCTTCATTACATTGAAGTTATATATTAACGGCCTGGTGGTAAAAATTGTTAGTAGGGTTCAACAATAGTTTGTTGTATATTATATGTAAATATATGTAAACATGTATAGTAATGTATAGTGTTGTCGTCTAAATTGTTTGTTTGAATGTTTGGCTTGTTTATACCTGATTTGCTCTTGAATGCTCAATGCGCTAAGGGCCACTAGTTGAATGTTGTGAATTCACACAAAAATGTGCATGAAAAAGTCATGCCCTGGCGCAACCAGTCCTTCATTACATTGAAGTTATATAGTAACGGCCTGGTGGTAAAAATTGTTAGTAGGGTTACAATAGTTTGTTGTATATTATATGTAAATATATGTAAACATGTATAGTAATGTATAGTGTTGTCGTCTAAATTGTTTGTTTGAATGTTTATTGTAAAAATTGTATATAAACACTAGCCTCTGGTGTTTGACAAAAAAAAAACCTCGGACTAGTACACAGGTTGATCCAAGTGAAGCAACTTGCAAATGTGGTTATAAATAAATAAAATCACAACACCCACGAATCCAAAAAAGTTGGGTGGTATCTGCTCCAAATAAAATAAGCAGAAATGAAAAGTGACTGGGTTCCCTTTATTTGATACATCTAGTAGGCCTGCAGCACTGATTGTGCCATCCACATGAGCAGCTCTGTAAACATGTCTTAAACCTGCCACTGCAGTGTCTCTGTGGGCAATTTTAAACTGCCACGTCGACCTGGCAAGTGCACCCACTTGCCAGGCCCAAACCGTCCCTTTTACTACATATAAGGCCGCCCTAAGGTAGGCTCGAGGTAGCCCCATGGGCAGGGTGCAGTGTATGTGAAAGGTAGGACATGTGCTGGTGTGTTTTGCATGTCCTGATAGTGAAATACTGCCAATTTAGTTTTTCACTATTGCAAGTGTTATCTCTCCCCTAGGTTATCAATGTAGCTGCCTTGTAACATCTTACAAGTGTAACTTTCAGTGGGAAAAGATAGAGATTTGGAGTTTGGGTTCCCTGAACTCAGGATTAAAAAATACATTGTTTAGTGAAGTTGGTTTTTACATTGTGTGTTTGAAATTGCCATTTTTAGAAAGTGGGCCTTTTCTTGCTCTACTATCCTGTGGAATCCACTGCCTGCCTGTTGAATCCACAGCTGTTTTAGCCTGACATCGAACTGTTTGTGCATTCACTCTAGACTGTCACACACAGGAAGCTCAGGTGTGCCCTGCATATCCTGATGGCCCATCACTTGGCTGATGGACCTTCCTGAGCCAGAGTGGTGGGAGAAGTTGCCGCTGAATAGGGCTGTGTCTGGCCTCTCACAATGCTGTCTCCACCTCACCTCCCCGGTAGTATGTCTGGAGCTAGAACAAGGCAAGGCAGGATCTGTGCACTACAAAGTATGCCTAGTTCAAAGGTCAAAAGGGGTATAAGTATTGGACATATAACCCCAGACTTTAGAACACTTTTGGACTAGGAGTAAATTCTGCCAAGAAAAAGAGAAGAGCTGGAGAAGCTGTAGGAGGGGAACTGCCACTCTGCTTGTTGCTGTGTTGTGCTGGCCTGCTGCTTGCTGCTTCTGTCTTGGACAGTGAAAGGACTAGACTTTGCTTTCTTCATCCTGCTTGCCAAGGTTCTCCAAGGGCCTGTGTGTGTTTGCCTCCTGTTTGAAGTTTCAGGGAGATCAAAGATTTCATCCACATCTTGTTGCCAGCACTGGGCCTCTTCTGCTGCGAGTTCTGCGTTGCCAAGTGGTGCCAAAACCAGTACTGGGCCCTTGGAACTGAGTGGTTGTGCTTTAACTCCAAGAAAAGTAACCCCTGACACCACTGCTTGCACCAAAGCTGTGGTCATTACTCGTGAGAAGTACAATGCATCGACTGCGACGACATTGCAAACACTGAACTCACAGTCGACACTTCATGTAGTCACCGACATCGGTGCATGCACCGTGGCCGAGAGGACAGCTCGTGAAGAGCATGACCCATTGCCTCCACCACATTGCAGCCTTTGGTGTACCGAAGACAGCGCTATCGACTCTGTCTTCGTTTCCAGTGCCACTGCCTGCACCGTGGCTGAGAGCACCGCTCATGAAGAGTACAACGCATTGCCCCATTTCATATCATAGCCCCAGGTCGGCCGACGCCAGCGCTTCAGCACCGAAGCTGCGTTGCTGACTGCACTGAAGATGTGGTCGCCACTCATGAAGAGCACAATGCACTGACCATGCCCGCCGCTGTCCTGAACTTTACATCACGGAGACCAATCTGCAACAGGTGATATGCCAAGGCCTCAACTACTCCATTCCGACCTTCGGAACTGACGTCTGACCTCTAGATATCATTGCAAGGTCCCCAAGGCCTCTCCACTGCTAAAGGTACTATTTTGTGGGTCCTTCTGATGCTGTATCACTGAACTGTTTGTCTTTGGTTCTTCATGCCACAATAGCTCCAGTTAGCGCTATCGACTTAAAGGAACTGTATTTTGTTTATTCTTGCAAAATGTATACCTTTACTTGTGTATATTGGCTTTTTGTCATTTTGGCCTTGTTTTATTCAGATAAAGATTGGTTATTTTTCTAAACTATTTTGGGGTCCATTTGTAGTGTTTTTACTGTGTTACTCTGTGTGTTCTGTGCAAATGCTTTACACATTGTCTCTGAGATAAGCCTGACTGTTCGTGCCTACCTACCAAGGGGGTGAGCAGGGGTATCTTAACTGTGTAATCCCCTGACCCTGGCTAGAAGGAAGGTACCTACTTGGACAGAGTGCAAGCCAATGCCAATTAGTGACCCCCACTTCTAACACACTGTAAACAAGTATCACACTTGGTGACAAAAGGTTTTTCGAAAGCCAATTCCAATTCAAGAAGAGGACCACTCAGGTACCCCAACTTGGCCTGATCTTGATGGGTGAAAAGCAAAATGCACTGTGAGAAAATCCCAAAATGCTGAGTTTCTGGATCCCTAGCATAATGTGGGGCACTTGAAAGAATTACAAAGATGTGTATGGACATGACACCAAGGTATATGAAAGAGCCACATTCTCAAGAAAGTTGTTGAAACTCTTTTGCTAGGTACTCCGAAGGTTATAGCTTCCCAAACCCATGGAGTCAATGGCATCACAATCCGTCAAGGATTGGATGCTGAGAAGGGCTATTTAGAACCCTTCTTGACTGCACTAGGTAAGTGTGACTACTCCCAGTAGCCTTGGTGCCATCTCTCCCACAATAATATACATGAAAAGCGGCAAGTGTACGCTTAACAGGGTTCTAGTCAGGAAGGAAAAACAAAAGGGTCAAATAACACTCCTTTGACAATCTTGTAGTTCTTGTCTTAATAAGAGTGCACCGAAATAATCAGCAAGACATCAAACTCCTGACATCAGGAAGTAGAAAAGCTCAAACACCCTGCAATGGACTGACCACTGCCATGGAGAGGGCTGTTTATAAGATTAGATCCCACCCCTTCCCAGAACGCATGCATACGTGTGACAATGAAGAAGAAAACAAGACTAAAACATCCTGCATGCCATGCTGGATTCACAAATCCCGCCACTGCCCTTGTAACTTGTGAGAAACTTTTTCTGGTAAACTTAAGAGCAGCATCACCATAATGATCCACCGTCAAATTGCACATAGCAACCGACAAAGCACTGATGGAAGGTGTGTGGAATGGCGTTCTAAATCTGGACTTGAGCAGTCTCTGGTAAACTCGTGGTACTTTCAGTTCAGATCATGGTATGGATGTAACAACATCAGGTAGTGAGAAACAGGAAACTTAAGTTGCAAATTAGGAGATCTACTGCTACTAAGAATGGCGGGATAGTCTTGAAAAACATATGAAAAGATGCACACTTATTTCCTGGAGTACAGCAGCTGCTGCCAAAATTGCTAATGATTTAAACATCAGCATACACTTAAATAATTTGAAATTATCTGTCTCCAGATGATATGAGAGTAGCACCAACTCTGTTAAACAGGTATGTGGTTCTTGAAAGAAAGCGAACTAAATCACATAGCTGTGGAGACAGCTGTTGGTTATTAACTCACTGTTCAACGAAGGTGTCATACACTGACAATAATATTGCAGAATCTACAGACTATCTTCTTTGTGCACATATGCATCTTCATTCGCCAGTTTAGGTCAAACATGTTGCTCCTGGTTAGTAATGCATACATTCTTCTCTTATAATAGCTAGTGTCTTAATTGATGTAGTTACAAACCTACACAACGATTTACACATGATAGGTATTTACTGAAAGAGGACCGGAAAGCAAAAGTAATGCCTATGAAACTGGACTTCTCAATAACTGAGGTGATAGACCAATACTCGGTTTTACTCCAAGGTACCTATCCTCCTCAGCATAAATGCAGGAGGGTAAAAAAAATAGTGCAGCAACCAGGTGCTAGTGCACAATACATAGTTGCTTCAAGCAAATGGTACACAATATCCAAAAGAATATTAGCACCTTTCAAGAAAACACACAACCTGGCAACAATTTTGTTATATAGGACAACCTAATGAAGTCTCTGCGTTTACAGTGTATAAAGCTAGTAAAGCAACATGGCTGATGACGTTTCTTTGGTGAAGGTGGAAGAGCTCAGGGCCTTAGGAGGACACATTGAAACTAAGGCCCCTGTTTAACTCTGTAAAGGTGAGCTTAAGTGAAAATGTTGGTGTTCTTGACCAGATTTTGTGTCACACGCCTCTATGAGCTATTTCTTCCCAGCTGTATATTTCAATTCCTTCGTTATCAGTGAGTACAATTGTTTTAATTCTATGCATGTCTATGGCCTGTCCTGTTTTCTTTTTTAAAGCAAATAATAAATGTATTAGAGAAAGGTAGAGAATTAACGTAAAATTCAATCATCACAGTGGTTTAAATACAAGTGAGTGCAGATGTGGAAAAGTGTGCTTTTAGCTGGCCGTGTCATGCACAGTGACCAACTTAGTTGCAAGTATCAGACTTCTTTTGTTAAACTGACAGAAGAATATCAGAAAACCATTATAGCTTCAAGAACAAATTCACACTGAAGGAATGGGATAAAGTAATGGAATTTCTAGGGAGTTGTTGTCAGTGGCTGCTAAGTGCTATCAAAAAACAAGGGCAAAGCCAGAGTGGATTGGTTGGAGACTAAATGCGAAGAGTACACCAATTACCTGTATTGTGTAGATATGTAAAAGATGTGCTGATAAACCATGTTTTCAACTGGGTCGAATCAATTGCAGCAGAGACTAACTGTGACAGAGATACTAGATTTGATGAGAAAAGTGAAAAAACTCTAAAGCTTCACGTCCAAAAAAAGGTGTTGATCGCGTTGTTATAACTGTAAGGATCATGGACCAGAGCTTCTGTTTGCACTATTTTGCTATGTAACTAATAGTACAATACCCGTGAAAATGTAGTTGGTTAGCTCAAGTATATAATAAATTGCCACAATTGGGGGGGGAATGTTTATGTTTTTTTTAATGTTTTTTTGCATAATCAAAAATAAAGTTAAAAAAAAGTATATAATAAAATGAACAAGCATTGGCAAAGTCAATTGGTCTCAGCAATCCCAGAGGTATTGACATTGGCAATGTCTTTTAGCCATGTTCAGCCGTATTCCATCTAACAGTTAACCTTTGGACTGTTTCAAGCTACTCAAAAACTGGAAGGATATGAAACACTAAGAGTCACGTAAGAGGACCCATTGAGCCGCTTTGGCGATGCTGATCTCATTCCTTCCCTCATGATGTATTTGCCAACTCGCCGATCACTGAACAACCCTTCCGAAGTAGATATCGAACACGGCAGAGAGAAGATGAACTGCCCGTGGATGAAAGAGAAAAAGATTGATCCCAACAGAATGTGTGTGCGGGTTGTATGTCACAATATCGAGAACAATATTATCGACCTGCACCTTCATCAAGGTCACAATGCAATTCAATTCAATTACTTTATTCAGATAAGAACACATCCATAAAAGAACAATTCTCATTAAAGCACATAAAATGCACACATTCATAAATCATAAAACCAATATATAAGTCAACTACAATAAAACATTATTCATATAGTGCACATCATGTTGCGGGCGCGCACAGCAGTTTTCGCCGCAAACTTTGCGCCAGGAGGCGCTTTAGGCAGCTGGGAGCTCCCGCAGCGCCCGTCAGCGGCTGGGTTGGGCCCACTCTCTTTCAGGTGACACAGGAGAGCCGGCTCAGAGGCTTTAGGTGAGTGTTCATCCGTAATAACTGAACTAGTAACATTTTGGCCAAATATCTGTGATGGGGAAACGTACTGGCCCACCACCTCCGCGTCCCGCCGTTACTCTTGACAGCATGTTGGAGAAGGTGGTCAGCATTGTGTTGAATAAGATTGAGTTAACAGAGCGCAGATTGTCCTTGGGAGATGAGGTAGTACAGACTGGCTCTGCAATTGGAGGGGCATCAGTTCATCCAGCACCTACTGTTATACCTTGTGACCCCCTGCATCAGAAGGTCGGCTCTAATAACGTGTTGTTTCCTAGTGGGAGCACTCCTGGTGCCCTAGGGCACGATATGCCCGAGATATAGACAACTATGGGTACCCCAACAACTGCAGCAGTACTGGCTACAAAACATAAAAGGAAGACGGGAAGCCTGTTTGTACCAAAAGGAAACAACCTCCACGCACTAGTACATCTCACAGCAGTTAGTCCTCCTGGATGCAATCATCTAGTGCCAGCCTTTCGGGACCAGTGCTGAGCGGGAAATCTAGCCATTCCATTTGCACTCAGACAGAAGTCGTACCCATCATATCAGACCTTGGGAATGTTTTTATTAATACTGTATTCTCACAGATTGTTGATATGATAGACACAAAATGTACATCTCTGTGAAAGCGTTTGGACCACTTGGGACACTGTAATCAAAAAACTCAGTCACCTGGGAGAGACAGTACATACAAATGTTGTTCCGTGGGGGGAAATAGGGGGGTCTATCCCTTTAACAAATGTGTAAAATAAAAGGCAGTTCATCTTTTCTGTTATGTGTTCACCTGCTGACCCCTTAGTTGTATCCTCCTATAAAACATGCACTCAATTAAGGGAGTGACTCCTCACTAACGTTAATACAAGGCAAAAACCTCTTTCTTCTAACAACAGCCCACTAACTTCGGTTGGGACTGACTTATTTGTACCCCCCGGCTTTACACCCGATCCCATTAACCCCTCCCCTGCTGGTGACGGAACCACTCCGTCATCAGCCGCGGTCGCGCTGTACTGATGACGGAGCGGTTCGTCACGGCCCGCTCGGCACGCCTGTGCGGCACGGATTCCGCGCCTGCGCTGAGCGTTCTATTGAGCGGGTGGGGCTGTGACGGAACCGCTCCGTCATGAGCACAGCGCAACCGCGGCTGGTGACGGAGCGGTTCCGTCACCAGCATGGGCGCGCCGCGCGCCCCCCCCCCGCCCCTTAGCACTGCGGCAGAATAGCCGCCGCAGTGAAGGGGTTAATAGACTGGATGGCGACCAACCTGAATCTGGGTACATCTAATGGTATTACATCTGATCCACTGAGTAGGATCCATTCTAGGCCTAATACCGATGAGCTGGGACTACCGGCGGCAGCCTGTCCCTATGTTTTGGTGCTGGCAGGTGTACCTACCCTCAAGAAGGACCAGAGGGAAACCTGCGATCAACTGCGCAACAAATGTGTTGACTGGTTGCCTAAGAATAAGAGGTTTAACGTTTTAAATGCGATAGAGAATCATCAAGGTCACAATATGGCCTACCACTATATTGTAAACCAGTAAGCATATGTAAGAAAGTATAGATTTGCTATTTTAACGTCTACCTATACAAATTGATGATAGCGTGGTAGTTATTAATGTGGTCAATGACAAACAGCACCCTTGTGGGAAAGACAGAGAAACATATGGCAAGGACATTGTGACTATTTCCTGGATTTAGAATGTGTTTGAAAGAAACAGTATTAAACTAGAAGGGTGAGAGGTCAGGATTTCAGGATGTTGCACATTACCTGCTATGACAGTGCCATTTGTAACCCAGTAACCATTTATTTACATAAGATTGCAAAAGGTGTCGGCTAGGCCACGCTATTGCTGCATTCATTCTCTTTTTCTCAGGGGCAATTAAATAGCTGCAAACAAAAAACACAAATGAAGAGCAAATGCGGTGTACAAACTATGCATAAATTGTGCTCCTTTTGCATAATTGCTCTGCAAGACTGTGGTTTTCTGTAAAAGAATGACACTGCTGATGGGTCCTGGGTCGAGGGAGGGGTTACTACACTCACTGAAACTCAGCGAACTCATCCTTACTTTTGTGGATAAATACATAACTGTAATCTAAGTCACAATACAGTCACTCTTATTACAGGTGCAAGGAAAGGTCCAATTCAGTTATCAGAGTAAAACGTTCTTGATTGTAGCTTTTTATCATTTTTTATTTCCTTCTACTTCTTTGCATGCTGCAGCCATAGAAATTGAAAAACAAAATAGGGCTGGCTCTAATCAGCAAGGCTGAGCCTATATCATAAACAACAAAACAAAGATGCCAGTGCTGATAAAAGTGATTAAAAACTGGGATAAATCCTCCACTAACCGAAAGTCAAATTCAGAAAAGGGAATGCTTTTTAATCGCAGCTTTATTGTGTATTCAATAATATTTTATAAAATGCATTTGTACATTTGGAAATGAAACATTAAAGGAAAAACAAGGATGCAAAGGGGACACATGAAAAAGCAATCAAGTTAGAGCGAACCACCATTCGTTCCTACAATCATATCACTTTCACCAAGCATTCAACAGCACACAAGCTAGTCTCACACATACCATATATACATTATCTACAACAGGAGAAACAAAAAACACTGGAGCTGCCTTAATGTAAACACACTATTTGTACTCCGTAGTGACAAATGGGACATTAACAAAGGTTTTAGCAATTTCGAACAGTTTTTCGCAAATCCGATAGAAATTAGAAAGTGTCCAACAAATAGCTAATGATCTATGTAAAGTTGTAACTCTTAGATCAATGGCAGACCAGTGTGAAGAAGGGCCTACGCGTTTCGAATCTCCTATAGTTCCTTGGAGATTCTCATCAGGGCCTCGGGCAACTGAACAAAAAAGAAAAGAAATGGAAAACATTTTTACAAAACATGAAGGATGGCGACTGACAAGCATAGCCAATACATAGCAGGTAAGAACATTAATGCGTCTCATGGAGAGGACACACACTTCAGAATCTCTTAAACTCAGTTAACCCCAGTCTTTAGACTGTTCCTGACTGGAGAAGAGGGCACAAGCAAAAGTGCTCAATGTTATGGTCAGTATGGACTGTTATAAAAAGAACTATCAAGAGGACCATTAACCCCCTAATAGTAGTTAATGGCAGGGATACAGTTGGGGGCGGACTTACCACCTAGTGTTGCAGGCGGTGGTCCGCGGCAGGGAAGTGTCGGGGGAGTGGACCCAACCCTCTGTGAACAAAAGAATTAGCAGTATGAATTTTAGTTCCTCCTCGGGGGTATCGATGGAAGAATCACGGGGCGCAAGCCCAGGGAAAAGGATCTTACCGCTCAGGTGAGCTGAAATGTCATAGCGCGTTGAAAGGGGTGGAAGGTCTGAACTGGCAGGGCTGTAAAGCGACGTATCTTATGCTGTATGCGTTGGGGCGTCCTATATGCCAAAAAGACAGAATTAAAAGGGATCAGGCCTCTAGACAGAGTAGCGCTGACACACTAAGTAGCGTCATAAAGATAAAAATCACCTTTGAATCCAGGGCGGTGCGCCTGTCGTTAATCAGGCATACTCCGTGAGAGAGGAAAAACAGCGTCAGCACAAGCAGGCAAATGTCCGGTGTGCCAGCAGAACCTGAAACGCACGGTGACATGATTAAAGATACCAGCGCTAGGCGGAGGCTACTTAAAAATACAAGGACTGGGTGCTGGGGGGCCAGCAAGTACTTACCAGGTTCAAAGGAGATGGTCCTGGAAACCCGCACTCGGTCGGCGTCGGTGCTAGCGCTAATCACTCGCGCATGCGCATCGCCTGATCGCGGGAGGCTGCGTGTTATATAGGGAGGATCAGGGGCGGACCTTAGCGAGCGAGTGGCTTGCATGCTGCAAGATAGCATGGTATGCAGCAGAGTTTACAGATATAGCGGTAATATATACAATCTGACCTCCGAGGTGGCAGACAGTGAACCAGAGGCGTGGGGTGTCCACATAACTGTCCTAGGGGTTACAATTTGAAGATTTCAGAAAGCTCATTTAAACCAGACACCGCAGTGTCAAATTTGACAATTAGCATGGCTTCTCTTTTGGACAGCAGAACGCTCATATCGCCTCCTCGGGGGTTCTTTTCTATCTTGGATATCACTGTCCATTTAAAGTCATTTAGTCCATGTTGCTTCTTGTTCCAATGGTTTACTAACGGGGCATTTTCGACTTTTCTCTTCAGTCTCGATTTGTGTTGCGTTATGCGTTGGCGCACTTCCTGCTCTGTCTTTCCAATGTACAGACAGTTGCATGGGCATATGACTCCATAGACTACAAATTTCGATTTGCAGTTGCTGAAAACCTCATGTTTCCATGATATTCCCCTATGTTGGAAAACCGTGCCCTGTATGGTTGTTTCACAACAAAGGCAGGTGCCACATCTATGGTGACCTAATACGGGTGTCAAACCCATCATTTCACGTAGGGAAGGTTGGTTCTGGGTATGCATTGCGGCTCTTACCACATGGTTAGCCACACTGTTTTCTCGTTTGAAAGCAAAAAGTGGGGGATCTTTGAGGCTCTCATCCAGGTTGCGTACCAGGTGCCAGTTTTGACCGATGATGCGTTTTAACTGGTTTGCATTCGGGCAGAAGGTTGTTACGCAAACTTGTCGTCTCTGTTCGGGTTTCTTTTTGCGTTCCAATAAGGTTTCGCGGGGGGTCCACCTTGCTCGTTTCATACAGTCCCTCACTAATCTTTTAGGGTACCCCCTATCACAGAGTTTGGAGACAAGTTTCTCTGCATTGTGATAGAAATCATTTTCGTATGTGCAGTTTCTGCGTACACGCAGAAACTGCCCATAAGGTAAATTATCCCTGAGGCTTCTGGGGTGATTACTCTGATAGAGTAACGCTTTATTGCGATCTGTGGATTTGGTGAATAAAGTCGTAGCCAGCCTTCCTGCTTTCGGAAAAACCTCCACATCCAAAAAAGCGATTTTTGCTTCAGAGTGGGAAAGGCTAAATTGAATGTCTGGTGTCCTGTTGTTGAGCCATTGATGAAATTGTATCAAGTTGTCAACTCCCCCTGTCCATATCATAAAGACATCGTCTATAAAACGATACCATTTACGAATGTATGTTCCATGCGGGTTGTTGTTATGTATATGAGTGTCTTCATACATAGACATAAACAACACAGCCAGCTCCGGTGCAAAAGGGCATCCCATTGCCACCCCCTTTACTTGATAGAAAAATTCTTTGTTAAAGCAAAAATAATTTTTCTTCAAGGCAAATGAGGCCAACTCTAGCAGGAATTCTGTGGGGACTTGCATGGGTCTAGGACGTGAGTCTAGAAAGAAAGACTCACGTCCGAGACCCATGCAAGTCCCCACAGAATTCCTGCTAGAGTTGGCCTCATTTGCCTTGAAGAAAAATTATTTTTGCTTTAACAAAGAATTTTTCTATCAAGTAAAGGGGGTGGCAATGGGATGCCCTTTTGCACCGGAGCTGGCTGTGTTGTTTATGTCTATGTATGAAGACACTCATATACATAACAACAACCCGCATGGAACATACATTCGTAAATGGTATCGTTTTATAGACGATGTCTTTATGATATGGACAGGGGGAGTTGACAACTTGATACAATGTCATCAATGGCTCAACAACAGGACACCAGACATTCAATTTAGCCTTTCCCACTCTGAAGCAAAAATCGCTTTTTTGGATGTGGAGGTTTTTCCGAAAGCAGGAAGGCTGGCTACGACTTTATTCACCAAATCCACAGATCGCAATAAAGCGTTACTCTATCAGAGTAATCACCCCAGAAGCCTCAGGGATAATTTACCTTATGGGCAGTTTCTGCGTGTACGCAGAAACTGCACATACGAAAATGATTTCTATCACCATGCAGAGAAACTTGTCTCCAAACTCTGTGATAGAGGGTACCCTAAAAGATTAGTGAGGGACTGTATGAAACGAGCAAGGTGGACCCCCCGCGAAACCTTATTGGAACGCAAAAAGAAACCCGAACAGAGACGACAAGTTTGCGTAACAACCTTCTGCCCGAATGCAAACCAGTTAAAACGCATCATCGGTCAAAACTGGCACCTGGTACGCAACCTGGATGAGAGCCTCAAAGATCCCCCACTTTTTGCTTTCAAACGAGAAAACAGTGTGGCTAACCATGTGGTAAGAGCCGCAATGCATACCCAGAACCAACCTTCCCTACGTGAAATGATGGGTTTGACACCCGTATTAGGTCACCATAGATGTGGCACCTGCCTTTGTTGTGAAACAACCATACAGGGCACGGTTTTCCAACATAGGGGAATATCATGGAAACATGAGGTTTTCAGCAACTGCAAATCGAAATTTGTAGTCTATGGAGTCATATGCCCATGCAACTGTCTGTACATTGGAAAGACAGAGCAGGAAGTGCGCCAACGCATAACGCAACACAAATCGAGACTGAAGAGAAAAGTCGAAAATGCCCCGTTAGTAAACCATTGGAACAAGAAGCAACATGGACTAAATGACTTTAAATGGACAGTGATATCCAAGATAGAAAAGAACCCCCGAGGAGGCGATATGAGCGTTCTGCTGTCCAAAAGAGAAGCCATGCTAATTGTCAAATTTGACACTGCGGTGTCTGGTTTAAATGAGCTTTCTGAAATCTTCAAATTGTAACCCCTAGGACAGTTATGTGGACACCCCACGCCTCTGGTTCACTGTCTGCCACCTCGGAGGTCAGATTGTATATATTACCGCTATATCTGTAAACTCGGCTGCATACCATGCTATCTTGCAGCATGCAAGCCACTCGCTCGCTAAGGTCCGCCCCTGATCCTCCCTATATAACACGCAGCCTCCCGCGATCAGGCGATGCGCATGCGCGAGTGATTAGCGCTAGCACCGACGCCGACCGAGTGCGGGTTTCCAGGACCATCTCCTTTGAACCTGGTAAGTACTTGCTGCCCCCCCAGGCCCCCAGCACCCAGTCCTTGTATTTTTAAGTAGCCTCCGCCTAGCGCTGGTATCTTTAATCATGTCACCGTGCGTTTCAGGTTCTGCTGGCACACCGGACATTTGCCTGCTTGTGCTGACGCTGTTTTTCCTCTCTCACGGAGGATGCCCGATTAACGACAGGCGCACCGCCCTGGATTCAAAGGTGATTTTTATCTTTATGACGCTACTTAGTGTGTCAGCGCTACTCTGTCTAGAGGCCTGATCCCTTTTAATTCTGTCTTTTTGGCATATAGGACGCCCCAACGCATACAGCATAAGATACGTCGCTTTACAGCCCTGCCAGTTCAGACCTTCCACCCCTTTCAACGCGCTATGACATTTCAGCTCACCTGAGCGGTAAAATCCTTTTCCCTGGGCTTGCGCCCCGTGATTCTTCCATCGATACCCCCGAGGAGGAACTAAAATTCATACTGCTAATTCTTTTGTTCACAGAGGGTTGGGTCCACTCCCCCGACACTTCCCTGCCGCGGACCACCGCCTGCAACACTAGGTGGTAAGTCCGCCCCCAACTGTATCCCTGCCATTAACTACTATTAGGGGGTTAATGGTCCTCTTGATAGTTCTTTTTATAACAGTCCATACTGACCATAACATTGAGCACTTTTGCTTGTGCCCTCTTCTCCAGTCAGGAACAGTCTAAAGACTGGGGTTAACTGAGTTTAAGAGATTCTGAAGTGTGTGTCCTCTCCATGAGACGCATTAATGTTCTTACCTGCTATGTATTGGCTATGCTTGTCAGTCGCCATCCTTCATGTTTTGTAAAAATGTTTTCCATTTCTTTTCTTTTTTGTTCAGTTGCCCGAGGCCCTGATGAGAATCTCCAAGGAACTATAGGAGATTCGAAACGCGTAGGCCCTTCTTCACACTGGTCTGCCATTGATCTAAGAGTTACAACTTTACATAGATCATTAGCTATTTGTTGGACACTTTCTAATTTCTATCGGATTTGCGAAAAACTGTTCGAAATTGCTAAAACCTTTGTTAATGTCCCATTTGTCACTACGGAGTACAAATAGTGTGTTTACATTAAGGCAGCTCCAGTGTTTTTTGTTTCTCCTGTTGTAGATAATGTATATATGGTATGTGTGAGACTAGCTTGTGTGCTGTTGAATGCTTGGTGAAAGTGATATGATTGTAGGAACGAATGGTGGTTCGCTCTAACTTGATTGCTTTTTCATGTGTCCCCTTTGCATCCTTGTTTTTCCTTTAATGTTTCATTTCCAAATGTACAAATGCATTTTATAAAATATTATTGAATACACAATAAAGCTGCGATTAAAAAGCATTCCCTTTTCTGAATTTGACTTTCGGTTAGTGGAGGATTTATCCCAGTTTTTATTCACTTTTATCAGCACTGGCATCTTTGTTTTGTTGTTTATAGCAGCCATAGAAAGTCACGGTGCGAAAAGTCCTTGTACTATAGTATATCGTACAGGTATGAGCTGTGTGAACCGAATGTACTACATTGTTTGCAAAGCTAACATACCTTAATCTCCTCAGAGTTACGAGCTGACTAACTTAGTCAAGGTGTGGCCACTGAGCTGTTATCTCATCCCTGCCACCGGCCAACTGTCAAGCGGCATCGCCCTGGAGGTGGGTCTTCTAGAAGCTGTAGGAAAATGATGGAAGGCGGCCAGCCTCTGCGACACAATTTTTACTTTGGAGCAGGAGTTTACTGCTTAGAAGCCAGGACCTGTAGACACGCTGCCTAGAGTGAAGTGCTGTAAAAAGAAAATCCACTCCAAACTTCTTTTACCTCATGCAAAGCAGATACGGCTATGACAACAAGCACGTTACACAAACTTGGAGAGAAAACCGAAGAAGTCCTGGTAAGGAACAAACTTGTTTGGAAAGAAGGCTTGGGCAGAAGGGCCAGGAACACACAGCCCTGGTCGGCTGGCTCATCAGCCTCGCAGCTGTTAGCTGAGGCCAGCCGTTATCAGCAGTCCCAGTTGTCACTGGAGACTGGTGATAGGAAGAAAGATAAGAACAAGATATACAAGCCTGTTTACAGAAATGCAGCAGCTCTGAACAAGTGAAAACAGGAATGATTATGTCAATTACTTTAAAGAAAGAAAAAAGTAGTTCCTGAACATATGTTAAAATAGTGACCAGTTTATTTATATAATAACTTATCCTTCTCTCAGGGAGGGCTAAACACGGCAAGAGGCATGAAAAGGGCAAGCCATGCACAAATGGGGAGGAAGAATAGGAGAGCAACGATGAAGCCAGAAAATGGGAAGGCTATGGGCGGACTATAAGCCACAAAGTATACACAACATGTCTTGAAGAGACAGCGCAAGCACTGCCTTGCCAAGACCAAAAAAGTATCTAAAACGGGTTTATTTATAAAATTTGATACAAGCCCTAAACAAGAACATGTAGGTATGGGTGAGTCATAGAAAAGAATGAAGTGTCTCTAAGATATCTTAAGTACTGAAAGAGTTCAAAGAGGGCTGCGCATTAGCACCTATACTGTTTCATCATTAATTGCCTAATTTGCCAGGCATGTTCGATACATTTGGGATTGCCCTTCTGCCTGATAGGACACCTATTTGCCAACAGTGCCTTCTTGAAAGATTTAGTGAATAAAATTTGGATAATCATATAACTCAGAATATTTTACCAAAAATAAATGTTACGCTTGACCAGAAAACAGTAGACTTTAACATGCATATACATTTGTGTACTTTAAAGATGGTTAAAGTAAACTACAGTTTAGGGAGTGATTAACACTCCACTGCTGAATCGAAAGTACATGTTTGAACATAGTAAAGAAGAAACTACACACCAAGGTATAATATGAAGCAAAGTCAATCAATATAGTGAACAAAACCCCAGGGAAATTCTTACTGTTCCTTTAAAACCTGGTGGTTGGGGCTTTTTAAGTTCAGGCACTTAAACATTGGAGAGGATACTACACACTGTAATGGGGTGAAGCAATGTGAGGTAAAATGCAGACTTTATGGTTTAGAGAGCAAGTACTTCCGACATAAAATATGTATACGCTCAGGTTAGATGGAAGTATGTAAATGTATTAAGCTAGATATTCTGAAATATGGGATACAGCTGACCGTGGATGCAATTAATTTTACAATGCAGAACTCGCAAAGAAAATTTGTAACATTTTAGTGTGTTTTTTGGAAATGTGTATAAATAAAATGAGTAGATTTTAAAAGAAATTCTAATTTGTAGGCACTTGGAGAAGTGTGGCTCACTGGTTAGAAGCTCTAGACCCTGAAGCAGAGATCAGGCCCGGGACCATGGTTCAAGTCCCGACGCGGCAGGGTCTTGGGCTCAATGTCCGCTGACTCGATAATTCTCTCGCCTCGGCGCCTTCTCTAATCATGGGTTCCACGCTGCAACTCTGGGCAATAGCTTGCTTAATCGCCCCAACAACACTGGGATGCCTGGCTTCACTTTGGGGGTGCCCAAGAGGGGCATCTCACGGGGAGAGCCAGGAAGGGTTCCACAGCGTTATACAGCGCTGGGACGTCCCGAGATGGGGCAGCTGTGCGCTTTACAAGTATACTACATTTACATTTACTTCTGCTAACGAATGTTTTTAAAGTAGCCATTATTGGCCCATTGCCTGTATCATGGAAGGAAGCAATTGTGATCCCTATCTTCGAAAAGATCAATAGAAGTGACCTGGCATGTTATAGGCCCATTTCATTGATTGATGCCACAGCAAAGGTATTGGGCAGGGTCCTTTGTGCACGTTTGGAAGATTGGGCAACCACTATAGGGCTCCTGTCTAGTACACAATACGGTTTTAGGAGGGGGCTGGGTACATCTGAACATTGTCTTAACCTATACGTAATTATCAGTAAGCATGTGAGGTCCAGAAAGAGCTCTAGCCACCTGGCCTTCATGGACTTATCTAGTGCCTTTGATACTGTCAACCGGGATAAATTATGGGCCATGACGGAAGGCATGGGTATTGAAAAAGCATTAATAACCCACCCTCCGGAGGAGCTTCGCGGGCAACCAAGATGGCCGCGTAAGCTCGGAGCTCCGTGGACCGTCCGACCCGCCGCAAATATCCTGCTCGAAATCCTGATCCACGTTGGTGGAACCTTATTGCTGGTGGTCTGCTGAGACCGGGGATGCCTTCCGCCTCCAAATCGGTGGTTCCAGAGCTGAGATACGTCGAGCTAACTCCGCGCCGGGACGTTGTCATTGTCCCTCCGGACTTCGCCACTTCGCACGCCTGGAAGGCGTAGCGGCTGCCTGCTGTCCCCACTGGCGGAGTGATAGTATCTCCAGTTCGTGCTCTCTACATTTGGTCTTGCTTTCGGCCCTACTTGCCCGTTGGCTGCGGACCCGAGCTTAGGTGGCGCCTTGCCTTTGTTCTCTGCGTACCCGTCATGGCGAGCAGAGGTGACTCGGACAGGACATCGAACAAAGGCGGCCGAGGCAAGTCGCAGACGCAACTGAACCGCATCGAGCGCTATGTCAATTTAAAGTCACCGCCTGCAGCGGGGGCCACGACTAAGGGCCCTCCTTCATCGAGCTCGCCTGAGGGGTCGGATCTTACCCTTAGCGACATCATGGGTGCCATCACGAGTTTTCGGGCCGACATGCAACAACAGCATGAGACTCTGAATCACAAGGTAGACTCGATGGCTGTTGACATCACTCTTATACGGGCCGACTTGGGCAAGACCAACGAGCGTGTGAAGGCACTGGACATTAAAACCTCCAGTCTAACCTCTGATGTATCTGAACTGCAAACCGAGGTCCGCAACCTGCGGATGACAACGGACCTTTTTTCGAGGCGACTGGAGGATTTTGAGGGGCGAGCCAGGCGGCAGAACGTCCGCATAGTTGGCGTACCGGAGGGTTCCGAGGAGGCTGCTACGGACCTGTTTGTGGAGGAATTGATCCAAACTCATCTAGCACCCACTGGACTGAGTAACTTTTTCTCAGTGGAACGCGCCCACCGGGTGCCGGGTGGCCCACCGAAGTCAGGAGTGGCGCCGCGACCTATTGTGGCGCGCCTCCTCAACTTTAGAGATCGGGACGTTGTCCTACAAGCTTCCAGATCGCATGGGCCACTCCACTACCAAAATGCGGAGGTGCATTTCTATCCTGACTTCACCAGGACGGTGCAGCGCCAACGACAGAGCTATGCGGGAGTGAAGAGGCGACTCAGGGAAATGGGTTACAAATATTCGATGATGTTCCCCGCCAAACTTCGCGTTGAACATAAGGGACGAGCCCTTTTCTTTGATTTCCCGGACAACGTCAGCGAATGGCTGGACACAGTCTCTCCTCAGAGGGACGAACAAGCGGATCAAGATGGAGGTGCCTCTGGTGGTTTGGGATAGTGACACTGAGTGGTGGACTTGTGGCACCCCCGCCTCGACTGACTGCCGGTGCTGATAGCCGTAATCAGACTTGACTCTCCTGGTGTTCACAGGGTGGGTGGCGGGACGTGTTCACGGTGATTCTTACTCCTCTGGGGTCTTTTCGTAGATTAGTTAATGGGGCGACAGGCACACTGCTGGTTGGGTGGGCTTTTTAGTCTGATGCAGGGGTGCAGGGTGGGGGGTAAGTTGGGACGAGTGTTCTTGTTTGTTTGTTTTTTCTTTCCTTTTTCTACCTGGCAATGGGTCGTGTATTTTGTTGGACCGTATTCGATGTTGGTGTCTTTTGGGTCTGGGTGGGGCGGGCTGCGGGGTGATGGGGGGTAAGAAGTTAAGAGTTCTCAGTTGGAACGTTAACGGGTTGGGTGATCGGGTCAAGAGAGGGGTGGTGATACAATTGATTAAACGCCATATGCCTGATATAGTTCTTCTCCAAGAGACACATTTGGTGGGCAACTCGTGTAAAGCTTTGAACCGCAAAGGCTACAAGATGGTGGCCCATTCAGGGTTCTCTTCCGGATCCCGGGGGGCGGATATCCTGGTGCGCGCGGCCCTCCCCCTGGAGATAGATGTCACTGTGATTGATGACAGGGGGCGTTATGCTGCTGTGGCGGGAAGATGGGAAGGGCGTTCTCTCTTGTTGTTCTCTGTGTATGTCCCTCCGGGGCTGCAGTCCAGTACCTTTCAGGACCTTGGTGGTGCCATTTTGTCTATGCCGGCTGGTCTGTTGATAGTGGGGGGTGACTTTAACTCGGTTTGCTCTGGTTCCCTTGACCGTCAACCGCCTCGTGACCTCCGTAGCTCACAGCTGTGGCTGCCTTCCTTCCTCGAATCTATGGGCCTGGTGGATGGTTGGCGTCTTCTCCGTCCGACGCTCCGTCACTTTTCCTTTCTTTCGGGCGCACACGGGAGTCTCTCCCGTATTGACTATGTCCTTACGCTGGCGGCGCACGCATCGGCCGTGTCTGAGGCCCGCTTCTTAGCGCGGGGCATCTCTGATCACTCTCCCTTGTGGGTCTCCTTTGACTTTGGTGTGGCCTTGTCGGGGCGACCGGCGGCGATTAACCCGTGGTATTTTCGCAACTTTCAGACTCGCTCCCTTCTGGCCAAGGCCATTGACCTTTATTTTGCCGAAAACGTGGGTTCGGTCGGCTCAGCCGTTACCTTGTGGGAGGCCTTTAAAACTGTGCTCAGAGGTGAGGCCTTTGCTCTCATCGCAGAGGCTCGGAGGACTAGGGAGGCCGACTTACTGAGTATTGAGGAGGAGGTCCTGAGTCTTGAGTCCCAATTGGGACCCGAGCCGGACCCCTCGGTTCTGCATGCCCTCTCGCTTAAGCAAGCGGAATACCACAACCTTGCAACGAATGCTGCATTGACTCTGGCTAAGGAACAACAGGGCCATATCTATGATGTAGGCGACAAGGCCGGGAAGTTGCTGGCCTGGTTAGACAGAAAGGAGATGGCCAGCCGAGTGGTTCCTGAGCTTGTGGGTGATGACGGGGTTGTCCTCACGGACCCGAGCGCCATTGTCGACTCCTTTGCTGGCTACTTTCGGGGGGTCTACGCCTCTACCTCGGATCTCTCCGAGGCTGACTCGACAGCTTTCCTGTCGGGTGTGGAACTTCCCCGCCTTTCTGATGAGGAAAGCGCAGACTTAGACAGAGAGATAACCGCTGACGAGATTGCATTGGCGATCCGCTCGCTGCGCACCGGCATGGCCTCTGGTCCTAATGGTATTCCGGTCGAACTTTATAAGATTCGACCGGATGCGATATCCCCGCACCTCCGGAAAATGTTCCTTGAGTCATTTGAGAAAGGCCGTCTTCCCCCTGATCAGAGGTTGGCCACCATCGTGGTCATCCATAAGGAGGGTAAACCGCGGGACGTCTGCCGATCGTACCGCCCCATCTCTCTCCTTAACGTTGAGCCCAAGGTCCTCGCCAAACTGCTCGCCAATCGACTGATTGGAGTCATTGGAGATCTAGTACATCCCGACCAGTCGGGCTTCATTCCCCACCGGAATACCGCCCTCAACTTGCGCCGACTCCACGGCGTTATGGCTAGAGCCCACACTCTCGAGGAGCCAGCGATCCTTGCGTCCTTTGATGCCACGATGGCCTTTGACTCCCTCGAGTGGCCTTATCTCTGGGCAGTGTTGTCAAAACTCGGCTTTGGGCCGATTTTTGTGAGCTGGGTGAAGTTGTTGTATGCCGAGCCATTGGCTAACGTCACGGTCAACGGCCGCCTATCGGCGCCATTCCCCCTACATCGGGGTACTAGACAGGGTTGTCCCCCGTCGCCTCTACTGTTCGCTCTGGCCCTTGAACCGCTCGCGGCCCTGCTGCGTACGCACCCTGACTTGCACGGCATCACTTGGGCCCCTGGCTTTGAAGACAGGGTCTCCCTGTACGCAGACGACATCCTGCTCTATCTGACCTCCCCTTGTAGGTCCCTCATTGTGGCCTGCGACGTACTTCGACATTTCGGACGTCACTCAGGCCTGATTATAAACTGGGCCAAGTCGTCCCTGTACGTACTTAAGGGGGATACTCCGCGACTCCCCAGGGGCTGCAATATCCAGATCGCCAGCCATGGTTTCAAGTACCTGGGCATTTACATCTCCGGAAATTCGAAGGTGCGGTACGACCACAATTTGCTCCCTCCCCTCCAACGTCTACAGCGGGATGTGGACAGATGGCGTAAACTCCCGCTCTCCCTCCTCGGCCGCGCGGCATTGTTTAAGATGATGTCCCTGCCCAGGTTCTTATACGCCTTGCAGAACGCTCAAGAACCGGTTCCAGCCCGCTATTTTCGTGAGCTTGAGGGTCTCCTGCGGACCCTCCTCTGGGACGGTCGCTCTCGTGTCCATGCTTCCATGGTACGACGGCGGCATTGCTCTTCCGGATGTGCGTCGGTACTATTGGTCCTCCCAACTTGCTGCCCTCAACCACGGGTTCTATGGTCCTGTGGAAAACCCCGGCTACGCCATGGATAGATGGCTTCTGGGTGGCGGCAACTACTACCGGGCCTTGTACTCGAGGTCCTTCGATCGGCGGCTGTCGGGCCCTACACGTACGGCGGTCCATATTTGGCGGGCAGTTACCAAGGCGCAGGGTTGGCAGGGTAGACTGACCAGACTCACCCCTCTTTTTGAATCGGACATCCTGGGTAGACTGTGGCACACCAAGGGTTTTGACAAGTGGGACCTCATTGGCACTACCAGAGTGGAGGACATGCTTTCCAGGGGCGCTGTTAAGACCTTTCCCCAGCTGCAAACCGAATACCAGTTGGGTGCTACGGAGTTTTTCCGCTACGCCCAGCTGAGACATGCACTGCTCTCGGCCACACCGCCGGACGGTGACATCCCCGAGAGCTCCCCTCTGGAGGATAGGATCTTGGATGGGCATATGCCAGATAGCGCGATCTCCCTTTCTTACAAGAAACTGATAAACGTGCGTACAGATCTTCTCCTTGGTTTGCGGGACCAGTGGGTGGCGGATGGCCTAGAACTTGATGACGAGGACTGGCAGGGCGCGGTTTCCTCCCCTAAGGAGGTTGCAATCTCCTCTCGTCTCCGCCTAGTGCAGTTCAAGATCTTGCACCGGGTGTATGTAACAGGCCCCCGATTGATGCGCATGGGGTACTCGCCTGACAGGCTCTGCCGCAGAGGCTGTGGAGCCCTGGCTACCTTCCTCCACATTCTGTGGGAATGCCCCGTAATAGCCTCCTACTGGAGGAGGGTGCACCGAATTATGGATGAAGTCACGGGTGTGGTCGCTCATGCGGAAGCTCGGCGGTGCCTACTTAACATTTGGGAACCGTCCGACCACAACACGGCGCAGACTAGGTGGGTGACCCTGGGGAACATGGTGGCCAAACGGGATATAGCTCAGAAATGGGGTGCGTCCGCGGCCCCCCTGGTGGTACAATGGAAAGCCAATATGGATTGGTGTATGTTCCGGGAAAAGACAGTCTATGTGTCGAGAGGGAGACCTCGTACCTGGGCTAAAGTGTGGGGGGCCTGGAACGCATATAGGGGAGATGTGTGCTTGCCACCTGAACCTATCTCTCTTGACGAGCATGTGTCACCCTGACCTGTGACGCCAACTGTGACTTGATGTACTGTATTCTCCTGTTGTCTTCCCCCCCCTCCTTCCTATTCTGATTTCTCTCCTTATTGGCCGCTTCCCTGCCTTTCCGCCCATACCTGTCCCTGACACCCTGACTCATACTGGACCCTATTGCCATCTTTTTCGCGCCCTAGGGCGTCCTTGTTTAGTTCATCATATATAAAACAAAATTAACCTTCAATGATTATGTGTTAATCTTCTTGCACTAATGCCCTCCTATGACCCATGCTGCCTTGCCTCCGGGATGTCAGGCTGAATAGCTGTGTGCTCTGTTCTTAAAAAAGGTTTTCAAAAATTAAAAAAAAAATAATAATAACCCACCCTCCACCGTAGGCTTCATTCCAACACCACAGTAACTATAAGATATGGCAACAAAGGTAGAAAAACGTGCCCAATTATGTCAACGGAGGGGGTTAGGCAAGGATGTATCTTAACCCCTTTTCTGTTTTTAATTTATACTAAAGGGCTGGAGGCTTTCTTATTATATAGGGAACTTAACTTCCCCAAAATTGGTAATAAACCTGTTCCTCTTTTATCATATGCAGATGATGCAGTTCTATTGGCAAGGACAGCTATGAGCTTGCAGAAATCTCTTGATGCTTTTACTGATTTCATGACCTCTCTTGATCTAAAAGTTAATTTGATCAAATCATTTACAATGGTATGTGGCCCTATGACCACAAAAACTAACACTTTTATTGTCCAGGAAACAAAGAAAAAGTTAATAATTTTTCATACATGGGCAATTTATTTAATAACCAGTTGAAATGGGAACCACTTTAATCCCTAGAGCGCAGCAAACAAGTAGGGCTGTGGATGCATTATTTCAGTTTGTTTGTAAATTGGGGCACAAACCTGTGAAGGAATTAATTACTCAGTTCAGTTCACAAACTTCATTTGGATAGGCAATGTATCCATAAAGGTGCAACAATAATTAAGAAGTAATTACTCTTTACAGGGCTAAATGTCTCTCTGTTGCCACATATGGGGTTTGGTTTGGGGCTACAATAAAAGCCAGCAGCTAGTAATAGAAAACTAATTTATCAAAAGATTGCTGATGATACCGAGAAGTACTCCCACCTTAGTTGGGCCTACAGTTTATAGAAGACCGTAAAGGGCAGCACCCCTCTATATTTATGGGCCAAGATTTGGCTTTCAGATTACTGAATGGTTTCAAGAGTTGTCATCAAAGATTGCTTAAAATGAGATAATGCCTTAAAGATACCCTGACTTCATTATGTGAGGGGAAAATATTATGGGCTAGGTCTGGGACACTTTTGTGAAAATCCAGAAAGAATCCCTCTAAATGCCTAGCTCAAAATTAAAGAGGTGTGTTGCATTAAGGGCAATATGCATGATCATCAGAAACATGGCGATATGGGAGTGCCCCACTTGTTTCCTGCCCCTCCATAATGTTATTCCACCTTTTCTATCAATTCTCAGTTTAGATTTTATCTACCAAGGTTCAGCTTACCACTGTGCACTTTCTGCTGGCGTTTCCTCACAAAGGAGGGTAGACAGGCAGGCTTATGCCCTGTCCATGCGATAATTCTTCCAACCAAAGCACCATGCACTTTGTATTGTTTTTATAAATTGGTGAGAACCAGATTTCTCCTGCCATTATTAAGGAATATTCGCCCTTATTTGTAAATTGATGGTTTAAATGTTTTGCACACTGGCAACCGCTGACATTTGCATTGGGGTAGATAACTATATGGTTCTATCACGATTAGAAAGCATAATGAGTAAAATTGAATAAAATCACTAGGGTAACCAATTCCAATTCCAATTCCAAAAATTCTTTATTTCGGCCGCATAGGCCATAAAAGATACAGTAAAATACAGTACATATATACACAGTAAAATGGAATGCATATATTACACAATATTTACATATAAAAAGGCTAGAGGGTCTGCATGAGGTAAGGAAACACAGTGGCACCAATTCAGGGGAACATTTTCTTCCTTATTAACCAAGCTGCCATTAGGAATTTTGATACCGCAAAAACAATGTGTCCCAGGGTGTTGGTTTTCATAACCCTGTATGCTTGTAGGTAATCCCGAAAACCCAGGTTTCGGCACAGCGGTGCAATCCAACGCTTCCTGGGATTCTGGTATGCGTGGCAAACAAACATTATGTGCAAATCATCTTCATTCTTGGTTTTACAACAAGGACAGAGTTTGTCTCCCCCAGTGAGCCATTTGTGGGTAAATACCTTAGTGGGGAGTGTGCCAAACCTCCATTGCAGAAACAATTTCCTCGCCAAAAGAGGAAAAATAAAATCCATAAAAGGTTCAAAAAGGTAAGAATTTTTGGAGTCCATAAAACGACTCGTCAAGGTGCCGGTGCTATGAGCATTGTCCATGTCAGCCAAGTTTTTGTTTTTGTACAGCTGGGCAAGTGTTTTGCGTGTGATCCTTTGACAGCCCTGAACTGGATCATCCCAGAGGTCTGGCAAGTTTAAACTGGACAATTCTGATTTAATAAAAGCCAGCCAGGGGATTTTGTTACTGCCATTCAACCTCAGAACATGGATAAGGTCCTGTCTGTAGTGGTGCAGTTCCTCAGTGGACCATATCCGGTGCCAGAACTTCACGGGTTTGGACAAAAGATCTTCAGCGATGGAGTGTAGGCCCAAATCCAATCTTAGGGGGAGGAGTGGCGTTCCCTGCGGGAGAGCAAGTAGGCGTCTCAAGAATGTATTTTCCACCGCTAACAATGCCTTCCCTGCTTTGTAACCCCACAGCTCGCTGCCATACATGGCTGCTGCCTTCGCTTGGGATCTATAGGTTTCAAGGGCCGGACTTACAGGCTTAAAGGTGGATTTATTTGCCACCTTCAGGAGTGCGCCCGCTAGCTGGGATAGTTTCAGCCTTGATCTCGCTATCTGACAGTCCCAGGCCAGGTTTTCTTGTAATGTTACCCCCAGATAGACAAAGGTCGAGACCCTCTCAAGACTAACTTCCCCCAGTTTTGGGTTGGGTCTGGTTCTGGCAGGGGGATTAAAGATCATAAACTTAGTCTTTTCTGTGTTGACCTCCAACCCGTGTTGCCGACAAAAAAGGCCAAAACCATTCACAATCCTCTGGATCCCCATAGGGGATTTGGAAAGCAGGAGGGTATCATCAGCAAACATGATTGCCGGAACCCTCCTGCCTGCCAAAACCGGGGCATCATTGTCCTCGACAGTGTCAAGATGTTGAATGACACTGTTAATGAAGAGGCAGAAGAGGGTTGGCGCTAAGACACAGCCCTGTCTGACTCCTCTAAGGACAGGGAATTTGCCCGAGAGCTTACCATCCCTCCCACACCTTACTTGGGCATAGTTGTTCTCGTGGAGCCTGATGATAGTACTAAGAAGGTGTGGGGGCACTCCCAGCTCCTGCAAAACCTCCCAAAGTTTCCCTCTAGGGACTAGGTCAAAGGCTGACCTCAGATCCACGAAGACCATGTACAGTCTTCCACCCTCTATGGTAACCGTCTTCCAATATAGGAGAAGAAGGCGGAAGATCTGGTCCATGGTCGACGTGTTCTTTCTGAAGCCAGCCTGAAGGGGGGTCATGATGTCATTTTCCTCCACCCAGTCCAGGAGGTGATTAAGGATGAGGCGCGCAAAGAGCTTTTGGGGTACATCTATTAGGCTAATGGGCCTGTAGTTGGCGGGGAGCAGAGTAGATCCCTTCTTATGGATCGGAACAATCTCTGCCCCCAGCCACGACCCGGGGATTGACATACCTCCTAGGATGGCATTAAAAAGAATAAGAAGGTATGGGCCCCAGATGTCCAGGTGGTGCCTAAACAAATCCCCAGGTAGCCTATCTAGACCCGGCGCCTTCCCCGCTGGTAGTTGCTTCAGGGCTGCCTCCACTTCCCCCAGGGATAGTTCCAATTCACAGTCCTGTGTGCCACAGGGCGCAACCAGAGCTGTGGCAGGACAAGGATTGGTATCTTGATAAAGTTCCCCAAAATGGGCCTCCCAAACCTCGGGGGCAATATTGGGTTCTACTGCATTTTTGAGTTCCCCTATGCCATTATTAACAAGGGCCCAGAATTTACGGGAGTCCCTAACTTTTAGGGCATCATGAAGATCATGCCAATGATTCCAGTCCCACTCGGTCCTGGCAGACGCCATCACTGCTTTATAGTGTTTCCTATGGGCACGCACCTTGGCCTTATTAGACCCCTCTTTTATTGCAGCAATGAGCTCAGACTTTGCTGCCCTACAAGAGGAGGTATACCAGGTGGGAACATGGGTCTTTTTCTTTCTATTTGGCACCAGCGGGTGGAATACCTCAGCCAAATCTCTTACAAGACCCTGGTGGATATCACCCAGTTTCTCCTTGTATTCCGGGGTTCTTGGTGCGTTTAGCAGTGCATCCACCTCCATAAACCTTGGGAGTGCCAACCCGTATAGTTTGCTAATGGCCTCTTCTGAGCTCACAAGTTTTCCCCACTTAACCCGTCGCCTGCTGGTTGCGAGAACCAAATCCCCCTCATCTCCCCCTGGGTTTTCTACCACTTTTCCCACTACATGGGGAGGCCACTGGATATTTAAACACAGGGCATTATGATCGCTATCTGACCTGTTTATTACCCTGAAGTCGAGGACTTTAGGCCAGAGTGTAATGTCCACCATGATGTAATCTATCCTCGACTCGTGACCCCTCCTATTAAAAGTGCACACTGAGGGAGTATCGGAAAGGGTACGCCCATTACAAGCCCTCAGTGCGTAGTTCAGGGTAAGGGACATAAGTTGTATTGCAAGGGGGGACCAGGCTTTGGGATATGGGGAGGACGAGGGTGGGACTCCCCAGTAGTCATCCTCAGCCGTGAGGGCACCCTCCGACATGCCCTCAAGGGGTTCAAAGTGGCAGTTGAAGTCTCCTCCAAGCACCACCTTGAGGTCTCCCGGGAGCTGCCCCAGGAAGGAGGAGAGGTCGTTTAGGGTTGGGGATTCGTTTGGCGAGGCAACTGGTCGAGAGTAGACATTCACAAGGGCCCAAGATGGTTTACCAGGCCATGTGAGCCGAACACACTGGATGTCCTGCGAGGACGTATGTACCTGTTCCGCCTGGCATCCGGTGTGACTCGCAATCCAGATTGCCAGCCCGCCTGACGGCCTCCCCCTCCCACCCCATTTGGCAGGAATTTCAAATACATCAAACCCATTCCTGGTTACAGTGTCCCGCGCCCACGTTTCTTGAAGGAGGAGGATGTCACTACTGGCCACTAGATGGTCCCACTCCGGTGTGCCCTCCTTGTTTGCAATACCCGCTACATTCCACGAAACAATTCTCAGGCCCTGATCTGTAGGTAGAGGGCCTTGACCCACAGTGGGGGATTGCGTAGGGACTATGGGTGGAGGAGTTCCTGGCACGATGGTAGATGGACCAGACAGCTCGTCCCCCCCGGGTTGCCGTATGTGGCCAGTCCCGATGTTGTGAGAAGTCCCCTGTAAGCCCAGACTGTCACCGCTGTTAGGTGGTCGATCTCTGGCGTTAACCTGCGGGGCGTATTCAATTGCAGGGGCTACAGTCATTCCCACCCGACTTTGCGCCTTGACTTTAGCCTTAACCTGGGGACCAAGTTCAGTTGCAGGGGCTCTGCTCTCTCCCACCCGCCTAAGAACCTCATCTACCATCTTTCCCGAGCCAGATGAGGTCTCACTGATTTGTAGTCAGTCGACCTGATCTAGGCAGGAGAATCTGTTGTGATGTATGAAGTTTACCTGTGCATGTGGAAGGTGGTGCCTTGGTCTATAGCGTGAGCCATCCACAGCAAAGCCCACTCTAGTCCACCCCTTCTCCCCCCTTGCCTCTGTGCTACTTGCATTTGGGTAGAAGTACGAAAGGGGGACTAATTCTATGTTGGACTTGTCAGGCCTTGCAAGCCAATTAGAGATGTAGTTGGCTACGTGGGGGCTTTTAAAACTTATGATGATGCAGTCCCCAGCCCTATTCTTTGGGGTGTGACCAATCCAAGGGATCCTCCTAGCCATCAGGACCTCGCCTTTCAGGCTAGGAGGCAGCGGCCTGTTGATGCTAAGCCAGCTTATCACCTTGTTTCGTAACGAGTCTTGGGGCTCCCTCATATCACCAGTTAACTCAGGTACTCCCACCATGATTACCGTGTATGGGACAGCTTCTGGGGGCAGGTTAACCACCCTGCGCCTATCACAGTGGGGAGCGGGACCATCAGTAGCGCCATTTGTAGGGATCACTTCTCCCCCAGTCTGTGGCGCTGGAAGTTGCTTTGATCTCCTTGGGGCCGGAACAGGGGGCCTGGGAGCCGAGGGCAACAAAGGGGGCGCCTGAGGAACAGGCGCACCGTCCGTGCCTAGCAGCACCGCATTAGCGCCCTGTGACGGTGCAGCGGACCGCCGGCTATTCACCAGGGAGGCCCGGGGGACTGGAGGGGGGTTAGTCACATTTGTGACTATCACAGGGCTTTTCCTTAGATGACTGCTTTCCAAGGCCTTCAGTCTGGACTCTATGGCGTCCAGTTTAGCTGCAATGGGGGTTAACAAGCTCCTCATAATGTCAGTGAGTGTGTTGACTAATGAGTCAGTGCTAGTGGAAGTGGAAGTTGCCCCACCAAAAATAAAAGGGCCCGTGTGCAAGGGTAGGGAAGCAGGAGCTGGAGAGCCCATGCGATTCGACCTGGACCCTGATAGGTTGAGGTCAGGAGAAGCAGAAATGTCTATGCTGTCAGTCTGATTTGGCTCTATTGTGTCGACTTTGGCCCTCTTTGCCTTCTTTGCTTTCCTGGACCTTTTCCTTTTGGGGGGGTGTTCTACTATGCTGCCTACATCGTCTATGGGCAAGTCGGCCTGGCCTGGGTCTTGCAGGACTGTTCCCCTGCTTTCCGGAATGGTAGTATGGTCAGAGATCCCAGATAGCCGGGAGGAGTTCCTGTCCCTCTGCGTCAAAGGAGTTCTTAACTGCTGAAGGACCGACTCGATCGTCTGATCAATGCTGTCCATTAATGACATGTGGGTGGCATCCAGTGTGATCGGTGTACTAGCGTCTGTGGAAAAGGTATCCCCCTGATCCAGAAACACACTTTCCGGGCCCATCTCGAGGTGCGCCTCAGGGATTGACGAGCATTTACTAGCTAGGTTACTCGTCTTTGGGAAAAAAATTTCCAGAGTGCTTGTGCCTTGTTGAGCAGACTTACTTCGTGAAGTTCTGGTCGCCATGATGGAGTATGTAAGGGGAGCTACAAGGCCCGGGGCGTCAGAGGGGTGGGCCCGGTCCGGTCTCAGCCGGCCTCTAACGGCCTAGAACGGCCCGCTCTTTGCCCCGGTGGCCGCCCCGCGCGCGTCCCGCGATGCGCGTGGGCAGGTTCACCTAGGTATGACAAGGGGGCGTGGCACTGGGAGGGGGCGCGGCGCGGCGGGAAGAGGAACCAGCTGACGATGACCAATGGAATGCTGGTCCTCGCAGTCCCGCTCGCCTGCGCCTCTCACCTCCACTGCGGCCGGACTCTCAGGCGGTGTCTCCCCAGGCAAGCACTCGTTGGCTCCCAGCCAGGACAGTGGCGAGCAGGTCAGCAGGGCAAATACTCCACACGAGCGGCTCCCGCGGAGCGGGGGCCGCGAGGAGTTAAGTAATGGCTCAGGCGGGGGGGCGCGGCACTGGGAGGGGGCGCGGCGCGGCGGGAAGAGGAACCAGCTGACGATGACCAATGGAATGCTGGTCCTCGCAGTCCCGCTCGCCTGCGCCTCTCACCTCCACTGCGGCCGGACTCTCAGGCGGTGTCTCCCCAGGCAAGCACTCGTTGGCTCCCAGCCAGGACAGTGGCGAGCAGGTCAGCAGGGCAAATACTCCACACGAGCGGCACCCGCGGAGCGGGGGCCGCGAGGAGTTAAGTAATGGCTCAGGCGGGGGGGCGCGGCACTGGGAGGGGGCGCGGCGCAGCGGGAAGAGGAACCAGCTGACGATGACCAATGGAATGCTGGTCCTCGCAGTCCCGCTCGCCTGCGCCTCTCACCTCCACTGCGGCCGGACTCTCAGGCGGTGTCTCCCCAGGCAAGCACTCGTTGGCTCCCAGCCAGGACAGTGGCGAGCAGGTCAGCAGGGCAAATACTCCACACGAGCGGCTCCCGCGGAGCGGGGGCCGCGAGGAGTTAAGTAATGGCTCAGGCGGGGGGGCGCGGCACTGGGAGGGGGCGCGGCGCGGCGGGAAGAGGAACCAGCTGACGATGACCAATGGAATGCTGGTCCTCGCAGTCCCGCTCGCCTGCGCCTCTCACCTCCACTGCGGCCGGACTCTCAGGCGGTGTCTCCCCAGGCAAGCACTCGTTGGCTCCCAGCCAGGACAGTGGCGAGCAGGTCAGCAGGGCAAATACTCCACACGAGCGGCACCCGCGGAGCGGGGGCCGCGAGGAGTTAAGTAATGGCTCAGGCAGGGGGGCACGGCACTGGGAGGGGGCGCGGCGCGGCGGGAAGAGGAACCAGCTGACGATGACCAATGGAATGCTGGTCCTCGCAGTCCCGCTCGCCTGCGCCTCTCACCTCCACTGCGGCCGGACTCTCAGGCGGTGTCTCCCCAGGCAAGCACTCGTTGGCTCCCAGCCAGGACAGTGGCGAGCAGGTCAGCAGGGCAAATACTCCACACGAGCGGCACCCCAGTTTTCTGCTTAAATTGACTTAAAAAAAATATATGATATAGCTGGAATTTTACTAATTGCTCTTAAACTTTTTACTGTGGATGTCTCAAGTATTGTATATTTTCTGCCGTTGTTAATCTTTTCATGGTTCTTCGAACTGAAATAGTTATTGTTGACTTGAGCAGATGACATAACTATTGAAATCAATGCTGCACAATCTGGCTATACTGTTACTTGTCAGGGTTACTCAAAATTAACAAATCCTTAAGTTTCTGTTATTAAGCCTCATATTCTGACAGTATTTTATAACACTGTATGATGATTTATTAAGATGCAAAAAGTGGTGTAATTAAATAAATCGATAAGACTTATCTTACAGCAACTGTAGTATCCTGCAGGTTCTCATTCCCAGTGTGCCTGAGTTGGTGCCTGAATACATGCTAATAGACCTGATTAAGGCGGGAGAAAATGGCTTTTAGTTGTTTCCCCACCTGAAATTGTCTCTGCTTCAAATGATGTCGGGGGAGGGGGGGCATCCATCACTCCAGGGCTTTCCTGCTCTGGAATGCAGGCATGTATCTGGGATACTGACAGCGGAATGCAGAGAATATACGATGTGATACAATGTTGAAGTTTGGCCTGTAGTGAAAGCTAGGTGACAGGGAGAATTGAAGGGTGGACAGAGCACCGACAGGAACCAATTTCAGTTCAGTAGCCTGAGGTCCTAACATGGAATAAATAAGTCACCTCCTACCTGAGTGGCTCGGGGCTCTTGTACGAAGACCTTGCCCACCAATTACAAGGAACCAATACATTTCGGGTCTCTAATTTCTCTTAAAACTGATTTACTTGAGAAAAAGCTTGTGTGGATAATTGTATTAATGCATGTGGTATATGCAGCATCGAGTTACTGGTTACCTTTAAAAAAGCGGTAACACGAATCTGAGCTTATGTTAGCGGCTGCAGGTCACTCTTTCAAGACCCTGCACTGTATCCTTCGGACAAACTCTCGCCCGAACATCACTCGAACACACCACTGCTAAGCGTACCTCAAACCATGACGAACATAAATAAGGGTCTATGTTGACGTACTGTTTCGCCGTTGCTAGGGGCATTCCTCTAATAAGAATTGCGCAGAACACTAAAAGAAGATGTCGTTTTGCAATAGTAATGTGACCCAGACAGCGCAATGAGAGGTGCAACAGCCGCTATTGTTGCCCACACGAATGCAAACCCGCCACTTCGCATGTTTACGGTGTACCGTATACATTTATTAAGTTATATTTTATACTAATACCAAATGAAGTTTGGAATATGTAACGCAATCTCAAAATGTATTATTATTTCGGACTTTTAATTTACTCGTACGTACTATTTGATGAAATTCAAATTTGCATTTCCAAATTGTTTCATTTTTCACACAATTGTTGGTGGAAGGGCCCAGATACATTGAAATCCACCATTACAATATGGCCACACAGGATTGCTTAGCAGTTCGGGCGTCTTCTGTTTTGTTCGCTACATTGGTCCCGCCCATGGTTGGGGAAGCGCTTCCGGCGTGGGTTTTGTGACTCCGGAAGTGACTTTTGATTACTGGCAGTGTGGTGCCGGTAGAATACTCTGGTCGTATTTGCTTTCCTTTACCCCTTAAGCGCATCGTTCCGACGGTCAGCATGCCGGAGCTCGCCGTGGAAAGGGTGGTGGTTCATCCTCTGGTGCTCCTAAGCGTTGTGGACCACTTTAACAGGTGAGGCCCGGCATATCCTGGCTCAGCGCTGACTCATGGCAGCCCTCAATACTAGGGAGACAAGCAGGCAGAGCAATACGGCAAACTGACAAGGGGTCGAGTTGTCAGGAAAGAGGTGCAGAGCAAAGGGAGACTATTTCACTGCAAGGAAACCCTTTTAAGAGGAAGTGAGCCTAGAAGACTTTGACATGTCATGCGCGCTCTCCCGATGTAAGGAGTTAATTCATTTGGCTATTCCTCCTTTTGTGGCGAGACACTAAACACATAATCTTGCCTGCTCTGTCCTTGGCTCCACGGAATGGCAGATTGCGCGCCCTTCAAGTTTTAATTAACAATAACAGTACACTGCAGTTTTTGAAGTACTGTGTTGGTAGTGGGCCTGGTGTAACGAGCACTCGGTGTATTGTGCTGTTGGTATATGTATACTGTTAATGTGCCCGCTCAGTGTTCTCTTTCAGTAAAACATATGTGATATGTCCATTCCACTGTAGGCAGATAAAGGTAATGTTGATGAGACCGCACTATATAGTTAGAGTAGCATTACACCATCTTTTGATATCCCACATTGCAAACCCAATGTTACTCAGTTTTGTGGAGGTGTGCAGTCAGTAGCATCAATATGTACATTTTAATAATTATGAGTTTTTGATGGGTGAGATGAAATGAAATGAAATGAAAATGGTTCTTTTATAGCACATGGCTACCCGGAAGCATCCCAGCGATTGAAGCCGCGGCGACAGAGGGTCTAAGAGTGAGAGATGGGATCTGATTGTTTAGTTAGTTTCCGGGAAAAAGCCAAGTTTTTATTTTCTTGCGAAATGTGAGGAGATTGGGTTCCTGATGAAGGGAAAGGGGCAGAGAATTCCATAACTTTGAGGTATTATAGGAGAAAAGGCGACCACCAGAGCGGGCCTTGTAGATTCTGTTGACTTCTGCCAGATTGAGATCATTGGAACACAGGTTCCTGGGCATTTTGTATGGTTTAATCAGGTTAGTAAGGATCGGGGGCCTTTGCCTTGGAGATTTTTATGAGCAATAAAAAGGGCCTTGAAGTGTATCCGTTCTTTTATTGGTAGCCAATGGAGTGATCTTAGCGCTGGTTTGGCTGAGGAGCGGTGGTTGGTGCTCGTCAGCAGTCTAGCTGCTGAGTTTTGGACTACCTGGAGTTTGCCGATCACAGAGAGCGCGTTACCATAGTCAAGCCTGGATAAAATCAAGGCCTGAACTAGGATCTTTTTGGCTCTATCAGGCAGTTGAGGCAGGATCTTGCATATGGATCTTAGCAGGCCGAAACAAGTGGCCGCAGTTTTCCTGGCTTGTACTTTAAATGAGAGATCCTCATCTAACCAGAAACCTAAACTCTTGATCGCGTTTCTTGGGGTAGGACCAGCGCCCCTAGACGGGGGCCATAAGGTGGGGGAATTATGCCTTCTTGCCCAGTAACATCAGTTCGGTCTTCTCGTTGTTGAGTTTGAGCTGAGACTGGCCCATCCATTTTGCTACCTCCTCAAGGCAGTCACTGAAACTCGTATGGGGCAGATCAGCCTGGTTCAGAGAGACCACGAGCTGCGTGTCATCAGCATAGTTGATTGATTAAATTCCGTAGGGGGCCACTATCTCAGCTAAGGGAGACATATACACATTAAAAAGTATGGGGCTAAGGGAGGAGCCCTGTGGAACCCCACACTGCAAGGGTATCGGCGATGAATGGCAATCTCCCTCAAATACCTTAAAATACCTTTCCTGAAGGAAAGATTCAAGCCATGAGAGGGCATTTCCCGAGAACTCCGATTGGTGGGCTGTTCCGGTTTGCATACCTTTCTCAAATTGCTACGCTATCAAATACAGGCTCCATACTCGTACTGGTGAGGGGTACACTAAATGTTGCAGTACGTCTCACCCAGAGACTGAAGAAGTATAATCACATCGCCCACATCCTGTTGGAACTCCATTAGTTCCCCTTGCTAGTCTGCACCATCTTCAAAACCAGTTGCATCATTTACACAGCCATGGCCAGCACCCCCTTGCAAGACCATACTCATCAGGCGCAGACAAAGAATTATAGAAAAGAAGAAAAAAACAAGGAAGCAGAACTCTTACATCTATGCACCTACGATCTGGAACAACAGTCCACTAATCTATCCGGACAGCTGCAATCAGGAAAGAGTCAAAATCTCACCTCTTTAAAGAATGCTGCATAAACCATACATAACTCATGATCCCATCGTAATGTTAAATTGAGTAGCCTTGAAAGGATATAAGCCTATGAAAACCTCATTAAACATTGACATTGCCCCATGCTACCACATTATGCAGACATTGGTCTGTGCCAATTTCCTAGCTATGGATCTAGGAGATGTGTGTATTAGTCATAGTATTTCCTTTTAACTTAATTATCTGATCTTGCAAAACTCAAGTTAGTAGACCTTAAAAGTGGACTTAACCTCAGTATAGGTGCTGTAGAGTGCATGATGTTTGTAGATGGTTAAATGGATTTCAGGATATGTTCATGCATTTAATCTCTTTTCCAAACTGGTCCATTTCTGTCAGCTTTTTTCAGGTCACACCTCGGCTGTCCAGTGATTGCTCACATTTCAATCTGAGCAGAAAACATTTATTTAATCATTTTTTTCATTACTTGCTGCTACATTGTGGCTGTCTGTTATGATTTGTTAGCTGAACCATAAGTATGTCAGAAACTCAGGATTTGCAAATAGGGGCACATCAAATCAAAGTGGAGGTAGCCTGCATTTTTTAGGCCTGTGTTGGATTTAGCAACAGTATCTACGCATGCTGAGTGATTGCCGAAAGTTTTGTATACTAAAAGGAGGCTTGGTGAGATTTAAAGTATGTTGAAGAGAAAAGGGGCTAGAATATGGCATTGTGACTGAAGGTTCTCATACACAGTGAAGGAAAAGTGTCCTGTAATAAACACTGAACATTTAAGTGTTGCTATTGTGAGTCTCTGGGTTCCTTTTTTATGCTAAAAGAGTGGGGCTTCATGTAAGGAAAAGGAGGCACGTCCTTATTCTAAAGCAAATAGTGGTTTGGATTTAATGTATAGTGAGATACTTTATTGTGATATATAGTAAATGGACAATGGCCAGCAATGTTTAGAAACAAATTAAGGTATATTGAGATTTAGTGAAGGAAGGTGGGGGGCCTTCTTTCTGTTGTGGATTTGTAGTTTAAAGCTTGAGATTTTCTTTACAGTGTTAGCAGTGAGGTGTTTAAGATAGTTACAGGTGTGTGGACTTTCATTTATTTTTATATCTAGTGCTTAAACTGGGTTGGGTGACAGTCCTACTTTGGATTTCTGTGTTGTACTATTTATAAATACAAGAAAAGAAAAAAGGGCTTTAACAGCACACCACGTATTACTCCCTAGTCATTAACATGTGTATCACATCCATGGGTATGAATAACCCAATTTAGCTCAAATGTAAAGACATTGTCAACAACATTAATCCAAAATATAAGAGCCCAGGACATATAGTAATCTTGCTATTTGATAGTCTTTATTCCAAAAAATCACTTTTATTCATTAAAAGCTCCCAGCACGCGACTTGCCGATATGTATTTCGTCTTATCATGAAGACTTTTTCAAAGCATAAGAAAGGTGTATGTCACAGATATCAGGAATGTGTAGGGAGCAAGCCTGGTCACACCTACAATAAAAGTGAAAGGTCACCACCTTGTAACTGCGGCCTCACAAGCTCCCAAAGTGATAGTGTTTTCCTGAACTCACATACTATAATCAGGGCTCGAAAATTCCACTCGAGCGCTCGCATAGTCGAGCTAAATTCAACAAGGTCAAACTGTTTTTAGGTCCTACTCGCCCTTTCTGGCGAGTAGGAAAACAAACCAACTTTTGTCCTCTGTCTGTGAAAACGGAGCAAATGTTTACAAGATGACAAGATTTAAAAGCATTTTTATTGCTCACAAAGTTGATGGCAAATAAAGATGCCTTTAAATCTTGTTATCTTGTCACATTTGCTCCGCTTTCACAGACCGAGGTCAAGTGGGTTGCAGTTAGGTCGAGGACATTTTTTAAGGTAATAGTCCTGCAGGACTAGTATAATTTTTTGATTTTTCGAGCCCTGTATAATAGTACCCCAAAAGGCGAAATCCGGTGCTGAAATAAGCAGTACAGTTGCCGATACCCTTAACTGATGAGTAATGTGCCAAATATGTTCTAATCTGATGAGCCGAGGTAAGAGTCAACACCCCTTTTCTCAATCTCAAATCGGCGAAACCTCCAATAGTGCACAGAGGCCAGCGCGTATTCTATTCAAGTGAGTAGTAAAAAGGAAAAATCCCAGCTGGCAATCAAATTAAGACCAGGTCAAACCTTGATGAGTAGTGACCTTCTGGGCAGCATGGCCCGCAGAGATAGTATGTCCTTCCAAAGCAGAGTACAGTACTCATTGTCATTTTTACTTGTGCATTTACTTTGCAGTATGTTGCATTATAACTTGCCTTATTAATTTCTCCCTTTTCTTTGTTAAGGAGGGAGATGTTGTAATATGATGCTCAGCATTGTGATTGTAGTTTAGAATGTTAGTATTCAGAACGTTAGTGAGAGAGTTACGGCAGTTGCTGAAGGGGCTGAGCATGATACAGGCTGCTCCTGGTGGGGTTCGTAATTTATATTCTTAATTACCTAATAAACATCTTGGAAACATCTTCTACTGGATTCTACTTGATTGTCCATCATATTACATTTGGTACCAGGAGTGGGGCAGACCTCCACGTTAATTTTAAAGACTTTCTAAAGGGAAAACGAAACGAAAAAAAAGAAACTTAAAAGATAAGAATCTATACGGAGAAGAAATCCTTTCACTAAGTTCAAGTATTTTGGCACCGAGAGCCCCACTAGTGACCGTCCATCGGTCGCCTACTACTTTTATGTGCCAGTTGCTGTTTGTTTTCTTTCTACCTTTGACTGCTGCTGACCGGTGAGTGTGACACGTTCCTGTTGCAGAGCAGATTACACATCAGTCGCCCACACTTAACCAGTTCGGGGAAGGAAAGGCGAATGGACGACCTTTAACCGAAGTACAAGTGTTAGCAGTTCTACAAGTGAAGTACGTGACCTGTTATCGTTCGTCTTCATCTGCACTGCAGATCTCTCAGCTACATCGCGTTTCAGCCGCCTTGCCTGCTCTTCAATGTTTTCAAAACTTCATTTCTTGAGTTACCGGCAGCCTAAGTACACTTCCCACATTGCTGACAACCTACAGCGCACAAGTCTAGTTTCGGACTTAAAGGTAGGGTGCAGCCCCTAGATGAACTGCACGACAGGTGAGCCCATCTTATTTGCTGCGTTTACCAGAGTGCTTTATGTTCCGTACTGTTTCACCCTTTGTGGTCCGGCACATAGCGTGTCATTTTATTTCATTTTTATTCATTTTTTAATTCTTTCTATACCATCCCACTACCTGACAGTTAAACCGCTTTACCAAGTTCAAAACGCGCTCGAGCTTCACAGCGAACGCACTCAGCTCATGCCACCTCACCTGTTTCCGTGCCACCGTGTCTTCGTCATCTTTCACTATGACGTGAGTCTGCCTCAGTGACACTTGGAAGCACGCTTTTGACGGGAACAGTGACATTTGGAAGCACGTAGTTGACGGGAGCCTTCCGGCATCTATCGCGTCGACGTGCAGCCATTTTAGTTTGGCACTTCACATCATGTGAAATCTTCTTTGTTCCGTCTCCGTACGTCATTTTAACATCCTCATTACAGCGATAGGCACGCTTTATTTTGGATTTGCCTATTTCACATCAGCAATTTCTACAGCGATAGGCACGCTTTGTTTTTGTCTTTTCAAAATGCATTTTAGCATTTTCATCAAAGCAATAGGCATGCTTTATTTTTCAGTTGTTTATTTCACAACAGTTTTCCAACCGCGATGGGCACGCTTTACCTTATGTTTGCCTATCACAATTCAGTCTTATTTTTTACAATGCTAGGCACATTTTCCACTGTTCTCCGCTGTACCTATATTTTGATTTTGACTCAAGGACCTCGCATTGATTTATTGGATCTTTCGCAGGTACTTATTTACTTATTTCCTTTGTGGTTTGAATTTGGATGACTCCTCACATAAAGCTCATCTTAATCTGTCTCCTTGGAACTTATGACATTTTTGACAACTGTGCTATCTGCAACATCTAATGGTTATGTTAATCGTTTCACTTCAATAAGGAATGATAGTGACTTAAAATGCAGATTTTCATACCCATGATTTTAACAAGTGTTTATTCTTGCTCCATCAGCTTATGTTTTACATTATGCAGATGTAATTAGCTTTAGAGTCATAATTATTCTTGCATGTTTTCTTCCTACTGTAATTTGAATTGTTTTATTTGTCATATTTTAAAAAGTATATGTATTTTATATATATATTAGGGGGCATTTCACTGCTTTTACTCTTCCATGTGGTCATTCTCCACATTTGTTCACTGTTTTCTTTCCAACATGTTTGAGGAAAACCTTAATGTTTCGTGTGGTCGTTCTCCACACCCAAGTGGTCTTTCTCCACTTCACAGTTTTACTGTTTTACGTGGTCGTTCTCCACACCCAAGTGGTCTTTCTCCACTTCACAGTTTTACTGTTTTATGTGGTCATTCTCCACATCTATGTGGTCTTTCTCCACATCTATTACTGTTGCATGTGAGTTGTCCCACATTTGTGTGGACATCTATGTACACATCTGTTCAGTCTCATGTCGTACACTGTGTCATGTGTCTTTTAGCACACTTTTTTTTCTCTCAAAATCTCAGTACCTTATTTGTTGTTAATTTTTCTCTTCTTTCTGCACTTTTTACACTATTCGTGTCAGCCTGGCCAGTTTTCATGGACTGTGTATCTAGTTTTTTGTTGTTGAAGTGAGGGAGTGTGTGTACTCTTTTGTGTGAGATAGTTGATGCGAGACTGTATTGTCTTTTGTGCTTTGTCTGCTTGTTCTATTTTCTCTATTGTCATTCAAATTTTTTTTAATGTTTCACTATTAATCTTTTGACGCTTTCACTTGTTTCCAATTTTCATTGTACCTTGCCTAGCATGTTTTCTCTTTTCAATTTATAGGAGGGAAATGTTGTAGTATGTTGCATTATAACTTGCCTTATTAATTTCTCCCTTTTCTTTGTTAAGGAGGGAGATGTTGTAATATGATGCTCAGCATTGTGATTGTAGTTTAGAATGTTAGTATTCAGAACGTTAGTGAGAGAGTTAGGGCAGTTGCTGAAGGGGCTGAGCATGATACAGGCTGCTCCTGGTGGGGTTCGTAATTTATATTCTTAATTACCTAATAAACATCTTGGAAACATCTTCTACTGGATTCTACTTGATTGTCCATCATATTACATACTTGTGCATTATTCTATCAGATGTTCTTGTGACTGGCTGGATTCAGTGTAGTTTCTACTCGAACAGACCAGTGTTTAGGCCGGGGCTCATAGTTAGTTTGACATGAACCAAAGTGTCATTTGTACCTGTATGGAGTCATTAACAAGCGTAACAAGGAACATTTATTACACCGTTGTTGCTTCTGAAAGAAGATTTAGACTGAGCAATATTTTAAGTATTCACTTTTGAGTCACAGGTTAAGTTTGCTTCTGGTGTGTTGCAGAAGCAGTGAAAATCAGAGTAACCCGTAAGGTAGAAGTGAAGGCAGTAAATATTTTCCTTGCAAATTATATGTGCATGGTTTGAGAACTGTGATTTGGCCCTAGTGCTGTTACACATCCATTCATAAAGCCGTCGAGGGTCTCTGTTTTTCCCCTTTCAGAAATCCTCATCCCGTTATTTATTTTTATTTCTTTGTCATAAAATACTCTTTTACCAAATTGATTCCAGTCGCATGTCCGCTTATACAACCTGTCTAGGCTCAGCTGGCAAATAGGCAAGTAGTTTATTGTGAATGCGAGCGTTGTGTTGTTGGCTGGCATACCATGGCAAGTAATTCAGTACAATAGCAGCTGGGGCTTTGTATTTTTGGCCTGCAGTATTAACTTTCCAGAAAGACCTGAACTGTGTTAAGTCAATGTCTGATGTCCAAAGTCCCCTGTTCTGGGCAGATGTCTGGTAGGATATAAACTTTGCATCATGTAGACACTGCTGCAATTATATTTCTCGACCTAAAAAGTAAGGAGATCAATCAGCCAGTTTTTATTCGAACAAAGCCACCTTGGGGATCCCCACAACTCGCATGATTGACATTATTATAGTAATAAAAGAGCTGCAGAAAATCCTACAGTATTTCACACAATTTTACTGGAGTCACATCCGAAGGACTCCAGGTTAATTCACTTCTTGGTTAGGGACATGATTTTTTTTACCCATGTGAAATACCCTAAACCATGGTTTCAGCTAGTAGGCATCCCAGGGAAGTTTTGTGGTTGATGTCCGAGCCCGCTGAAAGAACCTTTAATGAGTCTTAATCTGTGAGTGCTCAGATATTGGACATGAGTGTGGCCAGAGGCGTACTTTTAGCTGCTTGTTTGGAAATGAGAAAAACACTCTTTAATGGTGTGTTTACTCTGTTTTGGTGTGGCAGTGACGCTACCAACATGCAGAGAGTTTTTGAACCTTTCGAAAGGCTTAAGAACCAGTGAGGACAAATGCCCCTGCAGGTACTAACTAGAAAACAGTTGGAGTGTGAGATTTCTTATAATTGTCACTGGCCCTGAAGAACAGTCAAGACTTGATCCTCTAAGATGGGCTGTCAGAGCTGTCTAAAGCTGCCCTGAGAGGGCGTTCAGAGTGGGTGGACCACTTCCAAAGGAGAAAGGGTTTTCTTTGTCTTTAAATAATTTGCAGATTTGTCCAGCATGCTTTCTTCCATTTTCGATTTCTGTGCAGTTCTTGTCAAAGCCATGTGGTGAATTTGTCATTGGTCTGTTGTGAAGACTTGAAAGGGGTCAGTGTAGGATCAAGGTTAGACAGATTCTTCGCTAAAAATAAGGCATTGTGTAGACCACATGGCATCATGTGAATGTTACTAGCTCCCAATCAGACAGAAGTTTTTGAAACAAACTTCTAGTTTGTGACCTTTTTAGCGCCAGCTCTTTGGTTAAGAAAGCCCTATTGTGAGCTTAAATTCCACCCCACTGCTTACCATTGGTTGGCTTTGTTATCACTCTCATCATAGGTTCCTCCTCACTTCAGTAGTTCTCCAAGAAGCTGAAGACCTAGCTCTTTCAATAACTCTAGAGCAGAGGTCTTCAAACTTTTTGATGCCGAGACCCCCTTGTAAAACCTTTTTAGGCGTAAGGACCCCCTTCCGACAAAAGTTTCTAGAAACTGGTACTCCTCATCATCAACTTTTGACAACCATAAATGCGCCTGTTAGACCTCATCACATCCCTCCATCATTCATCCACCCAGTTTCACACATCCAACCATCCACCCTTTCATCCTTCCATCCATACATCCATCCTTCATCCATCCAATCTTTCATCCTTCCATCCATCCATACATCCATCCCTTACCCATCCACCCTTCCTTCCATCCATCCACCCATCATTCATCCACCCACCTTTTCACACATCCATCCATCATTCATCCATGCAACCTTTTATCCATTCATACATCCATCCTTTCATCTTCCCATCCTTCACCTATCCACCCTTTCATCCATCCATCCACCCACCATTTCATCCTTCCACCCATCATTCATCCCCCCACCTTTTCACACATCCATCCATCCATCATTCATCCATCCATCCATCCTTTCATCCATCCATCCTTATCTGTCCACCCTTTCATTCTTCCATCCATACATCTATCCTTCACCAATCTATCCTTCATCCATCCACCCTTTCATCCTTCCATCCATACATCTATCATTCATCCATCCACCCTTTCATTCATCCATCCACTCATCATTCATCCACCAACCTTTTCACACATCCATCCATACATCCATCATCCATCCATACATCCATCATCCATCCATACATCCATCATCCATCCATACATCCATCATCCATCCATTCACCCATCCTTTACCCATCCACCCTTCCTTCCATCCACCCATCATTCATCCACCCACCTTTTCACACATCCATCTATCATGCATCAATGCAACCTTTTATCAATTCATACATCCATCCACCCTTTCATCCTCCCATCCATACATCCATCCTTTACCCATCCACCCTTCCTTCCATCCACCCATAATTCATCCACCCACCTTTTCACACATCCATCCATCATTCATCCATGCAACCTTTTATCCATTCATACATCCATCCACCCTTTCATCTTCCCATCCTTCATCCACCCTTTCATCCTCCCATCCATACATCCATCCATCCTTCACCCATCCACCCTTTCATCCTCCCATCCATACATCCATCCACCCTTTCATCCATACATCCATCCACCCACCCTTTCATCCATCCACCCATCATTCATCCCCCACCTTTTCACACATCCATCCATGCATCATTCATCCATGCAGCCTTTTATCCATCCATACATCCAGCCACCCTTTCATCCTCCCATCCATACATACATCCATCCATCCATCCACCCTTTCATCCTCCGATCCATACATACATCCATCCTTCATCCATCCACCCTTTCATCCATCCACCCTTTCATCCTCCCATCCATCCATCATTTATCCATCCACTTTCATCCATCCATCCTTCATCCGTCCACCCTTTCATTCTTCCATCCATACATCTATCCTTCACCAATCTATCCTTCATCCATCCACCCTTTCATCCTTCCATCCATACATCCATCATTCATCCATCCACCCTTTCATCCATCCATTCTCCCTTCATTCATCTACCCATCTTTTTACACATCCATCCATCATTCATCCACCCTTTAATCCATCCATTCTTCCGTCCACCCTTTCATTCTTCCATCCATACATCTATCCTTCACCAATCTATCCTTCATCCATCTACCCTTTCATCCTTCCATCCATACATCCATCATTCATCCATCCACCCTTTCACACATCCATCCATCCATCCTTCAGCCTTTCATCCACCCATCATTCATCCACCCACCTTTTCTGTGCCTCTCTCATGGGGGGGGGGGGGGGGGTGGTATCTCTCTGCGTCGTCTTCATTCTTTTTTCCCACTCATGGGAGGGCATCTCTGGGCCTCCCTTCTGGGGGCGGGGGACGTGTCACGGGACCCACAGCTCCAGGTGCGCAACATCCATTGAACTCAAAGGGATACACTACAGCCCGCTCCCCCCAGACCCCACCCCCCAGCCCCCTTCCCCAGCTCGTGTATGTGAACCCGGCTGTAACAGCTTCAGGGACACACACAGTCACACCCAAGTACTTGACAGGTCTTTAAAAGACCTTTTACTTCTTAATGAGGCGTTGATGTTTTTCACACCTCGGTGTGAATTAGGCCTCTGCCGTGAGCACCCTCGATCAGCCCAATGCCAGGAACTGCACTCTGCAGAATCTGCGACCCCCTTCCCAGCCCTCCACGACCCCCCTGGGGGTCGCGCCCCACAGATTGAAGACCGCTGCTCTAGAGGGACCACGTGCCTACACATATGCTCAAGGTGCCTGGATACCCTCACTGGTGATAAGTACGCTTTACACATTGACATAACATTAACTTACTTCTTATTCAATAGCTTGCTTTTCCTCTTTTTGTGTTTGTCCCTTTCTGAAGCATATCCTCTTGCAATTGTTTTGATTGGCTGCTTTTTATTCTTACACTGCTCACTTTTAGAGAACAATTGTTTCTTTTTGTTTAAGCATTTTATGAGGGAGTGTGTTTGTTTTTCTACGTCTATCCGTTGTGTGCCTCTCCCCCACCAAATGCATGCCCTTCGGCTCTGTACTCTCTCTTGTATGCTTCTGGCCCCACGCTCCCTTCTTCCATGTTATCTCCCTTGTGCACCTCTTGCTCTTCCTCCCAACTCCTTTGTGTTGCACTGTTCCTTGTGTGCATCTCTCTCGTGCACTTGTCAAACTCTCCCCCTCTGTATTGCTGTTGCCCAACCGTCTTGTTTTTCACCTGCTCTTCTGTTGCAACCCCATGCTGCAGTCCATTTGTATTTTTATTTTTCACAAAAAATCTCATATTTTGTATTTACTGATCCATGTGGTGTCCACCATCTTGTATCAGCAATTAAGAACACAATTAGAAAATTGAGCCCCATCATTCTGTTTGCATGCACTCACAAAATTATGTGACTGGCGACAGTGTTCATGCCATCACTTATTATTGATTTATTTTTTTGGGTACTGATGGCTGATGCTGGCCAGTATGGCCAAAAAGCGTTTTAGGATTTTGTTGATGCTGCACAACATCTTAACACTGCAATAGCAAAACCACTAGGCTCAAAAGCTAGACCTGTTGGCTTTGGCCATACATATTTTGTTCATCAAGGTTCACTTTGGAACTAACGTTTACTGGCAGGACTGTAGATGTAGTCATAATAAACTGTGGTAGCTTTAGAAATGCTTTTGCATCTGTAAATAAGTTAATGTATGTTCTGGTGTGAAGGATTGCTTAAATGTCAATTCGGCCTGTAATCTAGTTTTACATTGTTTATATCGGGTGATTCATAAAGGTCAGAGTGGAAAAGCCCGGATCTTACTCCACTGGGAATTGTCCTATGTTTCGAATGTATTTTCCACTTTCGTGGAATGCTAAATCAATTCCAAAGGCACTCTATGTAAATTGGCACAGTCATTGTTTTCCCAGGAGTACTTCTAGGCGTAACGTTTATGCATAAAGAATGTTTATTAAGTGGACAGTGCCACATTCGGAAATTTAATGCAAACGAGCATGGTACATGTGTTGCTACTTTATGTTTATTTTATTTTTTTCAAGGGATAATACCTTGTTTCAGAACCTCCACTTGGCTGTGTTGCGTTTTTAGGTTGAGCTTGAGCAGCGCTTTCACTTGAGCGCCACAGTTCCACTTGAGCGCCACACTTATTTATTTAGCTAGCAGCCCGCCCCAGCGTTGCCTGGGGCATCAGGGGCAGCATTTCCCGATTCCGGCAGCGTTGCCCAGGGCAGAAGGGGGCTGGGGGCAACATTTCAGGCTTGGGTGCACTCCCGCCCCGGCCCCTGCCCGCCCCGAAATAGCCCAGACTGCCCGCCTCCCGCCTCGCCTTTGCCTTACCCCGCCCGCCCCGACATTGCCCAGACCGCCTCCTGCCTCCCGCCTCTTGCCTTACCTGAGCCGCCGCTCTTCCCCGCGCTCCGGACTTCACCGCCACTCCTCGCTGCTCCTCCCCGCTCGTCACCGCTCCTCCCCTCCTGTCGTCATCACGCACGTTGCAGACATCGCTAGGTCGCAGCTGGCGCTACTTTTAGGGGACTACTATGTTTTTAAATTTTAATTTACGATTTTTTAAAATTTTATGCAGCCTATGTCCATCTACACACCCTGAGGATTACAACAATGTATTTGGTGTGTGGATTGGCGCTGTGGTTCTCGAGTTTACCTTGCCAAAAGGTTTCTGTTCTCTATTTATAATAGTAGTATAGATTACCAGTGTGTGCTGCTTTCACTTTAGCTGCAGTGTTACAGAACCATGCGAAAGTAATACATTTTTTTCACTTTGGGTGAAGGCGTCCCATACGCGCTTTCACTTTAATGTTGGCTGCGCCCCTATCTTTAGACGCTGCTTACTGTAATCTGAATACGAGAGCTGTTTCTAAAAAACGTGGGGGGGTGGCCACCATTAAAGTGGTTTTGCATTTGCGGTAGTTTGAGCTCTTGCCATTAAAAATAACAATGCCTTTTATATATGTGTTGTACATAAAATTTACAATGCCAATAGCGTAAGCGCTTGCAAAATCGAGACCCATTGCATTGAAAATGCTTGTTATATTAACCATTAAAAGCAATTACTCATGTCCATGACAATAGTACTTTTGTGTCTCTCCACTCTGGAACCTGCCTGCAAAGAGGAATGTGACTAGCCACTAACATATGGGTTTGTGGGCGGTTACTTATTTTTAATTTAGTGCCTCCTTAGAACGCCCACAAAAGTTCTATTTGCTTCCCAATTTGCAAAGGCAGACATTTCCCTCTGCTGGCGGCATTAGCAAAAGCCATTGGCAATGTAAAATTCAGCATTTTGATTCTGAAATTCAGAATTCAAATTTGGTATTTATTGGCACACTGCTTTAAACTTGGGTGGACAAATATTTTTTATGATTCATGCTATGTATGTTCGATGTTGGAATGGGACACACACATTGGATATTCGAGAAGACATTCAGGCCCAGGCAGTGGCTTTCAGTGGTCATAGGATAAGGTTCAGAAAGAGAGAATACATGCATGTTAGACTTTGTAGAATTCAGATCTGGGCTTGTTAACTGTCATGCATTGTTAACTATTGAAGTTTCTTAACATGTGTATGACTTTGAAAAGGTTCATCTTCTGAAAATAGCTGATAACTAGGAATCCATAACGGCTACATCCAGGTTGCAAAAACTTTTAAGAAGCCAGTGTAAACCAATTTTTAAAATCATTTGACAATTTACAGCTTCACATAACACAGTATATATTCTTTTTCAGCCGTTTCTACTAACCCAAAAAAAACAATTGGTCTTCATTGTTACAAATCCCAATTTAAAATGAATTGTACATTAATTTTGTTGATTCTCCCAACAGAGTGCTCCATATTAGCTTGTATGTTGAAGCTTTCTCCATGTGATTCTAGCTATGTCACTGTTACAAACGTTTACTGCGAAGTATTCATGGTTAGAATACACTTAATAGTTCATGTTCTACTTTAATCTTCCTTTTGGTCAGAGAGCTGACTTAGCCAACACCGATTTTCCAGCATGGTTATTTGAAATCACAAGGTTTCATTTCCAAGCTTGGACACAATTTTCAGTAGTTATGTACTTACTCTTGAGACAGGGGTTCCCTGTTTGTGAAGATGTGTGCAAAAGAATCAAGTAATTGATTCTATTTTTAAATGTCCTGCACCCAGATATTTAAAGGCACTCGGTAAAAAGTCTTAAATTTAACATTCCTGTGGTATTGCCAGTTGTTTCATTTTTGGCACACACATACATGTCTTCTTCAGTCTTGTGCAGTGATAATGTGTTTGTACTTGAATCTCTTTAGAATTGGGAAAGTTGGGAACCAGAAGCGAGTTGTTGGAGTGCTGCTTGGCTCATGGCACAAGAAAATATTAGATGTATCCAACAGTTTTGCAGGTGAGTTTAACGTGCTTCAAGAGATCAGTCAACAGCCCATTGCATCTGTGCTGTATTCTCTTCTGTTTGAATGCTACTCAATAGGAAAGGGTACCCATCCCAGGCCTCGAAAATCTACTCACCCACTCACAAATGCAAGTAAAAGTTGATCAGGTCGAGCTATTTTTAGCACCCCTAGTCGCATCTGGTGAGTAAACTTAGGCTGGAAAGGAAAAAGTGCTCTGTTCATTTAGAAAGCGAATGAGCAATAAAGATGCCATTACATTTTGTTTTTATCTTGACACATTTGCTGTCTGTTCAAGAAAAGAGGTCAAATGTCAGCTTGTCTTTTAACTAATTGCTGCTTGGAAAATGAGGTTTATTTTTCTCTTACTAGAGTTTGAGGTTTTTGTCAAGTGAGCTGTCTGAAGATGTCAGTTATTTTTCTCTAACGCATGACATTTAAATAAATAGCCTGTACATTAATATTACAATATTTCATAATATCAGGAATTGCAAACCCCCTTTTTGTATTTAAGTGTGATGCAAACGGGAGTAAAACAAACCACAACACTTTACTTGGTGATGTGCAAATGACAAATTTGAAGAAACTATATTTCCAAACATTATTGTTTGTACACTATAGAGTTTTATCAGTAAAGCTGAATGTCACGTTTGTTGCCATTTCAATGTAAAGGCTGCTAATTACAAATGACCGTGTGTTACCACTTCATGCTTTAGTTATGTATTGATTCAAAGTGGTAGCCTTTAAACATGATTTGAGAAACATTCCTGCCCTGCCCTGATGACAATGCTGTTAGTGAACTAAGAGGCAAACCAGGGCTCATGTGTATCCTATATTTGGCTAGATTTGTTATTATATGGAATTTTAGTCTGTTAGATCAAATAAAATAGTTTTTTGTAATGCAAATACGCTGAACTGGCACATTTGGAGGTGCTCTCATATGTGATCATGAAGAAAATAGCTGCTCAATGAATTCAAATATTTGCCAATGATCACATCATTTGAAACCAGTTTATGGGTCAAGAGCATTACAAATTGGTCGAGTAGATTATTTAAGTCACTAGACTTGCAGGTATTGTTACATTATTATGATTTTTCGAGGCCTGCATTCATAATGTCCAGGGGTTTGGCATAGATCCATTATCATGTCAAGCCAATGATGAGGCCCATACCGTTATTAATCACCCTGTCGTATTTGAGGAACTGGGTGCCATGTACACTGTTCATGTATATCCATCTACACATAATTTCTGGCTTGAAACTTGCTATGTCAGCACAAAGCAATGCTGAATGCTTTTGCTCAGAATTAGACAAACACACAAGTTCTTGATTACAGGCAATTGTGAGGTTATCTGTGGGTAATTGTAGTAAGTTTGCTCTGGCTCAATTTACTGTCCTACACTATGAGCACTTATTTTCCAGACATGCGCACACACACAGAATCTATCTCCTGCCCCCCTTGCCTACCAACCAACAGGCTTAATGTAATGCTAGTATTTGTTTGATGAAACCTGATTTTGCTATGAATTGAGTTGTGGTCCCTTTTTATCTATATGAATGGTGAGCAAAACACCTCACCTGGGCTATACTCTTAATAATTCACAGCAAGGTATGTTATTCTTTATTAATTGTGGATTTGGGTTGTGCAGGCAGCACCCTCTTCAGCCGTGCAGTATGTATGCCACCCCCTGATTGATGGCTCAGCTAAGTGAACATCATCCCCTTTAACTAGTTTCTTAACGGCCTCAGTCCTCCTGCATAATCTTTGAGAAACACTATTTCTGTTTAGCTGATTTCTCATGACCGGCTACTGTTGATGGGTATTATTTCTCACGGTAATTGTCTGTGGAGCATTATCTGTGTTGTACTTAAATCTACTTAAATGCATTTGTGTGTAACTCTTTGTGTTGGTGTTCATTTGAAAAACCCAAGGCTTATCTTCAGATAGTAGTCTATCATCACAACCTGATTGGCTGGAAATGGTATTGAAAAATAAGAGAAAATTGGTACTTGAGATGAATGAAGTTCACTGCTCACCACAGATGGGAACATGTCACTGTGTTTATGCTTTTTACTGTCTTGCTGAGTACCTCTGAAATTAATAATGGTTACACCTGTAATTTGCAGTACTGAAGAGTCAAAATCTGCACAATACATGATCTTATTATTTTTAATTACTTAATGAGTCTTTTTTTTAGCAGTTTTCGGCCATTTTGGAATTAGATTTTGTTTGCACTGAACGATTCCCAGTATTTAGGAACGGATTGTTGTTTTGCTGCTATTAAGAAATAGCTAGATTAATTTAAACCAAAGACCCACCTACAAACCCTCAATTTTTTTTAGTGTTGCTGTGTGTTGATTGTTCCTATTGATCTTGCTTTATCAAGCTTATCCATGCACCCACTGGTTGCTTACATCAGATTTCATTCTATTTCTGCTTACTAAAATAGTTTCCCTTGTTCCTTTTCAGTACCTTTTGACGAGGATGAGAAGGATGATTCTGTGTGGTTCCTTGACCACGACTACCTGGAAAATATGTATGGGATGTTCAAGAAAGTAAATGGTGAGTGCTGATCACTTTTGATGGGAGCTGGACAAAGGTTTCGTAAGTGAATATTGGCAAAACTTTGTGGGAGTTAGCACTTGATAATGTCTACGCGCCTGAGTTTTAGTGATCTTTAATTTAAAGCTCCCAAAATACCAGCTGTCATGAGTTTAAGGGATTTATAGTGCTACATTGGTAAAAACTTTCTGTAATGTAGACCATGCACCAAACTTTAAATATTTCTCTTCCTGTACTTGAAAGTAATAAGAATCCTTGTTGCTGTTCCTCTGTTTTCCAATGAAAATCCTTTAACCCCTTCCATGCTCATGACGGAACGGTTCCGTCATGAGCGTCGGTTGAGCTGTGCTCATGACGGAACCGTTCTGTTATGAGCCGAGAGGCTCATTAGAACCTTCAGCACAGCGCGAAAATTCGCGCCGCGCTGAAGGGGTTAAAAAACATGCTCAAAGTTCTTCTTTGCCATGAATAACAACACTGCAAACAAGACTATCACAGTAGTCTCCTACTAAATTTCCTAGTTGATCACCTGCTTTTAATATAGGTTGTTTTTTACGTCCCTCTAAAGTCATCCCAGATTATCCTCTCCTTTCCTATTGTGCAGCTATATTATTTGAGGCCTTGGTGAACAATAAAAAAAACCACAGAAGAGCTTATTTAGACAGTCCCCTGGTGTCTAAAATAAAAATCACTGTTCCGTGGTACTACAACGGTGCTTAGCGTGGCCCTGTGTAATTATGTGGTGTTACACTCATAAGACTACTTGAATACTCAGATTGTAGGCAGTGGACCAAAACACAAATCAACACCCAAACCATTATTTACCTATACTATTTGTGGTGCAATAGTATGTCCTTGTGTGCAATCCTCCACATGAGGATGCCACCCTTCCCAAGGGAGTACAGAACAACAAAACGCAATGGGAGCTGCACCACAATAGAGCGCACATCTGAATTGAAACAGTATCCCAATCTAATATGACACTTTCTTTTAAATAATAGTATCTATATTGTCCAGATGTTTTGGTTTCTTCCTTTATTCTGGTATATTCCATTCATAAAAAACCATCAGCCAACATGTTTCGTCCATTTAAACATTGAACTTCTTCAGGGCAGCTAAGATGTAAATCGCCTATGTCAATCCAAAGATGTGCACCAAAGGTCAAGGCGCAGTTTCCAGTACAGGTGCCAGTATGTGGCATATGTATGGGACTATATAAATAGTGGTTAAAGTGATATAGACCGGATCAAGGCAACCTCTCAAAAAGGTGATATGTTGCTGTTGGGGATGCAGATGTTTTGTTCAGATGAAACAATCAGAAAATCAGACTACTGTTTCGAGAGTTGTCACTGCGACCGGACGTACTTCAATTATCATTTACTGATGCCAACAGGATTTCTTTCTGTTCTTGAATCAATCACTAGTTATAAAGTGTGCATAGCTTATTCTTGCAACACATGCCCACTTGCGCGTGAAGTAATCAACATGTGTTGACATGAATCAAATGGGGTATTCTTTTCAAGGCTTTATTTTACTGTCTAAGTATTAGTACTAGATGGCCTCGGGTATATTCTACAAACTATTTGGGATGTTGGTGGAGTGCACCTTCTTAAAAGTTTTTGAGTATTTTTATTTATGTCCCTTAGGTAGAAGTAGGTTGATTATGTGTACCTGGAATGTATTTTCCTAGTGAATTTTATAAGGACTTTTCTCTAGTTCGTGTTTCAGGGCTTGATGCCACCTGAGCCTCTGTCTTTGATTGGTGACGTAACCTTGCGTCCATAACTGCAACCCAGTTCGATTCCCCCTTATGCTCTCTTTACAGAACAAGTTTTTGAGGAAGATATTGTGACATGGTAGAATATGAAAAATGTTTTATAATCAAGGTTTCCGGTTTTCAGTTAAAATAGATTATAACCAATTAAACACTAATGAAAAGAATATTTTATTTTCAGTAGAAACTGGAACAAACTGGAGTTTGCTGCATATTTACTACTTTGAAGCCCTCTGATGTCAAAGTAGTAGAAATACAACCTCTACCTCGCAGTGCTTTAATGGGATGGCTGCTCCACTATGTTCCACCCTCGCCATGTAAGCCTCATAATATCTCTGTTTGACTTTCACAGAGTCCCTCGCTCCATAGACCTACATCCACTTGCTTTGGACACATGGCTCACCGATTGTTTCAGCTCGCTGTTCACTGTACATTGCTGTGTAGTGGTTAGCAGGTTTGCAATGGAACTACGAGCAGGGTCTCGGTCCAGGGTAAGAACTACAGCCTTGATGCCATCCTCCTTCACAGAGACTTGGAAGGAGCTTTGCTTTCTGAAATCTCCAGTATGAACCCTAAAAAAACCAACCAGAATTCCCACAGAAAAACTGAAAACCGCAAATCTAATCTATATTCTGCAAGATACTTCTGTTCTTAAAAACAACAAGCAAGGGAAGCTTACATTCTTCTAAAACTTTAACTGTTCTTATTTACAGCCAGAGAACGGATAGTGGGCTGGTACCATACAGGACCCAAATTACACAAGAATGACATTGCCATCAACGAGCTCATGAAAAGATACTGTCCAAACTCCGTGAGTACTGTTCTGCTTTGTCACTTGCACTCAATGACTTGTACTTGTGTGTGTGAGCTGCTATCCTATGTTTCATAGGTATAACCAATCCAGATGTTTTTAGGTCTCGCCTGTCAATGCGCATGCGCATTGCGCTTGCGAGACTATAGGGGCTTAAACAGACTTTAACTAGACTGGAGATTTGATGCTGTGCCCGTGCGCTTATAGGTCAATGCGCAAGCTCATTGAGCTAAAATGCGCGTGCACATCATCAAATCGCCAGCCATCTGTTTCCCAGCTTGGCGCCTCCGCTCCTGCTCTCTCCTGGCTGCTCCTCCCCTAATTATTCAAGGCCTGCCGGCCGTACTTTCACTTTCACGGCCGGCAGGCCGTGTCTCGTTTTATTTATTTTTTGCTTGGTTTTTTTTGTTTACCTACCAAGTAGATCCTGGCTGTTTTAACCTTTCCTCATTGTAACTTTTGTTTTCCCCCCTCACATGCTATATTCTGTTTTAGGGTTATTCTAATTTAGCTTTTTAAATACCTTGAACTTGTGCCTACAGTATACAGACCTCGTGTGGTTGAGTCGATGCTTTGCAACGGTGTCAGTGGGAGGAATCGGCCGGCCTCTGCTGCTGGCCCAATGTTTTCGGTCGTCCCACTGGCAGCCTGCCCCACAACGTGCGATGGGGGAGGGGTGCTATTGGGTCTCATTTGCATTGAGTGTAGTCCCAGAGAACAAGGCCCGCATTGTGCAGCAATTACTAGCCGTCACAGCCCAGGGGGCTTGCGGCGTTTGAATTGTAGCTTTCTCCAAGGTTCCTGGTTGAAGACCGTTTTATGTTGCTGGGCATGTGTCTGTTGTCTGTTTAGGTCTCCAAGGTATTTTAATATGCCCGCGGTGTGTCCCATTGGTGTATTGTGCTTCGACTAGTTCAGCCTCGGTACACAACCAGCCCTACCCCATACCTAACAGTCCTCCGCTCTGTTGATTGGCAGACACGTACCGGCACTGGAGGTGATTGTGCTACAGTTGTGCTCGCCACAGATTACTCGAGTGGAATGGACTGCGAAGAGCGGCCATGAGCCTGGCTCGTGCGTCCTCATCCCTTTGAGGCAGTACTTCTTCCTGCGCGCTCCTCACGGCTGTCAGGCGCAGCCCCATTTCGTTTGTAGTCCTTTAATGGCACTTCATAAAAGCGGTGCGGCCTCTTGCCACTGTTAACCTTTGTGTTTAGCAGCAAGGCAGTGGTAGTGTGGCACTTGCAGAACAATATTGTTTGGGCCTTCTGTTGATATTTGCAAAAAGATTACAGTCCTAGTTTTTGATTGGCGTCCCTGTTCATAGTGAACACTTTTTGCCTGGTAAATAAATAGTGTGGGCTCCGTTCTGCTCTCTGTTTGATCTGACATAATGCAGCACTCCCTACATCCTAAATACGGATTTCACGTGGTTCCGATGTCCTCAAAAAGAAAAACTCAAATCGTTCTTTCTTGGGTTCGTTACACCTTTCTCCAAATTGAGATTTCTTTCAGTTTATTTCTCACGTTACCTTTCCAAATCACTACACTCCTGCGGTCAGAGTAATGGCCATAGTTAAGTTTAATTCAAGTATTCCTTTTTGTCATAGTTGTTTTTGTGGTTTCTTTAAGTCCAGCAGGAGGCCCTTCCTGTAAATTCCAGGTTTGGACTGACTTTGAGATGTTCTTATTATGGAACTTAACTCTTATGTAGAACGGAGATTTAGCTGTTGAACACTGGTTTTCTAGATGCAGTTTTGGCTCGGTTCTGTGTGACCCTCGGCATGGCATGTATTTTCGTTTTACATTTAGCCTTTTCACTTGCTGAATGTCCTTGTATGATTACGTGAACTCATCCCTCTCCCTCCTCATCATAACGTCCGCTGTGCTCTGCTACACTATCAATTGATGATCATGTACGTTTATACTTCTGTATTTGCATGCTTCCTGCACATTTACACATTACACTGGAAGTTAGTGTTGCATTGGTTTCTTATGAGAAATGGGGTCTGGAAGTCTTTAAGATGTCCAGATGAGGAGAGACTATTGCATAACAGTAGTACTTAGACCAGTGGAACGGCGAGAGTCTCTGGCTCAGTAGCAGTTTAAAATCCGCCTACTCATTTTAACATTTGATTTACTGAGGTATTTTACCTTGCACATGAGACTACTGTCCTGCCGGTTGCTCTAAATGTTTTACCAGTTGAGCACTGGACCAGGAAAACTCAGTTTACCATATGTTACAAATATTTATATGCCAGGATACAACTAAAGGTTGGTGGCAGGTGATTGTTGGCTGTGGAGCATAAGCTTTTTTTTTTTTTACCTACACCCTTAGCTTGTGAAAGCTGCCAATGGATTTACACAGATGGCACGTCTGTGTAGTTTGTCATATATGGTACTCACAAATTCCCCTATAGTGTAGGGGGCAGATGTGTGTCTGTAGAACTGGCGTTCTCTATGTATATGCGAACCCCCCCAAACAGGTGGGTTGCCATTATAGGCTTTCAGGTAGCTGTTTCCCACACCCCCTCCCCCCTTCAGCGTATCTCTTATCTCCCCATGCTCAACAGGACATAGTTATCCATGTTTTTGTGTATCTGGCTTTGATCAACTAAATCTTCATTTTAACAGACTAGTTGTACTCGCCTAACTGTATCATACCAGTTTGCACAGGATAACCAGTGGTCTGCAAAGAAGCAGTGCCTTGACATATTCTGTGTCCAAGGATGTGGTCACTGCGATGAACAGAAAACCACAGCATCACGCGCAACCACAGCATCACTCAGCGCAACTAGAGCATCAATCAGCACCACCACAGCATCACTGGTTCAAATATGTTCTTTCAATGTTTCAAGCTGTTTTCAAGCTTTCAAGCTTTATTACAAATCACAAAAATATGTTAATATTTCACTTCTGTTCTTGGATTTTCGTCACAATAAAAAACACTGAACATAATCTTCACTAAAGTTATTTACAAAAGTTTAAGCTATTGACATTACAAATTAAATACATTATTTAAGTATTATTTAAAAAAATTAAAAGCCATTGTTAATTGTAATATCAATACATCTAAGTCACGTAAATACAAAACATGTTGCATTACAAATGCTATAGGTGTCACATTTGCGAAAGTTATAACTATTGGCATTGTAAATGACAAAGCTATTAACTTAGCTATTTTAAAAACCAACACATAAATTTAAAAAAATCATTTATAAGACCAATAGCTCAAACTTTCCTAATGCGAGACCTATTGCATTTCCAATGCTTGTTTTTTTGCCTGACAGGATGCTTGGAGATTGAAAAATGTTCAAAAAAGAAAAACTTTATTCCACAAAGGGAAGCCATGTTTATTTTCTTGTGTTCATAGATAGTATACATTTTGATTTATTGACATGAAAAATGTTATTTTCAGGTTGCATGTATACATTTAATGGCATAGTAAGCTCCTCCTATGTTCAGCCCCTTCTATTGGCCGTCCTGGTGATCATGAAAGTCTTGTAGATTTTTCATTGAAGATAGTTCAGTCTTTGCCAGTAGTGACCTGGTGAAAGACCAGTCTACTGCAGGGTTTGAGCTACAACACTTCCAATGTGAAGTGCAATGTGATGCTGCTGTATGTGCCCTCTAAAGGCTCCTAGTCTTTGTTCTCTTCAGCTTTATGTGCAGTGACTGGACAGGTCTTCCACTATGAATAGTTGCTATTGTGTTCCAACTGTGATTACCAAAATTCTACTTTCTGTATTGCCAAAAAATCGGTGTCCTGTTGCATTTTTAACAACTACTTTTTGTGTATGTGCTTTCTACATCAGCTCTGATCTGAAAACCTTGTGAAGAGAGCACACTAAATAACTTCTTGTAGATTATAGTTATGCACTGTTTTTTTCATTTAACCCTTTGGAAAGCTGTAGTTCACTAAGACGTAAATCACTTTTTCTTTCAGGTGCTTGTGATTATTGACGTGAAGCCAAAGGATCTTGGACTTCCTACAGAGGCATATATCTCAGTGGAAGAAGTTCATGATGTGAGTTTGCTTTAATCCATCTCTTCCTACACTACTTATCTGTCTTTCTCTCTTTTCATATTTCATAACGACTCTCCTTCTGCTTTTGCGATGGTATACCCCCTATTCCTCAGCTTGTGCTCCATATCCTTTTTCAGCCCCTCTTATGTTGGCTCGATGTCTGTTATGGTTCCTGTCATCTGCAATCTTGCTGGTATCTTTATTTCTGTGTACTTGCTATTCTCACATACCTTTGGCTCAATTATTCTGCCCGAACGTACTTGTGCTCTCTGTCCTGTCTGGTCTATTTTTATTCCCTGTCTAATTTAAGCGCATTTTCTGCCCCAATTGCTCATGATGATTTTCCATCCTTTACTCCGAACTGTTACTCTTTTGCCACACACGTTCCCTTAGCTTCCTGTCCTTCACTATGCCAACTTTTCTTGCCCATGCTTTTAACTTGCCCCTCTCGTTGGCCCAGATTTACAGGACTCCTTGTCTACACCTCCTCTTGATTGCCTTTGATTTCAATTAATTTGCCCTAAGAGAAGGCATGCTGCCCCAACCTCTTTACCAAGATGTTTTGCATTTAATGGCAGCATTTTCATTGTCTGCAACTGTTTTTAGCATGCAGTGTTGTCAGAAAAACACAACGTTGACTGCACCATCTTCATGAATTCAGGACCTCCGTTCTCACAGCAGAGTGTTCCACTATTTTGTAGAGACTACTTTGCCAGAACCAAAAAGCACTATACTGAAGAAATGAAGAGTTTGGTAGAGAAACAACAGAAATAGTTATTAGCGAGAGAAGACAAATCATGTGAGCAAGGCAGAACAAGCTTTGGCAAAGCCAATAGGTCTGGCCATGGCCAGTTAGTGAGATGGCTAAATTCCTTAGCACACTTTTTTTTGGTAATCAATTTTATTGATTTTGTAAAAAGATGGTGATATAAACATAAACAGTACAGCATGATCAATAGCGCCAGCAAATATGACATTTGGCAAGTAAAACAATTTATTACAGTGTACACTGTTGCTTCTCCAGCTTCTGCGGTACATATAGAGTGAGACTTGGAAAGACAAGGAAGCTGATTAGTCTTGCAATCCCAACCAATTATCTCAGATCCTCCTGTGTTTGGGCGGACAGCACCAAGTCTCCTATAGCGGCAGCTCTTGTGCGGCTCACAAGTCCACTCCCTTGCGCCATTTAGTTATAGTGGGCGAGTGGGATTCCTCCATGCCATTGCGAGATCTCGTTTGGCCACTACAAGGGCAGCCCCCAGAAACACTTTATCGACTCTCGAGCCATCTAACCCGCCTGTGACACCCAGCAAAATATTTAAGGGTCAGTATGGGACCTCCCACCCCAGCACTCCTGTGAGTTCTGTCCCCAGGGCGACCCAGGAAGAGGCTACACGTGGACAGGACCATACATTGTGAAAGAAATCTGCAGACTCAGCATTGCATCTTGTGCATAGAATTAGGCCTGCTCTGTATAGGCGGGCAGGGGTAAGGTAGGAGGCATGCAGGTAGTAAAGCTGGACTAGGCGCAATTAAGTTGAGACCGTGATAGTCTTGGGAACCATCAAAGCGCCTCTCCAATCCTCCTCCTCCTAGAGGGCCCAACCATGTCTCCCATTTAGTTCTCAGTGGGTCAAGGGAAGTCAGGCTGTTATTAGTTGGAGAGCGAAAAATACTTGAGACTCCACCCCTTCTGAGGCCAAACATCATGACTTGGGCTTCAAGGGGACTGTTATCGGGCAGAGTTGTGCCAGGCTGTATGTGTGTACCTAGGGTGTGGGGGAGCTTTAAGCATCTGTTAAACTGGGACGGGTGAAGCGAATGTCTGGCTTGCAGATCAGCAAGGCGCGGATTTGGTTACCCACCCACACCTCCAAGCTGTGAAATGCCAATGAGATCCCAGCTCCCAAAACCTTCCAGGCCGACCCACCTCCCGCAACCATGTGCCCTGCCAAACGGGTGTCTGCTGAGTCAGTCTGTCCTTCAATTGGTGTCGCAGAGCGGCACACCAGGCTAGAAGCACTGCTTGGGTCATCGTGGGGAGGTCCCTGGCGAATGGGTGATCCATACATCAGAGCCTGGACCCAGGAGAGCCCCAAGTCCCTGAGCTCGGTTCTGTAAACAGGATCTGACCACCCCCGCCCCCATTAAACCAATCGTGTATTACCAGCAGGCGGGTTGCAAGTTAATATAAGACCAGATTCGTTAGACCCATGCCTCCGTCAAAGGGTGGGATCTGTCAGAGCGGGATCGCCATACGCGGCCATATGCCATTCTAGAGAAAACTTATAACTAGACTGGCTATTCCTCTGAACCAGGCACGGGAAATATGGATTGGAGTGTTCTGAATGACTTTTGCGGAATCTGGGAAGGATCTTCATTTTGAATAGTGCCATTCTCCCCAGTGGGTTGAGCGGTAATTTTTGCCATTTCTGCAGGTCGAGTTTGGTTTTGGCGACCAGAGGAGTCATGTTAAGTGCCCAAGCTAGGTCAGGAAGTAGGGCGACCCATATACCCAAATATTTGAAGGATTGCCATCTGATGGGGATAGTGGATTGCCAATCAAAATATTCGCTTGAGCGATGCAAGGGAACAAAGGTTAACGTGGCCAATTTCAGGCGCTGTCCCAAAGTCCGCTCAAAGGACCATAGTATATGCAGGCAGCTAGGACCCAATCGAGCCAGGTCTGCAAGAAAGAGCCGAACATCCTCTGCGTGCAAAGCAATTTGGACGTCATGTGATTGCCAGAGGCTCCATTGGAGGGTGCGAGAGGGGGCAACCCTGTCTCGTCCCTCTTCTGATTGGAAAGGTGTTTGAGCGCACTCTGTTAACCAGCACTCTTGCAGTGGGCTTGGAGTATAGGATGTGAACCATACGGCAGAATTTAAGGCCCATACCCGTAGCCAACAGGCCGTCCTGTAGGTAGCCCCAGTCGAATGAGTCAAATGCTTTCTCAAAGTCGACTAGAAGTAGTGCTAAGTACAGGGTCGATGCCTTCCGGTTGGCCAAGGCCCGATGTAGATGCCTCAGGCACTGTCTGGTACTCCGTGCCGTGCCTCAGCCACTGGTCAGGATGGATCAACTTGCTAAGATACAGTTTTAGGTGCTGAACTAGAATCGTGGCGTATATTTTGACTTCGGTATTAATCAAGGAAATGGGACGATAGTCCGCACAGACAGGTTGCGTTTTGAGGATAATGGCTATTGTGGCCGGATCAGTCTCTGGATGGAAGGAGCCTGTTTCCATGGCCTCCTCGTAGAGGGCCGCAAGGTGCGGGAGAAGTATGTCACGATAGGCGGAATAATATTCTTGCAGTTAGCCGTCTGGGCCGGTGTTACCGGCTGAGCCGAGCGAAAGGGCAGCTTGTATCTCTTCATTTGTGATCGGGTTTTCTAGTCCATCTGACTCTGGTGCTGTGAGTTTGGGGAGATGAAGGTATGCGAGAGCGATCAGTACTATAAGGGAGAGCTCTGGTTTCTGCACAGAGTACAGGCCTGAGTAATAGTTTGCGAAGGTTTTGAGCCATTGCTTTGGGAGAGCGATGGATGTTCCCATCTGAGTCACGGATCTCCGAAAATATTCGGTTTGCTAAAGGGTAGGACACTAATCTGTGCAAACACTCATAGCTTCTGCCCAGGTCGTTAACGGGTTAGCATGAGTGGTGCTGGAAATGGAGGGGGTCCCTGTGGCGTAAAGCCTGGGGTGCATGTCCACATTCAGTTTATGGTAAAGGGCTTGAAATGGGCGGAGGGTCAGGAAGACCGAATATCTTGCTACGCCAATGACATCTTACTCTACTTCGCCTCCTCCTATAGACCTATTCATGGGGTGCTAAATATTTTCACAAACTTTGGGAAATACTCCAGCTATGCCATAAACTGGAGCACGTCGATGTTGTTCGTGCTCCGGGGCCAGGTCCTGCGTCTCCCAGTGTACTGCACTGTGGAAGTGGCCACGGATGACTTCCGCTATCGGCGGGGGACACATACCTGAGTGAAGGGGGGAGGCGAGGAGGCCCCCACGGCAGCCGCCACCGCCAGGAGTCAGTTTCTTCTTGTTGCCCACAGCGCCGCCGCCCCGGGACTACAGCTCCCGGCAGCCTCAGCGACGGCGCTGCATCGTGACCGCACGGGAGCGCCAGGAGGCGCCTGAAAGCTGCGCTCTGCTCGGCGGAGCGGGGGGACACATACCTGAGTGAAGGGGGGAGGCGAGGAGGCCCCCACGGCAGCCGCCACCGCCAGGAGTCAGTTTCTTCTTGTTGCCCACAGCGCCGCCGCCCCGGGACTACAGCTCCCGGCAGCCTCAGCGGCGGCGCTGCATCATGACCGCACGGGAGCGCCAGGTGGCGCCTGAAAGCTGCACTCTGCTCCGCTCCGCGGGACGCCGGGCTAAGCCCGGGCAAAGGGCGGGCCCTCTGTGGCCCTCAGAGGACCTGAGGAGGATGGGACGGGCCATTCCACTTGGCCCCATCAAAGGAAGAGGTACAGAGACACTTTACCCTTTTCTATTGTGTTTGAACTGCCTAGTGACGTTTTGGGGCCTTTGTAGTTCATTTACTATGTCTATCTGGGAAGAACTGAATGCCTTGTGTGGCACAAACTACGCCCCTGACATATCAACTCCCTCTACAGTGGGCAGAGATACTGACCACATAAACTGCACTCCCCAGGCCCCTGAAATAATCCTGCTTCAAGCTAATACACTGCCCCGGGAATCAACCAGCAAAAGGAACAACGAGGTGATTCCATCAAATGCCGACCGAATGTGCTGTAGCTCCTCATTTTCCCCCGCCAACCCAAGTGTATCAACGCCGTATAAGGCGGGGACTACATCAAATGACTCTGTTTCCCCCCTCCAATCAACCCTACTGGACCACATTGAGCGATTGTTGAATGCGGCTCTATCACCCCTGCTCACAAAAATTAAGGAACTGGGAGATGGGTTGTCCGGTGTTGAAAAAATAGTACAAAGGATTCAACCATCAACTGTAAATACTGCTATTCCCTCATGTTCTACGCTCTCTACCAACCTTGAGAAGCCTAAGTCCATCGAACACCGGAAAGAACGAACAATTGATTCCTCTCTCAGCCCACCCATCCCAAGTGGCCGTAATGTTACTTCTAAGCCCACTCGTGTCCCTTTCAAAGCTCCTAGGTTCCCTCAAGAAAGAAGGCATCGAATTAATTTACCCCCTGAAGCCGCCCCCTACGTGACTGTTCTCTCCGGGGTCCCTGAACTTAGTCAGGGAAAACTCGAAACAAGCCAAGATCTGCTGAATAAAGCCATCTTCTGGCTCCATAACAATAGACCGCTGCCACCTGACCTAGATGGCGGAATCCTGAGCGTCAGGAGGGTGGGGTGGCTAGGTATGTTGCCCAAAGACATTCCGGGAGACCTGATATTAATTAAATTCAAACACAGGAACATTGTCCCCTTTTTAAGATTTTCTCAGCCCAAAATTGGAGATGGCCCTATTTTTACTTGGGACTTGTTTGACTTTTACCCCGGCCCCAAAGTATTGAATTATAACACTTGGTGAAAGGGGACTCTGTCTACCATGCGTTTTTATTTCGCACTAGATTGATTTTAGTTTGCTTTAAAATATCCGTTTTTTTCTTAACATTGTAATGAACTGTTGAATCCTATATACCTGTATGTATTTCTTTTTGTTGCTTTTATGGTTTTAAACTTAAAGACCGAATAAAGCTTATTTTGATTTGATTTGATTTGACTTCCGCTATCTGTGAAGATTTATTTTAATTTTGTATTTATTTTGAAAGTTTTATAGAGCTCGAACCAGATCCTGGCGGATATCAGAGCGCTGTACAGTCAATAAATGTTACATATACATAAAAAAAAGAACTAAACGAAACATATGTACAGGAGCGTATTGTAAAAGCAACAGAGTAAGAAGCGATAAACAGTCTGTCTCGTAGTGTGAGATTGAGGGACGATATAATGCAACGGTTGCTTAATAGGGTCTTTGTCCCATTCAGGTTTGAGGATTTCTATGAGCCATACTCATGTGAATTTGGTCATGAGGATAGCTTTTACTTCCTTTTTAAACGAACCAGTGGAGGGGCTGAGTCTGGTTTCTGGGAGTAAGGAATTCCAAATTCTAGGTGCCATCCCAGAGAAGGTTCGATTATATGTTTATTTCTTTCTGAATTTTGGTGGTTTCAGTAGTAGTTTTTCTGCATTTCTTGCGGATCAGATCCCACCCGAGATCGTCAGCTTCTGTGCCAAATAGTTGGGTGCATTATGATGCATGGCTTTGTGCGTCATGCAGGCTATTTTCAAATGAATTCTGGCTTCCAGGGGTAGCCAATTCAAGGATTGTAGGTCCGGGGAGATGGGGGATCTTCAATTGGAACCAGTTATGAGTCTTGCTGCTGCATTGATTGAGGCTCGTAATGGAGCTGTGAAGCTTTGGGTAAGCCACATAGAGCGACACATCCATATTCTACTCTAGGAATAATTAGAGATTGTACTGCTTGCTTGAAGTCATTGTGGTAGGAAGGGTTTCAGTTTCCGTAGTGTTTGTATCTCCCCCTAAACCTGTTGTATTGGAAGGCAAGGAGGGGGCTGTGTATCTCCATCTCTACCTCTCTATCTCTACCTCTCTATCTCTACCTCTCTCTCTTTACCTCTCTCTCTACCTCTTTCTCCACCTCTCTATCTCTCTACCGCTCTCTCTCTCTACCACAGGCGTAACACAAGCCCCCGCAACCCCTGAGTTGCGGGGGGGCCCACGCTCCAGGGGCCCCACCGGGGCCCCTCACTGACTGTACATTGATGAAGACGTATGTATCATGAATCAGATGATTTTAAAATTATGGACGGTCCCGTGAGGCTGGCACTGGCAGCAGCACAGCAGGAATGCAGGGGCGTAACACAAGCCCCCGCAGCCCCTGCATTGCGGGGGGCCTCGCGCTCCAGGGGGCCCCGGCCGGGCCCCTCCTCACGTAATAAATACACATGTGATGCACTGTAGGCTCTAAAATGGTGCGCAGCACGGGCCCCGGCTGGGCCCCTGCGGGAGTCTTTGAAATGGTGCGGGGGCCCAGCCGGGGCCCTGCGAGTCTTTGAAATGGTGCGGGGGCCCCGGCTGGGGCCCCTGGGAGTCTTTGAAATGATGCGGGCCCCGGCCGGGGCCAGAGTCTTCGAAATGGTGCGGAGGGCCCCGAGAGTCAAGTCCCAAATGGTGACGGCCCCGGCCGGGACCGTCACCCGTGTGAGTGTCTGAGTGAGGCACTTTTGTGTGAGCAGTTATTATCAACAGTCAACTCGAATCTATGAAATGGCGGCGCCGTGGCCAGAGTGAATGCGCGTGAGCGCAGCGCGCACACACTTGTTTACTCCCGAGAGACTGAGAGTCCTGACTTTCACTTTCCGCCGCCGCGTTTGCGCGTGGGGGCGGGGGCAGGCTGTCTGGTGAGTGGTGAGTGGTGACCAATGCCAGGCAGCCCCAGGGGTACAACACATGCGCAAACGCCGGCGGCGGTGCGTGCAATCAGCTCACACGTTTGAGTAAGGTGTGGCGTGTGGTATCACCAGGGGCGCGCATAGCCATAGTCAAAAAGACAGAGAAGAACGAAGACAAATCCAGGCCCGCCCGCCCACACACCAGGGGCGCGCATAGCCATAGTCAAGAAGACAGAGAAGAACGAAGACAAATCCAGGCCCGCCCGCCCACACTCTGGACTGTCCGAACTCGGAAGTAAGTCCGTCATCGGCGGGGCCTACAGTGTGCTTGACAGCCTGGAGGAGCGTATCTCCAACTGTTTCTAATGTGCGAATGGATCAGAAAGGACCCTGTGAATACCCCCATAGCTGCCAAGATTTCAGATTGTCATGTGTGACATTTTCAAAATTTCAGTGTAGTTATGAGTGACATTTCAACAACTATGATTGACATCAAGTAATGAAGACCAGGGAAACAAATATCGGAAATAACCGACATGCCGAGTGATGTAGCCTGTGTTTAACTTTAAGGGTATTGGTATCATTTTCCTAACTCAACGTTATAAGCAACGGCCTTTACATTTAATTAGAACTGTAAGTTTCAATTCAAATTTACACTCCAAATTATTTAGTTGCAAGTGTGACTGGAAAATCAATAAATATTTGCGCACCAGACACAAAAGCTAATTTAAGCTGTTCCTTCAGTTGAGCCAGTAGCGCAGCACATACGAAAGCTCGGACCTGAAAAATCACTGCCTACACATAATAGCAATAGATATCTCGGTAGTCCGTATTTCAGGCAGCTGCTCGGTCTTTGCGCGCAGATACTGACAACCCAGGGAAATTTGCGTTACTCTCTCAAAGGCGACACTCGGTTTACACAAAAATATCAAACATCTGCTAAAATAAAGTATTTCTTTAAACTCCAACCCCTGTGGTAGCTTCACGCTTTTCCAACAGGGCAAGTTAAGCAGTGTAATTTAAAAAATAGATGCACACTGCCCGGGGTCTGGTGTGCATCCTCGCGCTATTTTTAACGAGTTGCACGGGCCTCTACCCACCCAGCACCTACCACTAAGTAAAAAAAACTGGTCCTCCTCAGAAACTGGTAACTTTTCATTTCAAGCGCCGACTCCATTTCTGAACAGCAGGGCGTCGCCACGGGAAAGGAGAAGGCCTGGGGCAGCAGCACAGCGGAGATACTGCCAAGCCCAAGGAAGGGAGAACGGCACAAGCACCCCCTGCGGCTCTTGTTAACTCTACCACCGCGCCAAATTGCCAGGCAAACTTTACATCAATGAAATCACAGTGACAGGAGTTAACTAATAAAAACAAACAAACACTGACCCTATGTATGGATTTTTAAGTGACATGTTTTTGTTATGGAGAAAAACGTGACCTTTAATTGCAGGTCCCTTTTATAAAAGCTATAGTTAAAAGACCACACCAATTACATTCTTCATTTCTTTGACACCACCTTTATTGCAAAAGCCGATCACTAGAGGCAGTATGAGTGTACTGTGGTAATATGATAGATTCTGAGTAACAAAATACCTCTCTGCGGGGTTTATTGCAGTGTAATAGAAATTTTACGTTATATCCAGGGCCACTGGAATTATGCGATTGTGCAGCTGCAGCGATTTTAGCATAATTATTGATTTGCCACATAATCTGCAGATTTTAACAAAAACATTTTTTATTTCTAGCTGAAACGATTAAAAAAGTGCTAAAATGCAGCATCATGCGTTGCTGCGCAGTGAAAGGCCCTTTGCAAAACTGATTATAACTGAATATTGCTATATTTGGGTGTTAAAATGATACTAATGAGATGCAATCAAAGACCATACAGTGTTACCAAGTTTAAAATGATGAAATAATGAAGTAATACTATTACAAAATGTGCCACATTATGCCACATAATTTGGCCCTCTTCTGACGTATAATTCCAGTGGCCTTGATTATATCCCTAGTCACTTTTTCAAAGCTTCTCATAATAAATGGATTAGGCCTATTGCTTAAAGTAAAACTGATAATTTTGGAGAGCTAGCAGGTAAGCTAAAGTCTTTTGAAAAAAGTACAGCCTATGTGCCTCAGCCTCTCACTTTCCTGAGGCTTGCCTGGTACTGCGACGAGCTGGACAGCGCTCAGAGTCCGCAAGTCAACTGACTGTAGTGACTGAGTAATTATGTTAATTTATTATCCAATTTATCCGGCATCTGAGATTATCAGTGCTGGGGCCTCTCGCATCATGTTTGGGACAGTTGGGGCCCACAGTGCCCTCTATTTGTGGTGCTTTGCAACAGTTTTAAGATCCTCTTAGAGTTTCTTGTTGCTCAAAAAGATGTTATTTCTGATATTTATATGTTTCCCTCGGTCTTCATTGCTTGATTTTGCTCTCGAGAAAGTGACACTCATAGCCTTTGAATGTCACTCATAATTACACTAATATTATGAAAATGTCACACATAAGCAATCTGAAACCTTGGCAGCTATGCACTTACACACAAGGAAACTGTGAATGAATCCCTTTATGAGTGCAAAAATGACTTGAATAGGAAACATATTTTTACACTTGTAAAAAAGCTATTTACATTAAATGTATGCAAAAAGGGTTGGGGAATCAAACCCTGTATCGGTGTACAGAGCATTTTTCCACATATTGCTTCTCAATCACATTATATAGACTTCCCTGTGTTTTGGACTGCTAGCGTGATATTTTTGTCATGTGTTGTAGTAGAATGTATTTTCACATTTTTGGACATTTTTTGAAATAGTATAGGCTCTTCTGAATCTTGATAACAACATGTTTTTTATTTGATTCATCTTTAGCCAGATGACCTTCATAAGAATTGGAGTGGTATGAGCAAATTTAGAGCTCCTAGTGGTATTCGGAATGATTATTTTTTTTTTTTTTGGCATGCCATGTAAAGAATGTTTTCACGATTTATCATTTGCCAAATGATTACCCACAGACGTTTGGCTTCCGCTATCTTTATTCTAAAGCTTGCAGTTTCCAGTGGAGATGGTTTGTGGTTGTGTTGGGTACACTGCTGTATTATGCTTCCTCTTGTTTGGCTTCTTTTTAGTAAGGATTTTGAGAGTTCCCATGGCGTTTTAAGAACCACGATTGGTGCTGCTGTGTAAGATTATGTGGGACTACACTTTTGTGAGTTTTGTAAGGGTGGTCTGGTAACAATATTAGTCACCACTGAGACTATACCAATCGGCACCCATTAAATGTTTGGGGATCAAAAGATCACCATCAAGAGTGTCTGATTCTTTTGTTGGGTCTCTTACTATTTAGAGAGCGACCTGTGCATTGTCAGTACATGTGTGGAACCCAATATTGTGTTTTAAAAGTAGATTCAATTGAGGCTCTGGGTATATATTAAATTATACTTTTGGGGGTGCTGATCCCTTGGGTGGTTTAGGTTATTGTCTTGGTTGTGCTGAACTCACCCATGAACATGTATTCATTTCAGACATCCAGTGAACGGGAGAACTAAAGGAAAACGTTAGTATTTTGCCAACAGGCACAAACCAAACTTCTCTTATTCTGACAAAGGTCAAGCCAGACACATTTAGGCAAACTGTTGATTCCGATAAATGGAGTGACTTATTTCCAGACATTCGTACTTGACACAAATAGACTGACCAGGCAGAAAGGAAACACTATCTAAGATGTAAAGGACTACCATGACTTATTGCTGGTCAGATTAACAATATCCAGTGCTCCAAGTCCTGACAAATTCCTTTTACCCTTTTTGGTTGGAGACAATGCCGAAACCTATCAACATATATATGTGGGGGGCCCAAGCTCTAGTCGGCTCTGTGCACAAGCAGCAGGTCTCTGGCTTGAGAGCTCCTGACTGAGTCTGGACCGTGGGGGGCCCCCTCTATATATTCTGCAGGGGGGCCCCCTCAAGTTTCGTTACGCCACTGCAGGAATGGTGTGGGGCCTGTGGCTGGCAGCAGGAATGGTGCGGGCCCCGGCCTGGGCCGTGTGGCTGAGGCTGAGCGGCTCTGACACTGCAGGCAGGAATGGTGCGGTGCGGGCAGCGGGGCCCCCGTGAGCGGCTGAGCGCCGAGTTGAGCTAGTGGCTACTGGTGTGCACTGAGAATGGTCCGGGGCCCCGGCAGGGGCCGGTGAGTGAGGCTGGGCCTGGCTGGCAGCAGCACAGCACTGCAGGAATGGTGCGGGGCCCCGTGAGTGAGGCTGGCTGCTGGCACTGCCCCCGACTGACTGGCAGTACTTCTGCAGCTGCTGGAATGGTGCGGGGCCCCGTCCGCGGCCCGTGAGTACTGACTGGCAGCCGCAGCACTGTAGGAATGGTGCGGGGCCCCGGCCGAGGCTGGCAGCAGTAGCTGCAGCACTGCACTGGCAGAATGGCAGTGGTTGCAGGAAATTAATGGTGCCGGGGCCCGTGACGTGAGGCTGGCAGGCTGAGCGGCGGGCTCTGCTCTCTGCCTCAGTGCCTCTGACTGTCTTAAGCACTTCAAATTCTTCAATCAGTGGAATGGTGCGGGGCCATCATGAGACACACTCAATAAGTGCGTTACACTCAGTAAGATGTGGCATCAGGCAGGGGAGCGCAGCAGAAGACAAAGGAAGCCACGCTGACCGTTGACGCTCAGGTCAGGACTCCTCACCGGCGGGGCCTTTATTTGCAAATTCCAAATTGCCATCATTTAAATTGCCCGGTCCCGGCCCCTACTACCACCTGGCTTATAGCCTTGAGGCTTGCGCTGCCCCCGCCCCCCCACCCCCCACCCCCCCACCCCCCCAATCAGCTGCCCTGCAGCCCTGCCATCCTTCAGGCTTCTGCCCATCCGCTCCAGCTCTCCTTGCGACGACAGGCCCAGTAGGCCCCCAGCCCTCTCAGATCAGGTGAGTGCGTTCTCCAACTCACTTCAAACGTAACTGTAACGCACGCTCATGTAACAGTTTTGTTCCTATTGTGAGAATGTGAAGCGCTCGCCTTACACTGCATGATGACTCGTCTCTTTATTTATTTATGCATTTTTGAACGCTGAATTTACGGTAAAGTCCGCGCTCAAAAACGCATAAATAAAGTGACGAGTCATCATGCAGTGTGAAACCAGCCCACCACTACTCTCTTAATGCTGCTGCAATCCAATCAGGGGGCAGGGGCGAAGATACCATTTGGTGCAGCAGGTGCAAATGGCACCAGCAGCGTGCACTGAAGCCGAAAATTTGCTATATTTTACTATCCCCAGCAGCAGCCAAAAGGGGTAATTTTTTTTGTCTGCAAAAGGGCCCTGCCATGTCATCCTTGATGCTACACTATTGGATCCACTGTAGTGATAATTTTCCCAGTCCCTGCCCAGGTTAGGTCCCCAAAGAGTAGGCAGTGGAGGGGGATAGCGTTTCTTCTCTTGTGGTGGCAAGCAGGTGTAGGCTGTGACATACATACCTACATTTTCGAAGAGCAAACTGGGAAATTTGTATTTCTCCCATTGACTTCTATTGAGGCCTGAATCTGGTCAGTCTACCGTCTATTGGCATGTATGACACTTATAAATGTGCTGCTGCAGGATCGGATATGAGAAATGCAAATATATGTTTTTCCCTACCTGTCAGGAGCACGGACAAAGCTCTAGGGCAGACAAAGAGCGTGACAAACCTGTTGTGCACTCGCTCGCAGGAGCAGGTTAATGGCAATGCTTACACCATGTTGTTCAAAACCATCTCCCTGTTGTCGACTGAAGCCCTATGAGGATTCAAGTTTTTGCATATAGGAATCGGTAGGTTGGAACTAGCCTTCAAATCGGTAGTCTCCCAAATTGGGAGGGTTTGCATGTATGCTGTAAGGGGAAGGTGTTATTATGATGTCTCCTTTGCAACAGGTGTGTATCTTCATTGCCTCTTAGTGCTTACGCTGTCCGTCTCCACTCATCTCCGGTTGAATGGAAGAGGCTGTGAACTTTGTGTATTCTTTAACTGTGACAGGTGTTGAATTTGACTCTCCCGATTGAATGGTAGCAACTCTTTGTGACAGACTGTGTTATAGCTTGTGTACTTCTCGTGTATATTGTCAGTCGAGTTTTTAAGGAATTGCAGGTTTGGGTTTCTCTTTCAAAGTTTCAAGGTATTGTCAATTCTATATCAGACCCTTCATAGTTGTTCTTTGTTCTTCAGCCATAGGCAGTTCCTGAGACAATAGGATCACTCCTTGGCATTGTTCTGATTGCTGCCTCAGTTAAATAATCTGTTTTTGACAGTATTTTTGCAAATGGCATAGCGTGTATGTTGAGAGTGTTTCAAACTTTCTCACTAGAACTTACAGAAAGACAATATAGAGGCATTTCATTTAAATGTTGGATGTTTCAAATCAAAATATGCTAGATTTCTGGGTGGTTGAGCAAAATGGTACATGGTGCGCCTCGCCGCCTGGGGGGGGCCAGCCATGTTCTTTGCAGGGGGCCCCCTCAAGTTTCTTTACGCCACTGCTCTCTACCTCTCTACCTCTCTCTACCGCTCTACCTCTCTCTACCTCTACCTTTCTACCGCTACCTCTCTCTCTCTATACCCCTCTCTCTACCTCTCTCTCTACCTCTACTTACCTCTCCACCTCTTTACCTCTCCCTCCCCACCTCTCCCATTCCACCTCTCCCTCTCCACCTCTACCTCTACCTCTCTACCTCGCCCTCTCTCTCTCCCTCTCTACCTCTCCCTCTCTACCTCTCCCTCTCTACCTCTCCACCTCTCCCTCTCTACCTCTCCCTCTCTACCTCTCCCTCTCTACCTCTCCCTCTCTCTACCTCTCCCTCTCTCTACCTCTCCCTCTCTCTACCTCTCCCTCTCTCTACCTCTCCCTCTCTCTACCTCTCCCTCTCTCAACCACTCTACCTCTCTCAACCTCTCCCTCTCTCAACCACTCTCCCTCTCTCAACCACTCTCCCTCTCTCAACCACTCTACCTCTCTCAACCACTCTACCTCTCTCAACCACTCTACCTCTCTCAACCACTCTACCTCTCTCAACCACTCTACCTCTCTCAACCACTCTACCTCTCAACCAGTTGAATTCCAGGAAACCCAACCCATCAGTATTTCAAATCTGCATGTGAAACGTGGGTAGGATGAGCCATGCAGCTCCGAAAGAGATGTTCTTTTTACATAATTTGTATTTAATAGATTTGGGAAGCAGGAGAACAGTCTCACAGTTGAGATAGGGATTCACATACACTGGCAACTGCTTTTAAATTGGCTTTAAAACCATTCAAAAATTGCCGCAGCGGCTACGTGGGATGCATTGGACTAAGTGGCAGCCGGAGCCTGATAGCACTGCTTGTCCTTAAAAAAAAAAAAAGCATTTGCGTAGCCAATAGGTCTCCCCTTTGGGACCTTATAAGTGTTTAGTTATCCAGTACAATATCCTTGGTGCAACATCAAGTGTTGCATGGCTAAACACTTATAAGGTCCTAAAGGCGAGACCTATTGGCTATGCCAATGCTTGTTTTTAGCTGTTATTTGTATATGTAAGAAACAATTGAGTAAGTATGAACACCCATTTAGCACACTGTTTTCAAGATCACCTGCTTTTAATTTATTTATGATGAGTCCATCTATCTTCACATAAATATTGAAGAGTTCCGCTCGGCTGTGCTTAAACCGTGTTATCCCTATACTTGGTATACTTGTAAGTGATCTATTCGCTACAAAGCAGGGAAGGGGAGATCAGCTGGTTTATACTGTACGGAGTTGTTTTAGGAGGAAGAGGTGTTGGTTTGCTTTTGAGGTGTGCACTTTAACCTCTTAGTGGAAGGGTGCGGTTTGCTGTGTTTCGAAGTGGGTGGTGGTAAAAGGCTTTCTGAAATATGAGGACCATAACTGCAGTGCTGGGCCACTAGCTGTCTTCTCACTGCCTGTGCAACACACAAGGTCTTTAGTGTGCAACATAGTGCTGTAGTGGATGAAAGAGTACTTGAAGATTCACTCCGACACTAAAGGAACAAAATTATGTCACTCAAAGTACAAGAAATCATGTAGCTAAAGCGGGCTGAGCCTTTGGTCCATGCTATGTACTGAAGAGGGCGAGAGCAAAATGTGAATGACACTTGAGCAGATCAGTGGATGTAGAGAAATGATCCAGAGCTCCTGTATGTATGGATTTGTTCTTATGATTTTTTGGGGATTACATGAGGGTGCCCAGACACCTGAAGCTCTCTGGGCCAGTCCTAGGAAAGGGAAGTGTTGATTATGTCAATATTTTAGTTAAACCTTTATTTTACAGATGGTAGCCTAAAGGGAAGCGTCCACCTCTCAGGCTACACTGATTCAGCTAAACTCCCAACAGTTCAAAATGCCCACCCACATTCAATTTCAACAATCCTAACATTCCCATGAACTCACCAGGGCAGAAAACGCGAAGTTGTGAATGTTTGAGGATGTGATATGGAAGACCCCTCCCCCTCAAATATATCCTGGCATCCTCCCCTCTTGTGCCTAAAAACTGAATACATACCCCCGGATCCCCCAAGAGGGGGAAAAGGGTACCGTTATCATTATTACTTTCATGCTGCTCTTTAATCTAGGGTTCTACCCTATGCATCAATGTTTGAGTACTATAAGTAATTCCTTCTTTTTTCAAAATGCCAATAAAAAAATTTCACACACAAAAAACATTCCCATGAACATTCTATAATAAACACAATATGGGGTTACACATCGACGCGACAGTAAATAGAACTTGAAAATAAAGGAAGGGAAAAGTAGTAGTGAGAAATTGGATTCAAATTAGAAATGCAAGAAAAATAAGGATAGAACAAATGGGACACAGTATTTACAGAGGTAAAGACAGGAAATATGCCAAATGTAGAATAAAAGGGAACAAAAATGGAGAGTCTAAAAAACATAAAAAGCAGAGTTGAAAAAGGCAAAGAATGCAGTAGATGAGGAAGGAGAAAATTGGCAAAAGATGAAGCAGGCAATTATTGAGGTTGGAGAGTTGAATCAAGAGAAGGAAGGCTGCCATGAAACCAAATAAAGAGTGAAAGTGTGAAGAAGTAAACCGTGGCTCATATTGTTCCACCCATTCTGACCTTATGGCTTGCTGTAAATTACTTGTGTGCCTTTGCTCCAAGACTTTCCCTGTTTTTTGGTTCCCTTATGACATCAGCCTTTAATGCCTGTTCTCCAATTACAAGTCATCTTATTTTATTCCACCCTTTCGGCTGTCCACATGGATATATTTAATTTAGTTGCATTCTTGCAAGTGCTGCAACTTTGTACCAGATAACACTAAAGATATTCTCACAGATTGTTCTTGTGCAGAATCTAAAGATCCTTTAAATTTCATATTATATCTAAGGATCCTTCAAAATTCATATTATTATTTCTTTTTATCTCCAGGATGGCACTCCTACCTCCAAGACATTCGAACATGTAACCAGTGAGATCGGAGCAGAAGAAGCTGAGGAAGTTGGAGTTGAACACCTGTTGCGGTAAATATTGATTTTATTCTTTGCATTAGTATTGCTGCTTTTGTTTGCTAAAGTAAAGTTGGACAATGCATTTTCATATTTGCTGCTTTGGTTACAGAGATATCAAGGATACCACAGTGGGAACTCTCTCTCAGCGCATCACAAACCAGGTGCACGGCCTGAAGGGGCTGAACTCTAAGCTGTTGGACATCAGGAGTTACCTGGAAAAAGTGGCGATGGGTAAACTACCCATCAACCATCAGATAATATACCAATTGCAAGATGTCTTCAATCTGTTACCAGATGTCAACCTGCAGGAGTTTGTCAAGGCCTTCTACCTGAAAACCAATGACCAGATGGTGGTAGTGTACCTGGCATCACTCATTCGCTCTGTTGTTGCTCTCCATAACCTGATCAATAATAAGATAGCCAACCGAGATGCTGAAAAGAAAGAAGGCCAAGAGAAGGAGGACAGCAAGAAAGAAAGAAAAGACGAGAAGGAGAAGGAGAAGGAAAAAGAGAAAAGTGATGTCAAGAAAGATGAAAAGAAAGAGAAAAAATGAACAGTGTAGATTTTTTTATTTGTAAATTAAAAACATGGTGAACAAAGTTTGCTGCTACAGGGTTCTTTGCAGTTTAATGGTTTCAAAGGCTGGTGGGAAATGTGGTATTTTCCTTAAAGATGGGTTTAAAAGTCAGCACCATCCTTCTTGTTGCTCATATACTCCTGCTACTGAATGGCTGGCAGTATGAAATTGAGAAGGTAGGGAAAATGTAGAATCTTAAGGAAGACGAGTCGTTTTTTTTTTTTTTAATTACCTAGGTTGTGCAGAGATAATTGACTGCTGATTGATTCGGCTTATAGCCGTAAATAAAGCACTGCTGAATGCACCAATGTATACAAAATCTGCGAGTGTCTTCAAGTGCGATTTAGGTTCATGAAAACATGTCTTGTAACTGTTGTCTGGGAGTTGCTTTTCTCACAAAGCGACTGCACAACAGTGCTTTTAAGAGTTTTATTGGTGCTCTTTATAGAAAAAGGGGTTCATACTGGGATGTGGAAGTTTTCGTCCTTGCTCTGCAATGGTATTAAACAATGTATTTAAAAATTAACCATTTTGTTAAGGTGCCCCTGAGTAACTGGCCTTATGTTCTCGCCTATCATTCTGGTGTTGTAGCATTTTAAGTTCATGGATGCAAACTCCTAGGGGTAATCTGCACGTATCACACGATTGGTGCCTATTACGGCTCTCTTTTGGCCTTGAAGTGGATTCAGACCATTCATATTATTCACTCAGCTATAGTACATCTTTATTCTTATACATCTGGATAATAAAATACAGTGATTGTAAACTTATTGAAGTAATTGATGCTGTTCCGTATGCCAGCTCCTTTTTCGCATAAGTCACTATGAATTTCTTTTCTTTAGCTTTTTTTTACTCCCTGGTGCAAATTTATTTTCTGGGACTCATTTGGACTATCTCTGCTCACACATTTTCTTCCATAAATGGTTTGCAGGCTTCTCAATAGAGCAGCACTTTGCTGTACAACTCAGTATTGTCTGGCATGACTTGTATGGAGTGTTGTGTATATTGTAAGAGTTAACTGCTAGGTCATTGTCGTAGGTAAGAAGAATGCTTGTAGTGCATTGAATTTGAATAGGTGCATGACCTTCAGCTTTCAGGGATTATCTCTGTAGAGACAGAAAAAAATCAAATTAAAGGGTGCCTGAAAGTAGAAATGATATGCCTTCCAGTGCACAGTGTGTGTGTGTGTGGCATTCTGAACTGAAATGTAGTTTGTCCCCACTTTTTTCTAAGTGATTCAAAAGCTTTTTCTTAGGATTCATGTTCTATATTGAAGATATTTGTAGGCTGAGGGCATAATATAACTGTATCCAAGTTCATTTTGTGTTTTATAATATATCTTGAACTGCTGACTACTGGCTTTGTACACTGGAAAGCTAATGTTTTTGCTGCCAGACCAAAACTACTAGCTTCTTTCATTTAGGTCACCAAACTGTTGCCACGGCTTGAATGCTAGTGACTGACTCCTTCTGTGTTCTTAGGGCTGCAGATATTGAATCACTGTTTTTGGGCCTAGGAGTTTGTCATGACTGAAGTGTAAAACCTACACTGCAAGTAGTTTAATCTTTACCACTGTCGCTAGTCTGAAGGACAAGATGTTTAGCTAAGCGTCTTCAGGTGTATTTTAGAGCAGTTGCTGCTTTGGAAAACATAGTAACCTGATTTAAGCATTTTAGCCTATTTCCAAGGTCAGGAACAGTTGTTAAAGGCCCTGAAGCCGAGTTATGTGAGGATGATAGCTTTCAACATCCACTATAGTAGAGTCACAAAAAATATATTCAAACTTTTAACCCACTTAGAGTGGAATGTTTAAACTTAAAAAGGGAGATACAGAAAGACAAACCGTAGGAAGTTGGAGCCGAAAGTCTGTACCCACCAGTATTGTCCCTGCAATTCTATATTGTCTACAATGGAGCAACAGAGTTCTAACATAGCCTTATAGCCTGGCTTAGTGGGCTATACCAGCCATTAAAGGCTTGCTCCAGCGTTAAAGGCCTAAACCAGAGACAAGTGCCTTTAACAAGGGAGCAAGTCTTTAGGTTCCCGCACTTGGAGACCGACGCTCATCGAGGCGAAAATACAGGCTCAACACGGCCTTTGCTCTACTGAATCTGTCTATGTAAACGAATTCCCCAAACAAACGAATTGTTTTCGGCAACCTGACTGACTGACTGGTGCCGCTATCTTGAAACTAAAAACCACCCGATAAGGACCAGGTTGGAAATATCACCGGTTCCCCGACCACGCGCCTTGATCATTAAGATCAGCCCTGAAGAGTCACAGCCACATGCTGTGATGAAACACGTGTAGGCTTGAGTGACATGTTCAGTGATTCCCAAATGGTGAACACTGCTGATGAATAAAACTTTTGAAAATTCACGTTTGGTTTGATCTATCCCGAATGAACGATACTCTAACAAGGAAATATTCTACAGATACATATAGTGTGCTCTGGATCCCTGCCCAAACAGAACAAAATGGAGGTCTCTGCCCCCCTTTCTTTACAGAGGTTAAGGTTCTCCTCTGGCCAAGAAGCACCTACATTGATACCAGGACAAACCAATACTTTACCGTGAGAAGTTGAGCGCCAAAATTCTGAACACTTAAAAACCGACTCGTAGACTATTCAGCAAGTCTTTAATTGACAGTATAGCCTGCTACGGCAGGCTATATGGTTATTAAGACTATTAGAACATTACATGCTAATCAAAGGGGAAGGATCACTTGTCCTGCTCAACCTTAGGTATGCAGGACTCACAAAGGGTGTCCCAGTAAAAAGACCCTCATGCACGTGGTGGTTTTGGAGCGGTATATCTTGGTTCTCCGCTTATAAATCACGTGTGTGCATAATCATTAGGTCTATTTGGTTATGCAGCCTCCACCCGGAGGTTTTTACCCAAGGTTGGTGCAGTAGTGAGCCAGAGATAAAAATTGTTTAAAAAACCCAAAAGTCAGAGATTCACAACTTTATTCTGCCTGGTTTTGGGTCTGGTAAACTCTATTATAGTGCATCTTGTGAACTGGATAATGAGTAGTAGTTGCACTTAGAGTAACGAAAATGGAAAAATAGGGGGGGTTGTTAAAAATTGGTCGACATGTTTCTGCCTCTGTTGCCTGAATTCTAGGGCTTACGGGCATTCATCAGGACCGTTGGTGAAATAACGTGGTGGGATATATAAATAAAGTGCTCAAAAAGTGAAAGAAAAAGGTTGAAACAAATTTTGAAATGCACCGCTCGGGAAATTGAATCTACACCATATATAAGTGATAAAGTCTGTGATCAGAAATATTCCAAATGAGAAAACGCTGAGTCCGTAATTGCAAAAAAGTGTTCAGAGTTCTTTTAATATTCCAATTGAGAAACCAGCCAACGCGTTTCGTTCCGTCAAGCGGAACTTCTTCAGGGCTGTAAATCATAAAGTGAAACATACAAAAACCTGTGTAAGTTCCTTCAGACCAAATTGAGTGCAATGTACATGAAAAAACAAACAAAAACATTAATTACACCAAGTTAAGTCAAAGTTAAAAACATCCTACAGTTTAAAAATGCAGCATTCACATCACATCAAAGCATTGTATTGTCTATTTCAATGGGTTCTTATGCTGCATAGAGAATTTAAAACAGATCTCAATTTACACCCGCAAGCAAAGCCTGGGGGTTAAGCTGATATTGTCAAACAGAAAAACATTTAATTGTACACATGGTGTTTTTACAAGATAAGTTTGCATATAATATTAATTTCAAAATTACAGTTACCAGAAACAGCGTTGTCATTATTATCATTTGCATCTAAGTGTATGACTGAAAACATAATTCCGCACCAAACATTTGCTCGACACATTCAGGTTGTGTCATTATCCGAGATCAGAGATACTTGTTTCCAAGTTTAATGTTAACAGCAATATTATGAAGGGTATGGTCTCAAAAGAGGAGGTTATATTTATACAAATGGATCCTATGGGACATACTACATGGCCCCAGAATACAAACCTCAATTTCATCTGTTATCATACTTCAGTATTAAAAAAGAACACTTGCTTTCTTTTAAGAGATGGGCCCATTATCTGAGTACGTCTATTTCATGGACGTTTCTTTCGTCCCCATCAACCAAACAGGTCCAAGCTACACATAGAGCGACAGCATAAAATCTCCATAGTTCTCTCTATATCTACACGATAGCGGTCCTACAAAAAATTATTATTTTTCATGCATAGCACATATATATATATATAGTTCCTACCGTAATGGTAGTTGACAGTCGTGGATATTTTCTGAGCCGGGATAGCGGGATGAAGTAAAAATCTATTCCCTCTATGTGGGTGGTGACGAATACAGTGGATTTCGCGATGTGCGTTGGAGATATGGTATTCACCTGGAAATATATATAGCAAACGTATGTGTCCGGGAAAGATTGATTCCCAAGATTTTCATCTATATACGTGTGGAATAACCACGATTGCATTCCGACCCTATAAAGTATAGACACATGTAGTCAATATGTACCTTATAACTTCAAAAAGGATACATTTCTTGAGAAGACGCTCATACTTCTTCATCCAAGTTACTGATATGTTGCATAATTCATTGAAGGGTATTGACCTGAAATAATATTCAAACTGTAACTATTCCAGTTACAAGGATATATATAATTTACATTGGTAGTGTTTTATTTGTGTGAGAGTCTAAATCTCGCATTAAGTATGAAATATTCGAGTAGCATACCTTTTAATGATATGATGTGCACATTTTGCACCGTCACGTAATCAAACTCGTAGATCCTTAGTCGGCTCCAAAGACGCAGTTACTTTAAGGTAGTTACCTAAAAACCAAAGTAAATATAACCATTCATACGCTATATGGAAAACATGGTTCATAAGACAGATCCAGACGCTATACATTCCAAGATAACCCCTTAAGTGCACGAGGTGTCGAGTTATCGGAAAAAAAACACCCGTGTCGTCCTATTTTTACACACTGAAAAAGACTCTATTATCCCTCTCTTTGATAGTACAAGTCACGGCACAGTTACATCAGGTATTGGCGGGCAGGTCGCGATAGTCCTGAGACCAAGTAGCGAAAAAATGTATATACATCTGCCAATGTCACAAACATATGTAAACTTTAAATGCTTGGTAAGAAACAGATACAACAGATACAACATTGACAGAGAATACGAGATAAGGCATTACGTCAATTGCAACACGAGCCATGTGATTTACGTTATTGGCTGTGGATGCAACATGATATATGTTGGTAGTACAATGCGGCCATTGAAATTAAGGATCCAAGAACATACCCGAGCCATAAAAAATTATGATTTAAAGTACCCATTGACTTATCACATGCAAGAACATCATAAAGATAATAAGGTAATATGGTTCCAGGGTATTGACTACATACCACCACATCCGAGGGGGGGAAATCGTGAACTCACCCTAAGGAAAAGGGAAGCAGCTTGGATATGTCGCTTATGATGTGTGGAAAGGGGACATAACACAGAGGATGAGATGCACTATTATTTAAGCTAGGATACTAATGTCAGTGCGACTAAGATATATTTGTAAATATTGCAAATATTAAGGCTAACCAAAATTGGAGTATGTATGTTTGATATTTGGCTCGCCTGTCTCTGTGCCCCCCCCCCCCCCTTTTTTGGATTTCTGTATTCCACCATTAATATCACTACTGCACTCCTCATCCACCTAAGAGTATTACCAATCTGATGAATTTCGTAGGATCTTGTATACTTTATGACGTCTCAATTAGATTCAACAGATAGTATGGTTTTTGCCTTTTTTCAGAATGTAACTTGGTAGGTTTTGTCTGCTCATAATGAGGGCGGATCTTCCCTGTCGTCATAATGCCGGTCCGGGCTTACGTGGAGCGCCAGCAATACTTTCTCCCTATTGACGTTATTTCATTCCTTCGATTTACTGGTCTATAGTCATGCATAACAGACCATAATTGGTCGAACAAGGGGTCTATCTGCACCGATAATTTGAAAACCATTTGGGTATATAATACTTTTTCGATATAACCCCGATACGTCCATGATAAGTTGCAGCTCGTTCGAATTTATTTGTTGATAGAATTTGTTAATAAGAAGTAGTCAAATCCTGTAATTGAAGGATATAAAGTTAGAGAAAAATCTTGTATGTGTTATGCTGCACAAGATTCAATTCGACTATGACATGGACTCTGGCCCACCCAGTTAATATCATGAGGTTGAGCTTTTATTTACTAGCTCAAAATGGCGGCCGCTTTTGACCTAGAAGTAGTGGTAAAGGTCGGGCGTTCTATTTACCATCAACACGTGGAGAGGGAGTGGCCTTTTTAAACCAACCCCAGAGAAGATGCCTTGCAATACTTGCCGGAGAAGATTTGGCGCGCGGACTGTAGAGGGGGGTATCGAATTGGACCCTGACAGGTAGGATCCTAATGGGACCATTTCCTTTGTAACGCGTCTGATTACACTTCCTATGCCGATAAGTATAGAACGCAATTATTATTTACAATAGGGGCATCTTTTCCGGCATTTCCTCCTATATTGTCGCCGTTACCAAGCATTTAAAGTTTACATATGTTTGTGACATTGGCGGATGTATATACATTTTTTCGCTACTTGGTCAGGACTATCGCGACCTGCCCGCCAATACCTGACGTAACTGTGCCGTGACTTGTACTATCAAAGAGAGGGATAATAGTCTTTTTTCAGTGTGTAAAAATAGGACGACACGGGTGGTTTTCCGATAACTCGACACCTCGTGCACTTAAGGGTTTATCTTGGAATGTATAGCGTCTGGATCTGTCTTATGAACCATGTTTTCCATATAGCGTATGAATGGTTATATTTACTTTGGTTTTTAGGTAACTTCCTTAAAGTAACTGCGTCTTTGGAGCCGACTAAGGATCTACGAGTTTGATTACGTGACGGTGCAAAATGTGCACATCATATCATTAAAGGTATGCTACTCGAATATTTCATACTTAATGCGAGATTTAGACTCTCACACAAATAAAACACTACCAATGTAAATTATATATATCCTTGTAACTGGAATAGTTACAGTTTGAATATTATTTCAGGTCAATACCCTTCAATGAATTATGCAACATATCAGTAACTTGGATGAAGAAGTATGAGCGTCTTCTCAAGAAATATATCCTTTTTGAAGTTATAAGGTACATATTGACTACATGTGTCTATACCAGAGGTCTTCAAACTGTGGGGCGCGCCCCCCTGGGGGGGCGTGGATGTGTTCCCAGGGGGGCGCAAATGGGCCTGCAATTACATGTAAATGAAGCGCCCCACAGTTTGAAGACCTCTGCCTTACAGGGTCAGATTGCAAAGCGGTGACGAGTTATTGTTGTTTTCTGTTTTACGAAGAGGGCTGTTTCCGGTAAAATAGAGGCAAAGATGGAGCATTGCAGAGTTTTCATCTTACTTGAGGAGCACATCATTAATTAGGACATGCTTAGTATATGCCTGGAAAGTGTTAGTTGCTTTGGCGCAGCATTTTTAAATTGACTGCATGACGCTCTAAGGTAAACATCGATAGCAATTGAATTACATAATGGAAGATTGCTTTTCTCACAGGTTCTAGGACCAGTATTTAAAAATCTGATTGCACCCATATGAGAGTGTTTTCTCCTCCTTTGTGCCTGCCCATTGATAAAATCTTTAAACTGCGCTAAGGAATTATTAATTTCTCTTTTAAGGGTTGGATTGTTCTCCTCTGTATTCCTTTGAAGGAAGTGTGTGTTTTTTTCTTCGAATTTTACTTGCACTTTACTGTTGAAAGTTATGTATTCTGGTTCTGTTTCATTGTGTTTGCAGGTGTTGGTGTGTATGAAAGAGCTATGTATGTAGCAGGGTTATTTAAAATCTGTGCCTGCTTATGCGTGTCTCAGAAAAAGCTACATAATTGTAAGTGTTATTTACTGTGTGCGAGGGGAGGTGTTTGTGTGTGTGCATGCATGTATGTGTAAGAGAGTGCTGTATATGTAGAAGGTTAATTACAAATATGTGTCTGGCTGTCAGACTTTTTATTTAATCGTATCAAATGCAAGGACAGTCAAGAACTAGCAAAGCTGTGAGTACCAGTGGCGTAAACAAGCCCTTGCAACCATGTCGGTGCGGGGGGCCCTAGCTTCGAGATCCCCCACCGGCACTTGGCAGGCCCGTGGCCTGAGAGCTCCGGACTGGGTCTGGAACGTTGGGGGGGGGGGGGGGCTGCTTGTAGTTTGCAGAGGGGACCCCTATATATAATAAGTGCTTTAAGAATACACCTTTTAGCAATAAGCATTCAGATTATGTCTAGTGAAAATATTTTAACAAGTGTCGATTTAACCACATGGCTGCTAGGCGTTTTCCCGTTCTGCGCTGCAAATTGTTGTTTTACTTTATTTCATGACGAGCTGGCCTTGTCATCAGCGCACGGCAGGTAAGCGCCATGACGAGCCCAGCTCGTCATTAGCCTCGAAGGGGTTAAAGAGTGCACTCCTTTTAACAAACACACATATTACATCTCAGAATAAATATTTGCCACCACTAAGCTGAGTGACTGCATTAAAAGCTACACTGACTCCAAAGCAGCCTTTAAATGTGGTGGTTAACTGTTGCACACATTTCTTTCAGGTAGCAGGCACCTTGGTGAGAAGGCATGTTTCTTCTTTAGTTCTCTATTACATGTTTCTTAGCACGGGAGCCCTCCACACCATCTGTGAGTGGAGTGGGCACCAGACACCAGTCATGGCAGTCTTCCTATGAAAAAGAACATGGGTGCATGTTCCTTGTTAGCATTAGGGCCCAAGTCACCAGTGTTGTGCACGCACGGAACAGGGCCTAAGCAACAGGGGGGCAGAGGGAGTCAAATGTGCTTTTTTTCATTGTTTTTATCACACAAGGAAGCAGAAAGCCTGCGTTGGGCATCTGGCCTAAAAGTAAAAGCCCTGTTTATTAGGCAGAGAAGATGGCCTGTTTCAGAGAGCTGTGGGAGTTATTGGTGCTGCAGTTGCAGGGAGTACTTGCTGGGCCAGTGTTTCTTTGAGCCGTAAAATAATGGCCCAAGGGAGGGGAAAATTAAGCAGAGGAGACACCTTGATTTGGGCATCAGAGAGGGAGATGGGTGATGAGACATGGGAGAGAAAGGGATGGTGTGAGATGGGAGCCCATGTTAGTAAACATAAGAGGCATCAGTAAGGCAGTACCTATAATTAGTGAAACAGGCATAGTGACACTTTTACACAGGGGCCCACTCAATCATAATTATGAATGTTTTGCAATACTAAGTGGGCATGGGGGTTTATTTTCCTTCAGAGCATTAGGGCAGATGGCGCCCTTGGCACTAAAAAATGGGTGGGGGAGCAGTGTGCAGCAGCTCATTTTCGTCCAGAAACAAACCAGCCTTGTTTGGAGATTGAAATGATGGTCACACATGGTGGGGAATGAGTGAAAGAAGAGGAGATAGCCTGCTTCTCAGTACCCCACCATCATTAGCGCAGCAGGTGGAGTACATTGGGCCCCACAACACGGCAATTATGGGCAGTAGTGTTTTTGGTCAATTCTGTTCTTGTTTGATGCTGTTGCTTTTTCATAAGCTTACATCTAGTGTGGATTACAAACTGCAGACGAGCACCCCAACAATGATCTCATGAACGCTGCCATCTTCGATCATCCCTCCTCCTACTATCCAAATCTTTGCAATATAGTTTTGGAGGGGGGCCTCACTTCAAAAGATTTTGCTGAGGGGGGGCTCAGAGCAAAAAAGTTTGAAGACCTCTGGTCTATACTTTATAGGGTCGGAATGCAATTGTGGTTATTCCACACGTATATAGATGAAAATCTTGGGAATCAATCTTTCCCGGACACATACGTTTGCTATATATATTTCCAGGTGAATACCATATCTCCAACGCACATCGCGAAATCCACTGTATTCGTCACCACCCACATAGAGGGAATAGATTTTTACTTCATCCCGCTATCCCGGCACAGAAAATATCCACGACTGTCAACTACCATTACGGTAGGAACTATATATGTGCTATGCATGAATAATAATAATTTTTTGTAGGACCGCTATCGTGTAGATATAGAGATAACTATGGAGATTTTATGCTGTCGCTCTATGTGTAGCTTGGACCTGTTTGGTTGATGATGGGGACGAAAGAAACGTCCATGAAATAGACGTACTCAGATAATGGGCCCATCTCTTAAAAGCAAGCAAGTGTTCTTTTTTAATACTGAAGTATGATAACAGAGATGAAATTGAGGTTTGTATTCTGGGGCCATGTAGTATGTCCCATAGGATCCATTTGTATAAATATAACCTCCTCTTTTGAGACCATACCCTTCATAATATTGCTGTTAACATTAAACTTGGAAACAAGTATCTCTGATCTCGGATAATGACACAACCTGAATGGTCGAGCAAATGTTTGGTGCGAAATTATGTTTTCAGTCATACACTTAGATGCAAATGATAATAATGACAACGCTGTTTCTGGTAACTGCAATTTTGAAATTAATATTGTATGCAAACTTATCTTGTAAAAACACCATGTGTACAATTAAATGTTTTTCTGTTTGACAATATCAGCTTAACCCCCAGGCTTTGCTTGCGGGTGTAAATTGAGATCTGTTTTAAATTCTCAATGCAGCATAAGAACCCATTGAAATAGACAATACAATGCTTTGATGTGATGTGAATGCTGCATTTTTAAACTGTAGGATGTTTTTAACTTTGACTTAACTTGGTGTAATTAATGTTTTTGTTTGTTTTTTCATGTACATTGAACTCTATTTGGTCTGAGGGAACTTACACAGGTTTTTGTATGTTTCACTTTATGATTTACAGCCCTGAAGAAGTTCCGCTTGACGGAACGAAACGCGTTGGCTGGTTTCTCAATTGGAATATTAAAAGAACTCTGAACACTTTTTTGCAATTACGGACTCAGCGTTTTCTCATTTGGAATATTTCTGATCACAAACTTAATCACTTATATATGGTGTAGATTCAATTTCCCGAGCGGTGCATTTCAAAATTTGTTTCAATATTGATTCTTCCCAAAGTTTTTGGGATATACTCTTTGGACAGGGAGTATTTGAAAATTGCACGCAATTTGAAAGAAAACTAAACATAGATATTGGTGACATATGGATTGGTGCTTTTAGGGTGTAAAAGTGGTCCACTGTCCACATTGTTTTGTTGGAAGAAAAAGGTTATTAACCTGTTCCTTTGTTATGGAGGTCCTATGGTACCTCGCGCAAGTGTTTTGCACACTCCCTTCAGTTGGTAGAGCTTTTGGACTGAGCTATTGCGTCCAGTCCTCAGCTTCCCTGTGTGTGCGCTGTTCTGCTCCTACCGAACCGGAAGCCCTAGAATTCAGGCAACAGAGGCAGAAACATGTCGACCAATTCATTATCCAGTTCACAAGATGCACTATAATAGAGTTTACCAGACCCAAAACCAGACAGAATAAAGTTGTGAATCTCTGACTTTTGGGTTTTTTAACCATTTTTATCTCTGGCTCACTACTGCACCAACCTTGGGTAAAAACCTCCGGGTGGAGGCTGCATAACCAAATAGACCTAATGATTATGCACACACGTGATTTATAAGCGGAGAACCAAGATATACCGCTCCAAAACCACCATACCCATCACGTGCATGAGGGTCTTTTTACTGGGACACCCTTTGTGAGTCCTGCATACCTAAGGTTGAGCAGGACAAGTGATCCTTCTCCTTTGATTAGCATATACCTACTTGGAAAGTGAATGGATCAACATTCCACCTCCCCCCACATTTGATTAGAATATTAGAACATTACGCCTCATGAGAGCAGCTTGTTCTACTTAAAAAGAACAAGGGCCTTCCGTAGTCCAAGTGTGTTAAAACATCATGAAGCTCTGAAGTCTTCATTTCACAGCTGTGATTCTTCAATGGATAACAGCATGTGCAGGGCCACGGCTGTTAGCTGTTGAACATTCACAGTAATAGTTGTGAAAGGAGGTGGAAACCAGCCCCTGGTTCTTCCTTGGCTAAAGTGCTTTCCCTCCTACAGCCAAGCCAGGGAACCCAGGAGATAAACAACATTCCCCCCCTCCTTCTGAGGCTCCAGTGGGACTGAGCTACGGGAGGAAGGCTCCTTCTGCATAGGCTCTGCCTTTTGCTTACCCTGCTCAATCTGTATACTTTCGAGATGCATAGGCTATGTATTAGGACTTTCTAATGCTGAGAGCAGCGGTCCTATAACCGTTTATATAGATCGCTGTTGCTCCACTTTCTTCATTGGAGCTCTCAACATACCGATGTTCTATTTCACCTTTCATCATAAGCAAGTACTGAATTAACTAGAGCATATTCCTTTCAACACTATTAGTGTATGTGCCCCGACACAGAGGTGTAATCTTTCACAAAGTGGCCTATTCAAATAGAGATTTCTGTATGTGCTTTATTCCTAATTTCATACTGGTTACTATCCACCTACTCAAGTTCTAGTTAAGTAAAGCAAACAAAAGCTTGAAATGGAGTAAGGGCTCCCAGTTCAATAAATTCATCACCAGTTGCTTGTGGACATCGCTGTGCATCTCTTCTCTTTCTTTGTTATGCAAAGTAAGTCACAAGATGGCTGCTTCATGATTTTTAGGTCGAGGTATATCCGGTTTTGCCGAAGGCAAAACCGGATGTAAAGAGATCTTATGCTGTGTAGTAGGGCAGTTTAGACCCGCCTCTCAGCTCCGTTCGCTTCGATTGGCTGGCTTCCTAAACAGAGGCCAGCCATTGGAAGAGAAGTGAGTCATTCCAAACAAGCCCCGTCTTTTTCGGATTTGGGGGCGTCATTTTTGCTGTTCTTTAGACAGTGACGTCATCCGTCACTCAGAACAGCAAAACCACGCCCCCAAGTCCGAAAAATATCCAAAGCTTGAGTCGGCCATTTTTCCCCAACCCGTCCCCTGTGAGGTCGCCTCTTCAGTCACCTTGCAGCCTCCCTCTCAACCCCTGCAGACTCCCACCTCCCTACTCCCTTTCGCTCTCACCCGTCCTCCCAGTCCGTAGCTCCATGCTCCGGCAGGCTCCCTCTCGGTGCTTCTTGTCCTGCGCGCAATCTGCCCTGTAACCTCCCACTTCCCTGCACTCTCACTCCCAGCTCGCCTCCATCCACGCACGGATTTGGTAGCGCTCACGGCACCAGCGTCTCCGCCGCGCGCCGATGACTGCTCTGTTCCTGGCCGGCTTCACGGAAGGCAGCATGTTTGTCTCTTGTTTGGCTTCGGCAGCCCCTGAGGATGTCTCCATGATGTTGAGGTGTGGTCCCTCCCGCAGTGCCCAAACGCCATGAGCCTCGGTGTCCTCCAGCACCTCCCGTGTTCCGCTCCCCCCTCCGGCACCCCCGTCCATGCCGCTGAGCCCAGCCGGCGCAGCCGACATGGACCGCAGCACCATCAGCAAAGCCCAGCCCAGGGCCGGCTCGACCGGGCTCGCGGGGGAAACTAAACCCAAGAGCGGTGAGTAAATACTTGGGCGTGTGTGTGTGGCTGGGTTGGGTGCTGGAGAATTCCTATGGGCTGTTGGATTATTTGTTATGTACGCCGTTCGGCGTTTGCTGTCATTTAATGCTTTGCGCATTTTTATGCACAGAGAGATTTACCACGTCTTAATGAAAGACTGCTGAGTGGTGCACGTAATTTGGATTACATTCGTTTGTCTGCTTTACACTATGAGCACAAGCAGTGGGGTACTTTGTTTGTGAAGTCCTGCTCCTTAAATTTTGCACTCGCAGCCAACAGCATACACATAATGATGTACCCTTGTGCAGTGAGATTCTAGCATTTAATACTGTTTCAGAGTCCTAGCAAGGAAATATCGTACAGCCAATTTCGATTCCAATGTTTGAGGTAGTGATTGTAAAACTGATTTGAACCTAAAGTCCTGTGTCCTTACATGGTGCATTTGCACCGAAACTATGAGAAAGTTCTGTCTATTCATGTGAAAGTAACTGTATAAACTCCTGCCCCAATAAGCATACATGCAATAAAAGTGAGCAGAAAATATTAATCCACCTAAACGTGCAGTCATGAAGTGCGCAGCCCACACACCATCCCCTTGCACAATGCTATCTACATCGCAGAGACATAACTGTAGATGTTTTGTAGTTAGTGCAAAGGGTCCCAGAGCCTGCTTTTTGGGAACCACATCCGCATGGCCTAGTTTTGGTTCTAACTACAGAAACCTTTGGTGAAAATTCCCAAAAAATGATAGAAGTTGTGGTCCCACAGCAGGCTGGGGACACTCCTGATGGGATGGTGAGTTTCATCACAGGGTACAGAACCTAAGCAGATACACGATATGGCCAAAGCAGAGGCGCTACAGAGCAGCAAGGGGCCTGGACGCAAGAAAGAGAAGGTGGCCTGTCCACCCCTACTTGTTCATTTATGCCTGTTCTTGGTACGCAGAGAACAAACTTAGTTAAAATTATTTTTATTTTGCTTGTTTCACTGCGTACTTTTTTTTTTTTTTTTTTTTTATTACATTTTAGCCAGGACTCAAGATGCAAGGGTGGGGTCTGCTGTCAGTAGCGTAGCCCTAGTTCAAGGATCGGAATGAGCCCATAGTAATTATCAGGGCTCAGTGTGCCCCTGAGGCCTCTTGGCACCGGCGCAACTGCTCCTGCTGCGCAATGAAAGCCACTTCCCTGCCTTCTGCAAAGGTTCGCAGGGTGAATTCCTGAATTAACTTCTTCCCAAATAGGGGCTGGAGAAAAGTAAGAGTCGCTATTGACCGGCTCTAGTGCAGGAAGACTCCCTCACTCAGTGTGTGGGAGGAATGTCAGTAGTTATGAAAAAGCATAGACACGCTACAGATGTGATTACAAGAACGATTGTCAATGTCACAATTACATATGTACTATTTTAAAGAATCAGAACCATTACTTTAATTGTGAGTAAACAGTTCAAAGTTCACGAGTAACGATTTTTTTTAGCTTTAAACCTAAAAAAACTTACTGCAGATTCGGTCTCGTCTTTTGTGCTTGTTTCTTTGTCCCTCTGAGACCCCAGTATTGCGGAGGTCTTTCTGTCCCTCCCACCCCCACCACCCCCCCCCCCCCCCCCTCCCGCTGCCATGAAGATGTCCGCTATGGAGGCTCGTGACCCAGGGACCAAAGCCACTTCATCTTTCGCCATTATGGAATCTTTACCCGACTGGCCAGGCTCACCACATTTTGGCAGCAGCAGCTTTCAAACTCCGGCGCTGCCACCCATTCCTTCCGCTTTTGAGTGAGGAAATCCAGATCCTCATGCAGCCACTGATCTCCCAGGTCGCTCCCGCAGCCATTGATTCTCCCCGGGCCCTGCCTTTCCCTATAACCCTTTAGTCCACCCCTGTGTCTTTGTTCACCTGCTCGTTACACCCCTAGTGTGTGCCAGCTGCATGTAAACGCTGCTTCAATGCCCTCTGCACAGTTATCTGCTAAAACAATTGTTGCAACCCATGTCCATGCTTTTTAGGGGCCCCTTGCCGCAACTTTCACATTCTGTGAGCACCTTTACTTTGTGCCCCAGTGTGTATGTTTTCCCTACATCCGTCTGTGGTCTCCCCGTCTATACCAGCAGCTCCAATTTTTGCGCCAAATCCCCTGTCCTCCCTCGCTTGCTGACAGGACTCTGAAGCACTACAAGGCTCAGTCACTGAATAAATAGTCGGTGACTGCAGTTGAGCTTGCTCTACGTTATCCAGCCACCTTCATGCTCGTGGTTGTTCAGAGTTTGTGTTTGCAGTTCATACTTGATGTGGTTGCACCCCCTCACAGTTTTAACATTGCTCCAGCTGCAATAACCAGTAGCAGACTTTTTTTTTCTTTTGCCTTTCACGCGGACTGTTACATTTTCACATGTGACTGCAATTATTTAATACACTGGTGCTTGTTACTTGCAGGGAGATAATTCTCGAGGTTGGGCAGGGACGAAAAGGATTTGTTTTGAAACTATTGGCATTCTGCCCCTGAGGAATCCGTGGGTGCATTGTTGTGTCTCTGTGTGTGTGGGGGGGGCTTTGTGTGTGTGGGTAGGGCTCTGTGTGTGTGGGTAGGGCTCTGTGTGTGTGGGTAGGGCTCTGTGTGTGTGGGTAGGGCTCTGTGTGTGTGGGTAGGGCTCTGTGTGTGTGGGTAGTGCTCTGTGTGTGGGTAGGGCTCTGTGTGTGTTTGGGTGGCTCTGTGTGTGTGTGGGTGCCTCTGTGTGTGTGGCTTTTTGTGTGTGTGGCTCTGTGCCCGCGAATAATCTCTAGTACTCTCTAATGCTCACCCATTGCCATTGTAAATGACAATACCATTTATTTATGTTTTAAAAAAAATGTCATGAGCAATGCCAATAGCTCTACCTTTAATAATGCCAAGACCATTGCATTGTAAATGCTTGTTGAGATGTATTCCTGATCCTGGCATCTCAACCATCTAATAATCATGTTAGCAGCCAAGAGCAGAGTCCTCAACCATTGTCTGGAGCCTTCTCCTTTTTTCATTCAGAGGGCATGATTATCGGGTGGTCTTTAGCATTACTGATTATTTTTTTTAGGTGTCACCTAGGCAGCGATTGCGTGGTCTCTTTGAGACGTGCTGTATCTAGGATATGGGCTTGAAAAAAAGTCCATCTTGCTGTCTTTTAGAAATGCTGTCTTTTCATTGGTGAAAGCACTTATTAGTTCCTCCTATTGGAATTTTGTACCCTCCCGTGTATGCCTACTGTTCAGGTTATTTATACTTTGACAGAACATTTTTTTATTTATTTTTTTAGTTGCCCTGCTTCTTTGCTCGTTAACCCCTTCCATGTGTGCGTCGGCCAACACCCGTTGCGAGCACTACCTTCGTAGTGCTGCGCACGTTCATTGGCCGGTGCGGCCCGCCCACTCTTTTAAACTGCCGCACCGGAATTGCCGCCTCAGGTAACTGTTAGTTTTACTTGTGCAGTGAAACTTCAATCGCATCATTTGCTTGCTGTCGCTTTATTTCCCAGGCTCCCCCTCACCACAACACTGCTTTGGTTTCTTCATATCCCTTAATCTCCAAGTGCCTTCCCCCTCCCACAACACTGCTTGCAGGCCCCCACATCCCCTCCGAGGCCACTGCAGTTTGTTTGTTACTTCACAAATGCTTTTATTTATATAGCACACCTAGCCATGGGCTCGGAGGGAAATTAAACAATCAGCCCATTATCACAGGATGTTGTGTCTGACGGCAAACTCGAGCACTGATCCTTAGCTCACCAGTCGGCAGCTCTCACCGCTGCACCATATCCTTTGCCTAGCCATGTTACAGGGTGTAGTACCATATATGGCCAAAAGGGGTCCCAAGGGATACCTAGTACTGCACCCTCACGACACTGCTTGTTTTCAAATGGAGTCAGAGCTACAATTTTCACACCTGGCGCTAGGGCAGCAATGTAGGTGTACTACATAAATAAAAAATAGCTACGGTCAGGAGGGCATATCTATTGTAAAGATATAAACATTGCTGTTTATAATCCCTATAGCTCTATCTCCAACAAAATGGAGACCTATTGCATTTCCATTGCTTGTTTAATATATGCAGGGGCTTTACTTTTCCTTCTACATATATTTGACCAATTTTTGGGGTTGGTTTGTGGGGATGCCTCAGTGGGGTAAGAATGTGCCTTTGTTAATGCAGTTTGTCATTCTTAGTGGGTGGTGGTTTGGCAGGGTGAGGCTGGTACTGTAAAAAAGTAATTTAGATATATTTGCATTCACTTTGTCGGCTCTTTTCTCAGCATATGTTTGTAGTAGATGGCTAATTCAGGCATTAGCTGTTAGGTGCCCTAGTGACCAAATAGTTCCATATTGGGCAGTGCTGCATGTGTTCTCAGAGTTCTGTCTTCATGGATTGTATCTTAGGAGAAGTATGTATTAGTGCATAGGGTTGTGTGATTGGTGGTGCTTAATTATGGATGTTTGCTGTATTGGATGTGCTTTTAGTGATCTGTTTAATAAGTTATGTGGAAAAATAGTTGGCATCATTTGCTTGCCAATCTAGTACTGTGGGCATATTGATGCCTCCCTAAGTTGAATATCTGTGTTGTTTTGGATATGTTCTTGTTTTTCCTTTTCCGGCTAGATGTGCACGCAACAGCTGAAGCACTAGAAAAAGTGTGTGCTGTCACTGTTATGTTACTGCCCAGCTTTTCTGTTTTGTGTTGGGCGTATGAACAAAGGTCTGTCTATCTTGCTTTTCAGAATAAAACACAGACCAGTAAAAAGCTTAGCTTTGCTGAATGAGTTGGTTAAGTACTCAGGGTGTTTCAGGAGGGAGGAAGACCTGTTCCCTTCTCCACTTCTACAGATGACAGTGTCTCTAGTCCAATTTAAAATATACCAGTATAAGTGGCTCCCGAGTATGGCGGATTCTAAAGCATGCTGGCCACATCAGCGACTATCGTAGTGTAGTCTAAACAGTAGATAAACTGGGATGTGTCGAAAAACAAACATGGAACAAATAGTAGAAATTAAGATGAAAACATTTAAATAAAAAACTAAAATATGCAGTAAAGTTTGCCCAAAAAATTTAGAAAAACCTTCCAATAACAATACCATTCTCAAGCAACAGTATTGCTGCACAAGCGCAAACACACAAACTCAACTATAGCCCTTACAAAAAATCCTACCATCTGCAAATGATGAAAATATAGCAGTGTACTGCTACTCTAAGGAATCTGTGATATAAGAAATAATGCACAAAAAGTTATATTAATAAAAAAACATAGCCTCAGAATACACAATGTAACAAATGCAGCAAGAACAATAAGTCTGCCAACACGCAAACTCAACCATCTTGTCTTCTGAAGTACTACACACAGCCGTCAAATCCACTTAGTGCCTCGTACAATACAAATCTCACCCATGTTTCTCTAACAACCACTCATGCTTCCACTCTCAGTAAACATCTGTCTAAACAGGTAATGAAACTGGAGCTCCACACCCCAATCCGTTCAGTACTGATAAGCAATGTTTGTGATCATGCACACTATTATGCAAAAGCAAGTTGAAGTATGACATGTCCAAATTGATAAAAACATACCTCTTAAGAAGTTCAAAACATCTCTGTTTGAGGCATGTGAGCTGTATATCACGTTTTGCATAGCCTGCCATCTAGTTTTGGGTCCGGATGTTTGCACTTTGTTTTTGTTCGAAGAAGTCTTTTCTAGTCACGAGGTAGGCGGCGACTCCTTTCGGTGATAGTGTGCATGGGCATCGGCTCCATTGTTAGATCGTTTTTCCCCCCATCTGGTTTGGATGTGAATTGCTGCGCTCCCGTTCAGCACCGTTTCTCGGGGTCCCTTTGTCGTGCAATCCAGTACCCTCGACAGTATTGTTTCTTGATCGCATTTCCCATTCTCCGCGTATCGTTTCGACTGAAAGATCTTAGATCCAAAAACCCATTGACGGCCATTGGTCCTACCAGCGCTAGGCTCGCTAGCAGTCAATGGAACTGACTCCATTCAAACTCTTTCCCGTGTGTCGTGCTAAGTTTCCGCACATAGACCTGTGTGCAACCTCTGTTTATCTCCGGAACACGACGAGAAAGACTGCGACGTGTGCCGATCGTTTCGATCAAAGAAGACACTCCGTGACCGTCTGGCTCAGCTTCACGAGATGCCACACCAAGGCGGCTCTTTACTGGACATCTTCGAAGATTCTGACAGAGAAGAAACACAAGCTCAAGGAGCCAAGGAAGAACACATCTCCGAGGCCGACTCAGACATGGAAGAAGAGGAGCAAGTTACACCAGGTCAGCGTAGTGTGAGTAGAGAAGCCCCCTTGCCCCAACAACACAAGACCAAAAAGGCTCCGGTCCTTCCCCTGCCTGCGGGCCAAGGTCGGCACCGAGAAAATGTTTAGAGCACACCGCCCGTGGCCGAAACACAAAGAAAAGCCTTCTTGCTCGGGACCGAGTCAGCCCCATGCCGGTGCCGTAATCCAAGCATGTCCAGGTCCACGTTCCATCTTTGTCGAAGACTAAATCTTTGGTACTGAAGAGTTCAGAGCCAAAACATTTGACACCGAAAATGACAAGTAAAGATAAAAAGACTCCAACAAAAGAGCCTCGGTCCGATGTTCTACCTTCGGATCCGAAACAGAAAGAACTGGTTATTAACCCAGATACTTGACATATTCATGCCAAACTTCCTGAAAAAAGGAAACTGAGCCAACAGGATGAGCACCAAATGCCCCTGAAGAAAAGGAATATGGGTACTAACCCATCACCCCCTTATGTTTCACCTCCTACACCTACTAATCCTCACTTAATTATCATACCCACTAATTCACCACCACTACTATCACCTGACCCACAGGATGAAGGGGATGAGGATAGACTACAAGATGTTGACCATTGGAGGATTACTGACCCACACACAGATACTGACCCTGACTTATACCCGTCCAGGCCATGACCACCTGACGACAATATGGCGACATTGAGCTTCTTAACAGGGCTGCTCTTTACCATGGGTTATAAAGAAATATAAACCCGCACCTACTGAACCTTCCTACATCAAGGGTCAGCTGCCCTTAGAGACTCCTGTGGTTTCTAATGCTCGCAAGAGAGCTAATTCACAGACCACAGTTGAGGCCCGGCCTCCTGATAATTTAACTCAAAGTCCAAGTTAATTGATGCTTCTGGAAAAAAAGTAGCCTCACAAGCAGCTAATCACTGGTGCATTGCAATGCTCAGGCTTTGTTAGCCAGATACGATAGGGCTCATTCGGATAAGTTATAAAAACGTGTGCAATTTCTGCCCCATCAGCAAAAATCGAAGGCAAATGGTCTTATCCAGGAGGGCAAACTTATCACCAATTCCTCCATCAAGTGCGCCCTAGACACAGCAGCGCGCGCAGTAAACACCAGCGTACTGCTACGCAGACATGCATGGTTGAGAATTTCAGGGTTCAGACCTGAGGTATAGGCATCCGTTCTCAACCAGCCATTTGACAAGGAACACCTTTTTGGTCCAGCAGTTGACACCTCCCTGGAAAAGATGAAGAAAGACACTGAGGTCACAAAGTCCATGGGGGCTTTGCAGTTTCCTGCGAATAGGGGTTCCTTTTGGTGCTCCTTTTACAGTGGTTGCTCCAAAAATATTTCCACAGAAATTCCCTCCTCTTCTTACAAGAGCAACAACCAATTGCCCTCACCAACAGGCTATTTCAGAGGCTGTTTTAGAGGAAACAATGGTAAGGGAAGAGGCAGAGGCTTCTCCAAACACCCTCCTTGAAAACAACACGCAGTGACTTCCTTCCGCTACCCCGGATCATTCCACTTCTGTCGTGGGACGTCTCTTCCAATTTTACCTGTCTGGAACGCAATCACCTCAGACAATTGGGTTTTCCAAATTATCCAATATGGTAACTGCCTGGAACTTAGACACTCCCCTAAACATTTCTCTAAGATCATGCGCAATGTCACAGGAACATCTTGCCCTTCTAAAGCTAGAAGTTCTCTTGCTGTTAGAGAAAGGAGCTACTGAACCAGTCCCATTAAAATATAAAGGGGCCGGGTATACTCCCTGTACTTCTTAATTACCAAGAAGGACAGCTTTATCAGGCATATACTAGACCTCCGAGAACTAATTCTGATCATTCAGTCGGACCACTTTCACATGGTCAAGCTCCAGCAAGTGCTCACGCTCATTAAACAAGGCAACTTTCTCTCCACTTTGGACTTAAAGGACACTTATTTCCATATCCCAATACACCTTGCTCACTGCAAGTACCTCCGGTCGTAGTAGCAGGCCAGCACAATCAGTTCAAGGTGCTCCCGTTTGGAATAACTATTGCACAGAGTTTTGATCAAGTGCCTGGAAGTAATCTCAGCTCGTCTACAAAAACACATTCACGTCTCCACATATTTGGACGACTGGCTCATAAAAGCCAGCTTGCAAAAAAGCTGTCTACGTCACACTCACAAAACAGTGCAGTCGCTCCACTACGATCCTGATTGACAGTAAATCTGTCCAAACCCAATCTACAACCATCCAACACACAGGTGTATCTGGGAGCCACAATAGATCTACAAAAGTCTTTAGCCTAACCCAATTCGGCCAGAATCCATAACATGCAAACTTTACACTGTCAGTTTCAGCCTCAACATTCCTTGCCAGCTCGAGTGTTCATGCAGTTACTAGGGATGATGTTTTCTTGTATTCTAATAGTTCCTTATGTGAGACTCCAGATTTGTCCCCTTCAGGAGTGCTTAGCACTGCAGTGCAACCAGGCTTGGGGTCTATAATCAGATCTAGTGTTGGTAGATGGCAGCACACATCGCTCTCTGCAGTGGTGGAATATACAAAACCTTTCAGAAGGGCGGCCCTTCATCGACCCGGTTCCACAGATAGTGCTAACAGCAGACTCATCGCTCACTGGTTGGGGAGTCTATCTCCCGACGCCTACAATTCAGGGCATGTGGAGCTTGCAGCAAATGTAGCTTCACATACATCATCTCGAGCTGCTAGCGATTTTTCTAGCGCTCAAAGCATTTCAAGTTCATCTAGAAGGCAAAGCTGTCCTGATCTGTACAGACAACATGACAGCAATGTACTACATACAAATACAGGGGGACACACTGTCTCCAGCTGTCACAACTAGCACATTGCATCTGGAGATGGGCTATACGTCACAAAATATATCTCTTTGCAGTACACCTTCCAGGAGTAAACAATCAGATTGCAGATCTGCTCAGTCATCAAAGACAACAGATTCACAAATGGGAACTCCACCCTAAAGTTCTTCTCCCATTCTTTCAAATGTGGGGTTTTCCTGACCTAGATCTGCTCGCCACAAACCTAATCGCAAAATGTCCAAGCTTCGCATCCAGGCATCTGCACCCATTGTCCAAAGGCAATGCACTTTGGATTAATTGGTCAGGGATATTTGCCTATGCTTTTCCACCGCTCCCACCTAATCCATTAGTGGTTCGGAAGCTCAGACAGGCGTCCCTGACACTAATCCTAGTTGCTCCACCATGGCTCGGCAACCCTGGTTCAAAATACTGTTGGAGCTCTCAGTAGTTCCTCGCCAAAAACTACACCTCACTCTTCTCCCTCAGAGCTATGGAGAGTTCAGACATCCAGATCCCAGTCATCTCAATCTTGCGATCTGGCACCTGAAATATTAGTTTGGTTACCTCAATCTGCTGTCAGACTTCATGAACATCATCAAAGAGGCTAGACGTCCTACCACAAGAGCATGCAATGCAGCAAATTGGAAGCGATTTGCTATATACTGCAATAACTATTGAATCGATCCGCTGGATGTTTCAATTTCACCTGAACATTCACCACCACATACAGCTGACAACCGGAATGATGGGGATGGTAATCGGCCACTGCAAGACCCATGGGACCATTACAACACCAATTCACCCACAGGCAATGATCCCGAGTTGTACCTTAACAAAACCGCTCCACCAGATGACAGTGTAGGCTACATTAAATTACTAGGTAGAGCTGCCAACTACCATGGGGTGCAGCTACATAAAGAATCCTTAGAAGAGGATTTCCTCTTTGAAACCCTCAGTACCAAGCAGAAGTCATCACACACACTACCCAGGCTCTAAGGGATGATCAGGCATGTAGATGGCATCTTTAATGTCGCGGTAAGAGCTCGTATTCTTACCCCTAGAGTAGACAAGAAGTACAAGCCAGCACCATCTGACCCAGTATATATAAGGGCCCAGTTACCACTAGACTCCCTGGCTGTGTCTAATGCAAGGAAAAGAGCCAACTCCCAAACGGCAGGAGATGCTCCACCCAGATACAGAATCCAAACGTATTGATGCTTCGGGGAAAAGAGTAGCCTCTCAGGCAGCGAACTTCTGGTGTGTCTCCAACACACGGGCATTGCTAGCACATTACGACCATGCGCACTGAGAAGAAATGGAGCAGTTGATCCAATAATTGCCCCCAGGAACACAGATCTAAAGCACAAGACCTGGTGCGTGAAGGACAACTTATTTCTAACAACACAATAAGATGTTTCCTAGATGCCACAGACACTGCTGCTGGAGCTATAATCACCAGTGTCCTCTTAAGGAGGCATGCCTGGCTTCGCATACCTGGGTTCAAACCTTCATATTAAATACACCCTTTGATAAAAACATCTATTTGGACCAGTGGTAGATTCTTCTGTAGAGAAAATGAAGGACATTGAAGTGGCCAAGTCCATGGGAGCACTTCAGTCAACACAAAGCCGTGGTTCCTTTCGGTGCTCTTTTTACAGCAGAGGTTCCAAAAATAACTTCTCGAAGACCACTTCCCCCTATAAGGGCAATAACCAACCCTCTCCATCTAGGGGTTACTTCAGAGGGGGTTACAGAGGTAACAACGGCAAAGGCAGGGGCAAGGGTTCAAACACGTGATCCCCCCGCCAATACAAAGCAGTGACATGCCTCCACTTCCCCCAACCACTTAACAACTGTTGGGGAAGACTGTCAGATATGCTACGAATCTGGCAGTCCATAACAGACAATTGGGTACTACAAATTATCTATTCTGGTTACTGCTTGGAGTTCATCAACACTCCTCCAAACATTCCACCAAAGTCACACAAACTTTCCCCAGATCACCTACACCTCCTCAAACAAGAGGTTCAGTCTCTACTTCTAAAAGGGGCTATAGATCCCGTACCACCCCAATATCGTGGGTTGGGCGTGTACTCCATTTACTTCGTAATACCCAAAAAAATGGTTCTCTCAGACCAATATTAGATCTCAGAGGACTCCATCTTTACATTCAGTCAGATCATTTCCACTTGGTAACACTTCAACAAATACTTCCTCTGCTGCAGAAAGGTGATTTTCTGTCTACTCTAGATCTAAAATTTTCATTTTCCAATCCACCCCGCTGATCACAAATTCCTCAGGTTTGTGGTAGCGGGTCAACACTTCCAGTTCAAGGTACTCCCATTCGGAGTCACCACGGCCCTCAGAGTCTTCACAAAGTGTCTGGCGGTGGTAGCTGCTCACCTAAGAAGACAAAGCATCCATGTCTTCCCATACTTGGATGACTGGCTCATCAAAGCCAGCAATGTCTTCAACATGCTTTCAGAACTATTCAATTACTATATCAACTAGGGTGCACAATCAATGTGACAAAATCACATCACCAACCAGCCAATACTCAGGACTACCTAGGAGCCATGCTAGATACTCAAAAAGTTCTGACCTTCCCCAGCGCAGCCAGAATTCGAAATATTCAGGCTTTAGTTCTCCAGTTTCAACCCAATCATTGGATTCCAGCTCAGGTTTATATGCAACTGCTGGGAATGATGGCATCTTGCATCATAATTGTCCCCCATACCAGGCTGCACATGCGTCCACTTCAAGAATGCTTAGCCAGTCAGTGGAACCAGTCACAGGGTCTATTGACTGATCTAGTGTTCGTAAGAGGCCGCACGCATCGCTCTCTGCAGGGCTGGAACACACAAAATTTCTCAAAAGGGCAGCCATTTTTTAGACCCGGTTACACAGATAGTGCTGACAGCGGGCGCGTCCCTCACTGGCTGGGGAGCGCATCTACAACAGCACACAGTGCAAGGCCTGTGGAGTCAACAGCAGACGTTGCTCCACATCAATCATCTAGAGCTGCTTGCAATCTTTCGAGCCCTCAAGGCGTTTCAGACTCACCTTGAGGGAAAAGCTGTCTTGGTTTGTACAGACAACATGACCGCTTTGTATTACAGACAAAAACAGGGGGGGACACACTCTCTCCAACTGTCCCACTTAGCCCAAGACATCTGGAGGTGGGCTATTCACTACAAAATGTATCTCTTAGCGGATCACCTCCCAGGAGTGAACAACCAGCAAATACACAAATGGGAACTCCACCCACCGGTTCTCCTCCCATACTTTCAAAGTTGAGGAGTCCCTCACATAGACCTGTTCGATACATGCCAAAACGCAAAATGCTGAAGCTTCGCCTCCAGGTACCCACACCCGCAATCCAAGGGCAATGCACTATGGATGAACTGGTCAGGGATATTTGCCTATGCTTTTCCGCCTCTCCCACTTATTCCATTAGTGGTTCAAAAGCTCAGGCAAACATCTCTCACACTGATCCTAATAGCGCCCATGGGTGGCATGTCAATTTTGTTTCACAACCCTGTTGGAGCGATCTCTGGTTCTGCATCCAAAGCTGCATTTAACCTCTAGTCTCCTCACACAGAACCATGGAGAAATCAGACACCGAGATCCCAAATAGCTGAACGTCGTGATCTGGCTCCTGAAATCTTAAGAGTTTGGATACTTGAACCTTCCACCAGAATGTGTGACTAGCATTAAGGAGACTAGAAGACCTGCTACGCAGCTAAGTGGAAGCGATTTGTTATTTATTGGGGTAACAATCATATCAACCTTCTTGATGCTGCCATACAAAACATCATCTGCTATCTGTTACACTTGAAATAGTCAGCGTTGGTTTACACCTTCATCAGACAACACCTAGTGTCAATAACTGCATATCTACAAAATAGACAGCATTTGTCGTTGTTTAGAGTACCAGAGATCCAAGCCTTCATGGAAGGACTAAAAAGAGTCATACCACCTAAACTTCAACCTCCTCCAGTGTGGAATCTAAACACAGTCCTCAAAGATTAATGGGCCCACCTTTTCAGCCCATGCATAAATGCGAACCACAGTTCCTCTCCTTGAAAACCGCTTTCCTCATTGCAATCACTTCATTAAGGAGAGAGTGAATTACAGGCATTAACCATACAAGAACCGTTTTTCCAACTACACAGAGACAAAGTGGTTCTTCAAACTAATCCTAAATTCTTACATGAGGTAGTAACTGTATTTCCCTTAAATCGGTTGGTAGAATTACCCGTATTCTACCCCCAACGTGATTCAGTGGCAGAACTAGCTTTACACACTGTAGATGTTTGAAGAGCATTCGTGTACTACACTGAAAGGACAAAATCTTTTCGTAAAACAAAATAACTCTTTGTTGCTTTTGCAACATGGTCTGCACCACACACATTCACTAAACACTATTGTGTAGATGTGTTAGCAAGACAACAAGCCAATGTGGGTCAAGGAGTACTTAATGCACTATTTCAGACAACTCCAACAGCTTAGCCACCTCTTTGGAAGGATACTGCTATATAGTCTGTGCACAGCATGTGATCTACAACTCACATGCCTCGAACAGATAATGTTACTTACCCAGTAAGCATCTGTTCTTGGCATGTAGAGCTGTAGATTCACATGCGCCACCCACCTCCCCAGATACCTGTATATGCTACAGTTCTCTATTTAATTTACATACATACGCATGGACATCTCTATTCTTTACTACTACTCCATTCTCACCAACTGCAGCAAACAATCTAACAATGGAGTCGATGCCCATGCGCACTATCACCGAAAGGAGGAGTCACCTACCTTGTGACTGGAAAGTCTTCTTCGAAGAAAAACAAAGTGCAAGCATCCGGACCCAACACTAGATGGCAAGCTATGCACAGCATGTAAATTTACAGCTCTACATGCCAAGAACAGATGCTTACTGGGTAAGTAACATTATCCTACTCAGTATGCATCTGTTCTTCTCATGTAGAGCTGTAGAGTCGCATGCGCCCACCTGCCTCCCAGGATACCTATACCTGTTGCCGTAATATCTTACTAAGATACATACAGAAACATCTCTTACTAACTCCATTATCACCCTCTGCGGCAAACAATCTAACAATGGAGCCGATGCCCATGCGCACTATCACTGAAAGGAGGAGTCCTCTACCTTGTGACAGGGAAAGACTTATTCGAACAAACACAAAGTGCAAACATCTGGACCCAACACCAGGTGGAGGGCTATGTTAAGCATGAGACTCTACAGCTGTACATGCCCAGAACAGATTCACACTGGGTAAGTAGCATTTTCCTACCTGCGACAAATAACACAAACCATCATTTTCAAACATTTCACATTGCACAGACAGGAAAAAAACAAATTCATAAACTTACACTGCACTCAATAAGGAGCACAAAATTAAACGGAGTGAAGAAATAAATGCCGTTCACATAATAAATGCCATCAATTTGCTGCATCATGTAAATCATACCAATGTACCACCAAGAGATTCCAAAGGGACGGCTTCAGCAAACATGAAACCTCTATTGCCCCTCCCCTATGGCTGTGAAAATAAGGTCTGGGGGTGGAGTGTGTGGGTTTGTGTCTTCCGCCTGCAACTATCAAAATAAGCTTTGGCAAAGCAAATAGATTTGGCTTATATCTGAAAATGTCTCTTCAGTCACTCGTGAGTTGCGGCACTCAATAAGTCATTCTACATTCACCCGGACACTCATCCTTGCGCTCCTACATCCACCCACTAATTTGTGCATTCACACACCTATCCATAATAAAACACACATACAAACTTCACAGACATGCAATATAAATTAAAAGTGGAAAATGCAAACATCAGCTATATGTGGCATAAATAGGCTGGTAGCAATTGCAAATACGAAGCATAGCAGCATGGTGGATGCCTTGCAATGGTTTAAAGTTTCAACGTGGCCACCATGTTTAGAAGCATCATTTTTGTCATCCTGGTATGGTAAATCATTAACACACTGTGCACAGTACCATTCCAAAATGGCTGCCCGGCTTAGAAGCTGTAGCCTCACGTGCTGCAGCATACTGCAGGTGAAATAAGCAGCAAGCGAGAGGCCTGGTAGCACTGTCGAATGGAGCTGCAGAATAACTAAAAAGGCAGATCTTAAAAAAGCAGTAAATACAAAACTAAAGGATGAGCCCACAAGTCTTACAATGAAGTTCTCTCATTTTCAGGTAGATGTGCACATTATCAGGCAAAATATCAGCACTCATAGGGCAAATGAACCAATGACCGAAGTGGGTGTGACTCATTGCCCCATGGCATGGGTGGAAGCAGAATGTGAATGACACTTGAACTGACCAGTGGGGTGACCCAAAACCCCTCTATGTATGTGGATTATAAGCATGTGTTAGTTTTATGAATTTATTTGATTGCAAAAGCCTGGTGGACCACTGAACCAGTCAGGCACTCCTATGAAGATCTAGCTAGAATTAGCTTAGTGCAAATCTTCTGACCTCAGCATCTGTCAAAGGGAGCACCCAACACCAAAATACTAGCGTGCAAAGCTAGTCTGGAAGATTCCTTGTAACAAAATGCACGCGCACACTGTATAACATGGTGTAATAAAAATCCACCCTTAAAGGTCTTGTTGCTTTAACAAATGCTTTTTATAGTCAATTACCCAGGCCTGTTAACTTTATTGTAACTTTTCATAATAAACAGACCAAGTCTTTGGCCTCTGACAAATTTTGCCAATGCGCCAACCCAGGCTGATAACCTATAACATTAGCGTGCCAAATAACCTTTTCAGGCATACCTTTAATGAGCTTACGGTTTCCCACAAGGCAAATATATGAAAAACATTACTAAAATGACAAACATACACAATTACAGCAAAGTAATGCACGCCCCCAAAAGGGCCCAACACATATTCTCACAGTGAGAACCTTGCCTCTGGTAGCAATCTGTTAGATGCCGTGCCTTAAAATAGTGTAATATGTCACGAAGAGACACACTGGTAAGTAAAAGTAGCTTTATTCTCTGCTTGTGTACAGCCACCAACTCCAGCTGCTGCCCTGTCGGTTCTCCTGGAATAACTGTCTCATACGAGACGCTACCATGGAGATAGAACAGACATGCAACAGCAGCTACTTAAATCATTACAACATAATACAAATCCACCCATAAAGTGAAAGTTCCATAATAAACAGATCAACAAGAACAAGCCAGTGTGGTCTATACCCTACATCATGGGCTTGTCGCTCTAGATTGAATGCTGAACTCAAAGCAATCCATATATGGGCAAAGCCAAAGCGTCTCTGTCAATAGTGCCTGTAAAGCTCCTGTCTGTTGGTCACACAAGATAATTGACATCTGTCCTGTCAAGCCAGCCCTAAACAATGTTTTGACTATAACAAACCACTTACCACGGGTATTTGTAAAGCACACATTGAGCCCATGGGCATTTTGATTTAGCAAAACACGCAATTATTGTTCACCAACTCAATGACTGTCATTGTATTGCTCTTGGAAGAATGGAGGGCTAGGTGGACTTGCGAGAATTCGAACCTATAGCCAAGAGGACAGACCCCAATTATTGCAATGGATGCTGTATTCTACAGAACCAAAAGACTAGGCTTTGTCCCACAGCAAAATCCCTGGCGTCTGGTGGCAGTTTCCTGATCTGGGCTAATCCTGCTGACATGGCAACAAAGGTGTCAAAACGAACAATGTCCCCTCAGCAGGTAGGAGCAAGGCCTGTGGGAATGGCTCAGTCTCCATGCTGCAAAAGCCATTTCAACTCCTCTGGAAACAGATTGGGGACGCGAACCACACCAATCGCCCCCAAGGAAGCCAAAATGATATACTTGCAACATTGATTGCAGGTGGGAATAAGGCCATTTAGGTAGAGGCCTCTCTGAAGCGCAGCCCGCAGAATTAAAACGTTCCATTTTTAGCATCTCTTGTGTCTGCTAGTTATTTTAAATCCCAGGTGGCAGGGAATGCTAAGAAAGCATTTGAGTCAATTGGTCGGGGGGACTAAAGCTATGTGACCAGGGCCTTCCCTCCAGCCTGCTGTCACAAAAGAATTGCACCATGCCAACATCCTTTGTGTCTTTTGGTTAATTCGACCTCACCGGGGATGCGGAGGGGAAAAGATCATGCCACTCTGCCCTCATGGAAGTTGAAATAAAACCTTTATTGAGCAACTGGCTGGTGGGAATAAGGATTTTTAACCGGGGGGACCCACCATCTGCCATTACCAAGCAAATAATGCAGGGGCATATTACCAACAAGTAGCGATATTTATCGCTAAATAGGCTTAGCGACGATTTTTTTTATCGCTGCCTATCGCTGGATATGTTAGCGGAGAAAACATGCTATTAGCAACGTTTTTCTCCATTGTGCTAAAATATCCAGCGATAGCGGCGAAATGCGTGTATATCGCAGAGAATACAGCGATATTCACGCATTAGCGACGAAATGCTCTTAGCCATGTTATCCACCTCCCATTGGATAACATGGCTAAGAACTGGTCTGGGCAGGTGTTAGTATTTGGAGATATTCGCGCTTAGAGCAAATATTTCCAACGCTACGCCGGCCTTGCTAATAGGCGATAGCGACGTTAGCGACTGCTTTCAGTCGCTAACTGGTTAGGTACGCCCACTTTGCATGTCATTAGCGATAAACATAGCTGACATGCAAAGCGGGCCCCAAACCGCTCGCTATCGCCTAAAAGCTGTCGCTAACATCAGTTAGCTACAGCTTACTAATAGGGCAATAGAATTATCGCCGCTTAGCGGCCGAAAACGGCCGCTAAATCGGCGATAATTGCCTATCGCCCACCTTGGTAATATGCCCCCAAGTTTGTAAATCCCTGTTCTTTAGTGGCTATTTCAACTTCCCAGGGGCAGATCACACCGCTGTGCTGCAGGGACCATAAAAAAAACATTTGGGTGTTGTCCGCAGATGGAAGGAAGGAAGGCTGTTTGAGAGGGGCCCTCCCACATGCTGTCATTAAACTGAATATGGCCTTTTCAAAATCCCTGGTGTGGTGATTTTGCCTTCCCAGGGGGCAGAGAATACTAACTTTCTTGTAGGCAGTGGTTCTTAACCTTTAGACTTCTGTGTACCCCCACTGAATCATTATTGGAATCTGGAGACTCCCGACTGAGCCATTACTGGAAGCCGGGGACTCTCCCATAGCAATTTCAAAGAACAGCAAAATAATATCCAAACATTCATCACAGAAATACAAAAATGTTGAAATATTTTATTTCAATTACAAATGTAACAAATGAAAATTTTAAATGTAATGGGAAGGCTGGAGCTTTTCTAAATTCATGTGATACCACTTCTCATCCATATATATTCTGTTTGATGCATTGCACTACTCCCATAAAAGAATCTGAGGATACCAACTTAATTTGTAGCCTCAGATATTAAATTCCTTCACATTTATTTACAGAACGTTTTAAAATTAGCAGTTTTACATTTTGCTTCTATATTTATTTACACTTCATTAACCCCTTGCGTGCTGGCGTTGGGCAACGGGAGCACTACCTCGCTAGTGCTGCCGTCGGTCAACGGCCGACTGGGCACCGCCCATTTTGCGGAAGTGCCGCACTGCCGCGAAATCACGGCCGCGGCAAAGGAGTTAATCTGATAATAATCTTTAATTTTCTGAGCAGTCACGGACCCCCTGAGTAGGTGCTGCAAACCCCTTGGATACAGTTTAAGAATCTCTGCTCTAGGGTACTTGAAATACAACAGTTAGGGGCTCATCTGCAGGTGGAAGAATGGCTATGGGACTGCTCTTCTCCAACCTGCTATCACCAACATATTTTCATCCCATTTCACAATATTTGGTTTCTAGCAGTTATATCAACTGCCCCAGGGGAAGAATACACTGATCTCCCTGAAGGGAACCAACATACATTATTTAGGGGCCTTTCGACGGGTGGGAGGAAGGCATTGTAACATCAAAAAATAAAATGATGGGTGGAGTATTAAAAACTTTTCACTCACACCAGTCACAGACTTGGGTTTAATCCATCGTTATTTTGCTTGCCACGTCGACCCAGTCATCTGCAAATCAGTCTAGACCCTGCTTCCCATGAAAACAGTCCAACCCGAACTGCCAGGCCAGGTCCTCCCTGGACTGTAAACAAGCATTTTGCTACCGGTTTCATGGTATCGCCCCTCATCAGCCGGGCTAGCTTGAATCCAGTGGTGCAGCAAGCCGGGGACCCACGTCTGGGCATACCCATAACCACTTAGGGCACACATAGCAACATCACAAAATAAAATGAGAGACCAGGTTACCTCCCACTTGCTGTCATTGACAAATATTTTGTTTAAAACAAATCCCTAGCATCGAGTTCAGGCTTCCCTAAGGAGTAGCTCGTCAGCTATTGGTAGCTCTCCAGCTTCCTGTAAGTAGCGCTCCTGTGTGCAGCCCAGCCAGCCAAAGTAGAAGCTTTTGCTTAGTTGATTTAATAGATGTATCCCAAAATTGAAAAATTGTGTATCCAAGACAAAAATGTGTATATTTTCAGAACCATACGTTTAGCTGATGTTTATAGGCAAATGGCTGGATTTTCAAAATCTATTTAAAGCTGATATTTGAGTGGCAAATCAAGAGGCATTGAGGAAACATAGCTAAAATGATTACCTAAGGGCCAGGGGTTTTGCAGCTGTTAGATGTCATGTCTTATCCTGATGCATTCTAAATTGATAAAGCCATTTTGACATTACTGCAGACATCCTTGCCTGATGTATTGAGATAATCAATCCAGGCACACAAAAGGTACTGCATAAATGCAAATGAGCCCAACCCACAAATGGAATGCGGAAGTCCCAAGGCGCATTCCACACATTTCAGGTGACATGAAGCGAAACACAAACGTGCCCGGGCAAGCCCGAGCACTTATACGTCTTATGCGGCCCTTAAAAGGGCCTTTAAAACAATAAATTAAAAAAATTAAAAACTGACCCAAACTATTCCAAGGAACATAAGGGCAGTTTTATAAAACTGTATTTTAAAAAAAAACTTTTTTCCACTTCAAGTTCAAGCCTGAACTGTGAACCGCATCCCCACTTTGCCATAAAAACATCCACCAATAGCAAGTCGAGAAGACAGGCAGTGGAGAATGTTACTGTAACGTTCTAGTGGTCCGAGGGTCTCGGCTGAGCCCCGGAACCACTTCCACACATTGTTGCACCTTCAGGCCAGGCGTGGCCTGAAGGCTATAAATAAATGGTCGGAGGTCGCTCGAGACTTCCGGTCCGACCAGTGCTCCCCTGTGTCGGTGTCCCCTCATTTATGCTGCGGCGCCTTAGGCCTCTGTGCAAAGCTAGCCCCATACTTTGGCAAACTCTGCATGTGCCTACCAGTCACATATATAGGCACGAGAAGAAACCTACACTGGCGACGAGAGTGGGATAGCCCTGTCCCTACCTGAACGCGACGTCTGTAGCAGGCTCGGGAGCGGAGCAACAAGCAGCACACGTGTCCTTCCCGGGACCAGCGCCGGAACTGTCCCCGTCGGGGGACCGCGCAGGAAGCGACACCATCAGGCCACGCGACCAGAAGCTCCAGGTCCGGTAAGCAGCGGGGGCCAGAGCTGCATCAGGAACCGGGAGGAAGGAGCAGGCAAGCGCGAGGCCCAAGAACGCTGCGGAGGCCGCGGCAGAGCCCCGCGCATGCGCACACGCAGGCCGACGCCTCCGAAAGCCGAGCACACGCGGAGGCCGCGTGAGAGTCCCAGCGCCTGCCCAGCAAGTAAGAAAAGTCGCATCCACATACCAGGCCCTAGCAGGGGATAATCAGCGAAGAAAAAGAAAAAAACAAGCATTGGCAAAACCCAACGATACAGGGGACAGCACAAAGACACGATCAGACGCATACAAGTCAGCAAGCAGGGGCAAAGCACAACAGTACAGGGAACAACGCGAAGAAAAGCTCAAACCCCATCAAGCCAACAAGCATTGGCAAAGCCTAAACAGGTGGTACTTCAATATAGTGTACAACACTGCACACTGTCAATCAAATGTCCAACATACAGGATAACAATGCAGTGCCACAACAAGCTGCAGCAGCGCAGCCTCCACCCCAGCAACAAGTAGCAGCACCAGCACCACTAGTAGGAGCGCATGTTCAACACTCCGCACACGCACAAGTGCAGGCATTGCCACCCTTCAGTGGACTAGCAGACCCTTCAACTGCCGCGCCCAGGTGGGCTGTATGGCTAGGGAGATTAAACAACTATTTCATAGCCACGAGGGAGAAGGATAACGAGGTGAAACGATCCCTGCTACTTCATTTTGGGGGTGAAGAGATATACAAAGTATTCAAACACCTCCCGAACACAGGAGAATCCGATGACTATGACGCAGCAGTCCAAGCACTCAATGCACATTTTGATCCTCAACTAAATCCACATTACGAAAGGTTCAAGTTTAGGCAGTCCCGACAACGAGAGGGCGAAACCATGGATGTATTCCACGCCCACCTGCGTTAGCTCGTCAGCACGTGCACAGAAGACGACCAGAACAAGGAAGTCACCGCCCAACTGATTCAAGGATGCAGGAACAAACCACTGAGAACGCTGATCCTCCGTCAACCCAAGATCACGTTAGAAGAAATCCTCCTATTAGCAAGATCACACGAGCTGTCAGATGTGCGATCATCAGCAATGGAAGCAGCACTAAACGCCAACACAAACTCTGGAACGACGATCAAGACGGAGAGAGTCGACGCGATCAGCGCGTCCTCACGAGGCGGAAGAGGCAGATGGCCGACCCGGACACAGAGGAAATTGCAGTGTGGCTACTGTGGACGGGAAGCACATGACGCGGAAAGCTGTCCTGCACGTGGAAAGATCTGCTCAAACTGCGGGATTCCGAATCACTTTTCCAGCGTGTGCCGAGGGAGAGCCAGAGGACGAGGATCGTTCGGAAAGAAATCACTGTCCGGAGCAGTCCGACAACTAGAAATCGAAGAGGGACAGTCACCGCGAAACATGAGATCACCACACCGACGATACGACAGACTCGATGATTCATCCGAGGACGAAGATGACGAGTGTTACTTTGTCTCATTCACGAGTGACTTAAAACGACGGCGAAGACCACAACCCAAGTGTAACATCCTAATAGATGGATCCCCAGCCGTCGGAGTGATTGACACCGGTGCAAGAGTACACGTCATGGGGATTCAGCACTACAAGAGTCTAAATCCAAAGCCAAAATTGGTTCCATCCAAGGTCTGTATATTCACATATGGTGGGAAAGAGCCCCTTCCACTGCGAGGCAAAATGGTGGTTCAAGTAAAGGAAGAAGAACACGAGGTCACCACGACGTTCCACGTGGTGGACAGAGAAGCAGACCTCCTCGTCGGCAGCCACACGGCAGAAGACTTACAACTAATCGCATTCGCCAACGCTGTCAAGAGCATCCAGGTGGACGAACTACTGCTACAATTCCCAACCCTATTCCAAGGGCTAGGCATCATCAAGAGGCCGCCAATAAAATTACACATCGACAAAACAATACAGCCCATTGCTCTCCGGCACAGAAGAATACCGTTCCACCTCAGAACGGCAGTGGAAGACAAGCTAGGGAAGCTAGAACAGCAAGACGTGATAGAGAAAGTCACTGGCCCCACCCCATGGGTTTCACCGAAAAACCCCGTCAACCGGGAAAAATCCGCATCTGCATAGACATCCGCATGCCCAACAAGGCAATCAAACGAGAACGACACCTCACACCGACAGTGGATGACATCTTAGCGGACCTCAACGGAGCACAGTGGTTCTCTAAACTCGATCTCAACGCCGGATACCACCAACTCCGGCTAGCGGAGGAAAGCAGGTATATAACAACATTCTCCACGCACCTTGGCCTGCGAAGATACAAGCGTTTGAATTTTGGCATCTCGTCAGCTGCTGACATTTTTCAGAACACGATCAAAGAAGTGCTATCCGGATTACAAGGGGTACTAAATGTCAGCGACGACATCCTCATTCATTCAAAAATCAGTGAGGAACACCACCAGAGGCTACGTGCAACACTGAAGCGACTCTCGGAGCATGGTGTCACACTCCACCGAGAAAAGTGCAAATTTTTCCAAAAGACGGTGGAATTCTTTGGTTACATCTTAGATAGCAATGGAGTGAAGGTAGATCCACGCAAGTCACATGCCATCAAGCATGCGCCAGCCCCGTTAACGGCGACAGAGGTGAGGAGCTTCCTAGAGATGGCGCAGTACTGTGCACGTTTCATTCCTGGCCTGGCAACAATCGCAGAGCCACTCCGTGCCCTAACAAAAAAGGATGCACAGTGGAAATGGGGTTCTGAAGAGGAGCAAGCATTTGCAAAGATCAAGGCAGCGCTGTTAGACACCACGACTCTTGCATATTTTGACACAGCCAGAAAAACTGAGATCCTAGTCGATGCCAGCCCGGTGGGGCTTGGAGCACTACTCACACAAGAAGCAGAGCCGGGAGTATGGACACCCTTGGCATTTGCCAGCAAAGCGCTAACAGCCACCGAAGCTCGATACTCACAAATCGAGAGAGAGGCACTAGCAGTAAAATGGGCCTGCAACCATTTCCACTTATATGTAGCAGGGTGCCCATTCCGACTAGTCACCGACCATCAGCCACTGATACCCCTATTCAGAGGAACAGCTCCACATCCACCTCCCAGAATTGAGAGGTGGGCAATTCAAATACAACCGTACCACATGGACCTTATCTACCGGCTAGGCGAAAAGAATCCAGCAGACTTCCTATCCCGTCATCCGGCAGCAGAAAACGTGGAGTCAGAGGAAGAAGAAGCTCTGTTTGAGGAAGAAATCAACCTTCTGGCACAGAGTACGTGCCCTCAAGCCATGTCGATCCCATTGATATTAGAACATTATCGTCAAGACAAGGTGCTACAGAAAGTGACAAATACCATCCAGACTGGAACATGGCAGGGATTTTTGAAAGACAACCATGACTGGTCAGAAGTAGATCGCACCAGAATAGGACACATATGGAAAATCCACAACGAACTCAGTATGGCTGAAAATGGACTGGTCCTCAGAGGACGCCGAATAGTAATACCCCTAAGTCTGCAAGAGCACGCCACCACATTGGCGCATGCGGGGCACCAAGGGATACGACGGATGAAAAGTCGAATGAGGGAAAAGGTGTGGTTCCCAGAGATGGACGTCAGTATCGACACATTAGTAAAAAATTGCAGAGCATGCCAACTCACCAGCAATCATGAAACTCCAGCACCCATCGTCACCGAGGAACATGCCCCAACACCTTGGTCCTGGGTTAGCATGGATTTTGGGAGTTTCCCTGATGGGCGTATAACAGTTGTGCTCATAGACTCATTTTCTAAGTATCCTATTGTGGAGCTAGCGGAATCCACCAGCTTCAGGAATGTCCAGCCCATTTTAGACAAAGTGTTCGCCATGTTTGGTCGCCCCCAGATACTCAAAACAGACAATGGGCCCCCATTTCAGGGAGGCGAATTTCATGACTTTTTGAATAGCCTAGGAATCAAACATCATCGCATAACACCGCAGTGGCCGCAGGCGAATGGTGAAGCCGAGAGGTTCATGCGGACCATTAACAAAGTGCTGAGAATAGCCGGAATAGAGGAAAGTGACCCAGAGAAAGCGTTGCAACATTTCCTTGGGGAATACAGAAGTACGCCCCACAGCACAACACAAAGAACACCGTGGTCACTGATGTTTGCAGGAAACGACAAGACAGTCTCCCGATGACTGATGGTTGGACAGCAGAGCCGTACAAGCCCGAGGAGACCCAAAGGAGGAGGAGAGTGAATAACGACAGAGCGAACAAGAAGAGGAGAACATGTAGTCGAATCCTAGCACCAGGAGACACTGTGTTGCTGAGAACCCGACGACCGGGTGGCAAGTTCAGAACACCATATGAGCCCGACCCATGGGTCATCAAAACCACAAAAGGCACCGCAATCACCGCGCAGAGGAATGAAGAAGAGGTAACTTGCAATGTGTCCTGGTTTAAACGGATCCCCGCCGAATCAGCAGCAGCTAAAGGAGGCCTCGAAAACCACACGGACATTAGGCCTACTGATCGATGCGAGGATCACACCCAGGAGGCACAACATGAAGGGGAAACGACTCCGTCGGCTGCAGTATCACCAGCGCAATCCCCGATGCGAGTAGTGACCCCAGCGAGAGGAAGGAACATGTACCATCTCAGGCCAAACCACAAGCCCAGTCAGAAACTGGCGGACTTTGTGTGCTATTCGTGAGCAACTCTGAAGTTTGAGAAACAAGAACTAACTTGGGAAGGGATGTAACGTTCTAGTGGTACGAGGGTCTCGGCTGAGCCCCGGAACCACTTCCACACATTGTTGCACCTTCAGGCCAGGCGTGGCCTGAAGGCTATAAATAAATGGTCGGAGGTCGCTCGAGACTTCCGGTCCGACCAGAGCTCCCCTGTGTCGGTGTCCCCTCATTTATGCTGCGGGCCTTAGGCCTCTGCGCAAAGCTAGCCCCATACTTTGGCAAACTCTGCATGTGCCTACCAGTCACATATATAGGCACGAGAAGAAACCTACAGTTACCATACACCTTAGGTGTAGCACCAAAGATCTCACTTTTAGGGAAAAACCCCTTATCCTCCTGGATGGTAGGCTTGAATATCTTCTTGTCACTGCCAAGGGTCTGGTTCAGTCCATTTGAGCCAACAATTCTCATTGAAGAGTCATCATTTGTAGCATCAGCAAATGTACTGATACTGCTGACATCGTTGTCTGTAAAGCTCAAACCATATGTGCCATAGGTTTGCAAGGCATTAGCGTTGTACTGAACTTGATCAATCTCAATAACAGCATAGTCAAGCCTGACTTTGTTGTAAGTTGCCATTATCGTCGCGAAACTCGCAGGAACAAGGTCCTTCGGTTTGAATTGAACGGCAAAAACCGAGCCAGCAGCTCCCACAGTAAGCTGATAAGTGCTAAGCACCCTAACTCTAGTTCCTCCCACTGCGCCTCAGCAAGATCTGGCTCGTCCTCCTTAGCGAGACCTCTTAACAGGAGCAGCAACAAACTTCCTCTTCAGCGCCGGCATCTCGACTGTGCTGCTCAAACAGGCTGCGCCGGTTATGAGTCACGCCCTGTGTTAAGTTACACAGCGCGCGCCAGTGTGCCAAGTAATATTAAGGCACACTGGCGCAGTGGCCACAAAAGGTACTGCATAAATGCAAATGAGCCCCACCCACAAATGGAATGCGGAAGCCCCACGGCGCATTCCACACATGTCACATGACATGAAGCGAAACACAAACGCGCCCGGGCAAGCCCGAGCACTTATAGGTTTCATGCGGCCCTTAAAAGGGTCTTTAAAACAATAAATTAAAAAAATAAACAACTGACCCAAACTATTCCAAGGAACATAAGGGCAGTTTTATAAAACTGTATTTTTGTTTTCACTTCTGAACTGTGAACCGCATCCCCACTTTGCCATTAAAAGATCCACCAATAGCAAGTGGAGAAGACAGCAGGGGAGAATGTTACCATACTCCTTAGGTGTAGCACCAAAGATCTCACTGCCAGGGAAAAACCCCTTATCCTCCTGGATGGTAGGCTTGAATATCTTCTTGACACTGCCAAGGGTCTGGTTCAGTCCATTTGAGCCAACAATTCTCATTGAAGAGTCAGCATTTGTAGCATCAGCAAATGTACTGATTCTGCTGACATCGTTGTCTGTAAAGCTCAAACCATATGTGCCATAGGTTTGCAAGGCATTAGCGTTGTACGGAACCTGATCAATCTCAATAACAGCATAGTCAAGCCTGACTTTGTTGTAAGTTGCCATTATCGTCGCGAAACTCACAGGAACAAGGTCTTTCGGTTTGAATTGAACGGCAAAAACCGAGCCAGCAGCTCCCACAGTAAGCTGATAAGTGCTAAGCACCCTAACTCTAGTTCCTCCCACTGCGCCTCGGTAAGATCTGGCTCGTCCTCCATAGCGAGACCTCTTAGCAGGAGCAGCAACAAACGTGGCCTTCCTCTTCAGCGCCGGCATCTCGACTGTGCTGCTCAAACAGGCTGCGCCGGTTATGAGTCACGCCCTGTGTTAAGTTACACAGCGCGCGCCCAGTGTGCCAAGTATTATTAAGGTACACTGGCGCAGTGGCCACAAAAGGCCGGGTGGGAACCGGCTGGTTACCCTGGAGTGTGTGGACACCGGAAGCAAAAGGGTCATCTGGTTGGGTTAAAGCAGACTCTTAATCAGAGTGTGTGGAAACCAGAAGTAAAAGGTTACCTGGTCGGGCTGGAAGCAAAAAGCTTACCCGGAGTGAAAGGGAAGGGTTGCATCCCCGGATAGGTCACCTTGATAAAGAGAGCTGCACTGAATGTAGGGCACAGTGCAGATGGGGTAAGGAAACAGGCTCGTCGGACAAACAATTATGGTGTGTAAAGGATAGCTTGTAAGTTGGAAATGCCTAATAAACTGTGGCCTCAATTCTTCCATAAAACAGAAATTTGTGTGGTCTGAATTTATTGGGATTCGGGTGGTGCGACCATATGGGGGGTGCCTCTGCTGTGCAATAGCAGAGCCACACAGGCGTTCTACTCTAGTCTCTTGTCTTCCTTCCTTGTCCTAAATAACAAGCTTCCGGTTTCATGTCCGAGTCATCAGTCGAAGTGGATACCGGTTGAGAACACCAATACTTATTTCCTCATTGGCTAGCGCAGTTATGCTCCTCTTTCAGTGCCTTGGGAGGTGCTTGCGTGAACTGTTCCTTCTCTCTTACTAGTCTCACCAACACACTTCAGAGAATCTATACTGAAAAAGTTAAAACTCGCTAAATCCCCCACAGAACTCCACATGATAGATTCTTCTAAATATGTTCATGCATTTCTTAAAAAATATTTCGTTTGATGGGTGGCGTTCAGCCAATAATGTCCAAAACGTTGCATTCTGAGAAATATACTTTTACACTTACCAACATAAAGTTGGGTCTGCACTCCTCAACATACAGGTGGTGACGTCTCACGAGTGGTGTATTGTCAAGTGAAAGCTATATATTTGATTCGTCGTTATACCAGTTTGTTTTGGAGTGTCTCAGTATACTTCAAAAGAATGTGTGTGAATTTAACAACTTTTAACCTATTTTCTGTAACTTCCCTCCCAAGCTTCCCTGCGTCCTGTGGGCTAATCATTATTTTTAATAGCAGTACAAGTATACAGTAAGAAAGCAGATAGTGGTGCCAGTGTTGGGGGCTGGTCAAGCTAGTCCTGTGTTCAGCCAAAGCAACTACCTCTGGGTAGTTCACCCGTATGGTCAGAATTTTTAAGTAAAGGCCGGGAATAATGAGCAAAACAGCAACAGTTGGTATTGTGTTTCTTTGATACATAAACTTAAAAACATTGGGGCAGATTTGCAAGCCCCTTGCGCCAATTTTGTGTCACTTTTCCCATGTTAAAAGTGACGCAAAAGTGGTGCAAGGGGCTTGTAAATCTGCCTCATAAAATACAAAAAGAACGTACTTATGAAGTATTTTTGAGCTGCCTTCCTTTATCCTAACTCAGAGCAGAGTGACATACCAGGACTTATTTACAAGTCACTTGTGCCACCAGTGCGTCACTTTTAAAATGCGAAATAGGGATGTACCGATGGTTCAAGGGGCTTTCACCGGCAGCATCCACCCACCAAGCAAGGCTTCTTTGACATCTACTGACTGGGGAAGGAGTAATTACAATATGTCATATTATGGTTACCTCCAAAAACTAAGCACTGATCAACTGCAGCAATAAGCACCTACGGCTATATTTATGACCAAGTCGCGCGGTAAGTCACCTTCATGCTTTTTCCCCTGTGCTGGTGCCCTTTTGGCTGCCTAGAGCCAATGCAGGCACTCTTGCATCATGGTGCAATGGTGCCTGCGTTGTAAGGATTGTTTTTATGCATGAAGGGACACCATCCTGCACAAAAATAATCCCCTGAGGCGTTTTCCTCTGCAGTATGCATAGAAAGAGGAACAAACAAGAATAAATTAACATATTTCTCCTTGTTACGCCTTTCCTGGGGAGGCATAGGTTTTTGGCGCATTCCCATTTTTACCACTTCTGGTAAATGCGTCAAAATCCATGGATGTTGCATTGGAACACCCACGCATTGCCCATGGAAACGCGTTCATGGTGCAGAGTAATGTAATGCAGCATTACTCGAGTTTCAAGAAGCCACTCAGGGCCATGCAAGGTGGCCTTTCGTTGCTTAGTAAATCTCATTTTTAGGTCTCACTTGAGCCAGCGCGCATGCGCTGCTCTGCAAGGCTTATTGTAAGGAGTTCCAACCCCTCGAGCTTTTCCTCATGTTTTCGTTTTTTACGGTCACGTATTTGATTGGCCATTGCGTATGGCTTTCACAAAAGAAAGCACACAAATGGCCAAAGGCTCGGGTATGTCCTGCCTTATCTTTAAATGTCCCCTAGTGTGCCAGCTGCACGGAAGGCTGCATTCCAGTATCAGGTTACTTGTACTCATTTCCCCGGCACGGGCGCCCTGACCTTCGCAACTGCGCTGGTTTCTTTTTTATGAGGTCGCTCTTACATAGAACATTTCAGAGGCAGACAAAAAGAACCAAACAGCTCGTGTTTCGAAGTGCCCTTACCCGCAAACTATTCAGATGAATACAATTTAAAGCTTCCTATCAGGAGGTCCGGCAAGGGGGGTTGGTTTGCAGCTTTCCCTCCTTTACATTTCTCCTCTGGGCTGCAGTAAGAGAGAAGAAGAGGGCAGAGAGGAGAGTTTACAGTTAGGTGTAACACATGGCCTCCTTTCTAGGCTAGAATAACAGTATGTTCTGTCACCCAAGCACAGTTGTTTAAACAGTAGATGTCTCCCCATCCTTCACAGCTGTTATTTGCAGGACCCTTACGCATTCAACTGAGACTGTGGACTCTTAAGAAAACACTAAGGAAAACGGCACAGCACAGATGCGAAATTTCACACATTTCAATTCCGTAGAAATAGTTTTTTTTTCCAAATAGGGAGAAAACTATGACATGAAATATGTAACTGCGCGTGTGCACACGCATCTTTTTACGTTAAACACAAAATACCAATATTCTACCCTGAAGGTCTTCAAAAGGGTAAGGAATGTTGTTTGAGTGCTTACTTTCAGGAACAGTTGGGAGGCCCATGTCTCAGGGTAGCAAGTATGGGGGCCTGATAGCTAGAAACCGCAAAGATCCCAAAGCCCAATAAAAGGTATTACTTTTTCAAGATTATTTGGTTTTTATATATATATATATATATTTATATATATATATATATATATATTTATACATTTCCAAGTTTCCTAAAGTAAATGTGAAAATATATTCTGAGAAACCTAAACAACACCTCAAAACTGCTACTCCCGGTCTGCTGTCCAGCCTCTGGGCGCAATAATACTAAATATTTCTCACCAGCGAAAACACATAGAGCAAGTACATTTTGCAACATTTTTGCTGCATGCGAAACGTGAGTCCTAACTGAAACTGTACTGCAAAAGGTGTCCAAAAGTAATTTGACACTATTTTGGCTGTTTATATTAGAAATGGAGCAAATTCATTCCTCTCACGTTTGATACAAAGGTGAAAGCTTTTTGATCTATTTCCTATGTAGTAGTATGGCAAAATCCGTTTGTACCATTAGTTTCTTTCACGCACAAACGTGTTTTGCTTGATCACAACGTAAATGATTTCTAAGAAATCGTTTTTTCACATAGTTTTTCCAATTGTTACCTCAATCTCTTTTCTGGATTTTTGCCCGGGAGCTTACATTTTCATTTCATTCATAAATTCCCAGTACTAAGTATAATGAAAAAATAGTGGCAAATAAGTTTGTTCTAATTTCTAATACGGGTCAAATCTACATGACGTGACGCAGCACTTGGAGACAGTATACACCTCAAAAAGCAGTTTGCAAAGAGTTGTAAGAACCCTACAGTAAGAAAAGCAACAATAGAGATTCCTAAACTAAGTCCAGAAAATGTGCTCACTCAGAGAACAAGTATCGGAAAAACCAACAGTGAAAAGACTAGGTGCTAGCTGATAAGTTAAGAACGTCTAAACCTGGGGCTCTGTTCTGCAATGATGTAGCTTTAAATTAATTTCTGCCTCAATGAGTATTTAATGATTAAATACAAGTCACAAATAAAAGTACTTCCGCATTTCGGTAGCAACCTTATCTAAGAACACAGAAAATGGTTTGGCCTGTGGAACAAAGGGGTGTTTTTGTGCGACTACCTGGTTTAAAGCACATTATAGTCATAGGCTCTCAATCACATGGATGATCAAACACGGACATGCAGCTGAAATATGATAAAAAGTTTCACACAAATTTTACAAAAGAAAACCACAAGGCTTGCATGTGGATCAAAGACAGTTTATATGCAGCCAAAAAGGATAGTGCTGAGATCAAGGCATACTGTTATTTGGCCTGTGTGTGCTATACAAGGCCGGAGCACGCCATATTGCTGGGCTGGAGGCAACTCAAGATGCTAAAGTGCCATCACTGAGCCTGAACCTCAGTATAAGAGTCTGCCTATCAGATTCACTGATCCCATGTGCCTCATATGAATGTGACCACAGTAATCTTTCCAAACCAAGATTCAGTTGTACTTAGTATTATTAAGCTGTGTGTGTCAGTACAAGTACTCACCATGCACGAAGAAACGCAAGAGAAGCCCGGGAGTTGTGTGCGAAAGTGAAAGTGATCGCGATCGCGATGCACTTAATGAGGCCAGCAGAGTGTCGAGATCTGTGGTGGGGGAGGGAATTGAAGCGCGGAGAGAGGCACGCAAAGCACGTGCCAGCGCACATGCACTCAAGCTCTAGGCAGCATTTTTTGAAGCCCTCACTAAAAGTCTCACCAGGCCAGCGCATGCGCTGGGTCAGGCGAGACCCAAACACACTCCTGCCTCCTGCAGCTCAACTGGTTATACAAACTGCCATGGTAGCAGTACATCACACGCAGCAACCAGATTCGGAAGGAAGCTAGATTATTTGACAGGTTTACGAAACACGTGGAGGAAGCCATGGAGCACGTCCTTGCTAAATGTCACACAGACACCACAATATTCCAAGGGAGGGCAGATTAATTGTTCTATGTGAGTGAGCAGACGATCGACCACTGGCACAAAATGTCACTAGACAGACATTGGTGAGTTCGGGCAAACTTATGGAATACGCATCACAGAACCTTCCATTTCACTTGCACACAGGGAGGCTCGTGCCAAGGTTCCTTTAAGTCATGCTCAGGCCAACAATTTATACAGAGCCTGATCAACGACCGAAAGACACCTATGCACGCCAGGGTGAATCACAACTCACACAAAGAAACAAAACAATCCATTTTTGGGGGAGCCAAAAGCTAAGCAACGGAACAGGCTTCATGTAGGGGTGTGTGCAGTTCCTAGCAATGTTTTTCTGAATAGAAAATAGATGTTCTCACAAGAAAACTTTGCGGCAATATTTGTGGCCAGGAGTTACTTGACGTTTTGCATCAAGAGTTGCAGTGGTTGGAATGAGCTGTATTTATTCTCACTGATGTTGAAAACCACCGGAGAACTGTGTATATGTAGCTATTCCAAAAAAGTTGAATTAAATGAAACTAGTGTCCCCTTTCAATTACATGAACTACAATTAACTGTGTGTCGCACTGTGTGGAGTGATGTGGTAGGTCTCTGGTATTCAGGCGTGCAATTTAGCATGTGGCACAAACGTTGCAGCTGTCAATCACTTCTAACAGTTTTGGATCCATGATAAGGAGTTGTGAGCCCGTCCTCGTTCGGATACCTTGAATCAGCAAGCAGCTTGTGTGTTTGTTTCTGTGACCCTCTGAATGCCTAGCCTGGACCAGCGCGAGTTTCTGGTTTTCAAATACCTGCAAGCGCGCGCAGAGCCATTTGTTCAAAGCCACAGCCATCATGGCGCGCGCAACTACTGCAGGCACATGGGTAGAGGCAGTCTGCCAAAATGATGTGATGCACTGTGTAGTAACTTTCAAGTGGCAAAACAAGCATTGGCATAGCCAATAGCCCCCCCCCCCCCCTTTTGGGACCTTACAAGTGTTTATCCATGCAACAGCTGATGTTGTTGCACCAAGGATATTGTGCTGGATAACTGAACACTTATAAGGTCCCAAAGGCGAGACCTATTGGCTATGCCAATGCTTGTAAATTTGTGTGGTGCAGGAGCGACTCAAAGGGGCTCGTGACTATGCCCCCGGGTTTTCGCTTTGTATCTTGCTATCGAGTGTGCTACTGGTTCTGTGAAAGGGAGTCATTTTATTTTTTAAAGGCATGTGTATCAGAATCGAGCAGGTGCCAGAGGACCTGCCGCACCCACTAAGACTGTGAGAAGGCTTTTATTTGCGCCAGATACAGATCTCCCTAGGAACTTCTATCCATATTATTCAACCTGTTGAACACCTTCACAGGGGAGCATTCCACTTCCTCCCACAGTCACTGACCGGTCAGATCGGAAATAATAATGCCCCGCCGTGGGTTGTTGATGGGGCACAGTCCCCATGTGCCGCTAGGATGTGGCACCTAAGGGCAGTCGGGGCGAACAGTGACAAGGGCATGATCGGGCCGAAGGTCATGAAGGTGGCTGTTGCTCTGTCTGCTATGACATGTCTATTTGTGAAGACAAAAATATTCTGCACGTGCCTTGCCTATTGTATTATTTTCAAAGAAGGGCGCGATAGGTATCAGAAAGGATTCACGTTTGCCTTGCTCATGCCACTTGTACTCTGTGTGAGAAGGGTGTACTTAATTAAAGACTTTTTCAAAGACGCGCGACTCTCATCCCCGCCTTTGAGCCCAAATGCTCAGTCACTGGGTCACAACTCTTATGTTGTGTTATTCGATATTTATTGAGAAAAATCACCTCACACGTGATTTCTTGCCACATACTTTTTAGATAGTGACCATTCAAAGCACTGAAGCATTGCAGCTCTACTGTCTCCCACCAGGTGGCACACTTTACTAAGTTTTGCATTGTAAATAGAGAAACAAATATCCATTAAGTACACCGCTAGTATAGAACTGGGAATTAAACACAACCCTGAAATATCCATGAAGATAGTGATGAGTGGGTTCCACCCACAAGAATTCAATTCAATTCAAAAACTTTATTCGATCATTTGTTAACAATAATCATAAAAGTACATACATACATGATACGATAAAATACATATAAAATGCGGCTGATTTATAAATACTCATGTAACAAAGGACATATTTTTCCTCAAGTGTACCGACTTTAAAATAAATACAGCGGTGAAAAAACAAATGTCCTGCGAATCAAGTCCAAATAAAAGCCTCATGGCAGATTTAGTAGTGGATACATTATATTTTTTAAAAAGTGGTTTCAGATAGGTTTTACGAAGATGAAGATAAAATGGGCATATCAATAAAAAATGCTCCGAGCTTTGCTTTGAAGTCCCATCGCATGGGCAAGGGGCAATAGTGTGAGTCTTAATATGCGGGCACGCGACAAGCATATGAACGGTCCCCATCCGCAGTCTTGTCAGTACATATTGGTGAGAGCGAATGGTAACCATTTTAAGGTATCCTGCGAAACCCGGTTCCAACATGTTATACTTATCATAAAAAACAAGTGTAGGGTACTGAGAAGTGGCAACATTACGCTTTAGGATCCTAGCCCTCATAAAGACATGTTTAAGTTCTTTCTTAGGGATGTCTATAACACTAGGTGGGTTATCACAAACATGCAATTTGAAGACATCCTTAAATACACAGATAATGTAATTGAGCCAGGGGATACGGGAACATTTATCCATGTGGAGACAATCTAGGATAATCTTTTTTGTAAACCCTGTTTGCTCCTTGACCCAAATAGATCTCCACACCAGAAGTGGTCTAAGACTTATCAGATCAGAAAGATGTTCCAGACCAACCTCCTGGTGGATCAGTTTGGTTGAGGCATAGGGTGGTAAGCTAAGAAGCTTTTTAACAAATTTATTTTCCTCCACCTGGAGCATATTATGATTACAGTGGCCCCATACCCCTGAACCATAGAGGGCCAAGGCAACACATTTATGACGATATAAATACAACATATCGGATATCCGCCTGGAGCCTAGCTTGGAGGCAAACTTAAAAATGCCAAAAGCACACTTGCCCATTTTAGCTCTTACATTAGTCACTTCGGACGCCCATATGCCCCCACTATTAAAAGTAATACCTAAGTAACAAAATTTGTCAACCACTTGTATTATTTGATCCATAACTGTAAAAGGTCTTAATTTTTTGACTTTCTTGCCACAGACCATAATAAAAGTTTTTGAATTGTTAATTTTTAATTTTCTCCCATTGATAAAATCCACAAATTTATCCATGAGTCTCTGCAGCCCGACGGGGGTTCTGGAGAGTAGGACCGTGTCGTCAGCATAAAGCAGTACCGGAATGGATATGCCGTCAGCAATCGGTGCATCAGCACTGACAGCACGTAGTTCGGACTCAATGGCATTGTTAAAAAGGGAGAAAAGAAGGGGGGCAAGGACACATCCCTGCCTAATACCAGAGCCTACAGGGATATTAGGAAAACACTCACCCTGTTGCCCATAACGTATCTTTGCCGATAGCTTCCTATACAATTGTGCCAAAAAATAAATGATTTCCCGTGGGGCGCACATATCCAGTAGAGTTGTCCACAGAAGACCATGATCGACCAAATCGAAGGCACTGGAGAGGTCCGCAAAACAAAGGAACAGTGAGCCTTGCTTAGCGCGTGTATATTTGCCTATGATGAGGTCCAGGTTTATGCACTGTTCAATTGTGCCTAACCCCTTGCGGATTCCAAACTGGGAGTCCGCAAGGACACCCTTTTCTTCAACCCAGTCCTCCAGACGGCTCAATAACACCCTACTCATGATTTTGAGGGAGGCAGTAAGGAGTGAGATAGGGCGATAGTTTTTTGCCTCTCCTCTCTCTCCTTTTTTGTAGATAGGGATAATAATGGACTCCCCCCAGACCTGTGGGGCCGAGGTCGTTGCTGCTGCATTAAACACCTTGGTCAGCAATGGGCTCCAAACGAATACCTCAGCTTTATAAAGGTCCACGGGTACCCCGTCGGGCCCGGTGCCTTCCCCCCCCCCTTACTACACCGAATGGCCACGTCCACCTCGGTGACTGTGATATTAAGAGGTAGGGGGATGTCAGCCACAGCATCCTTATCGCTCCCTGCATCTAATCCATCGGGGTTAAAGATGCTAGAAAAATGAGCCACCCACTGTTCCTCGCTCACCTGGGCAGACAATACCGGGAAATTCATCCTTCTGAGGAAATGGACTATTGACCGTGGACCAGAATAACTTAGTATCCCTAAGATCCAGGGCCTTAGTCAGGTTGTCCCAGGCTTCTTCCCTTAATTCCTGTTTTCTGGCCTTCAGGTGAGTTGTATAGTTCCTCCTTAGGGCCCTGACTGCTTCCCTATCCCTAGGTTTACAATTGAGAGCAGCTTTTAATTTTTGTAGGGATTTAGTACATTCCCTATTGAACCACCCACAGGTGGTCCTGGTGCCCTTGGGCTTTGTACCAGTTAAAATTTTAGCAATATTTTTATTGATGGTGTCAAAGCTAGCTAATATGCCAGCACTACCTGTATCAGGTTCAAAACAGTACTCTACCTCATCTAGACAAGCTGACACTATGGTACTTAATAGGCGTTCCTCATTGTGCCTACCCCATTTGATTCTGGGGCCATTTGGCTCCCCACCGTAACCACACACCCTCATGCCAGCAAAGGGACACATATGAATGTTAAAATCGCCTCCCCACAAAATTTCAAAGGACACCCTATTTCGACCACACAACTTATCAACCTCCACATCAAGTTCATCAACTATAACATTATTTGAATGGTTAAAAACATTGTTATAATGATTGATTACCAGAACATTCCGCCCATCCCTATTTTGCAACCATAACAACTGCGAGTGCAGGCCAACGGTCAGATGAGTTTTCACTCGCACCGTCAGCCTTACAGACAGCAGTGTCACCAACCCACCACTAGCTCTACCCATATTGGAGGGCTGGGCTGGGCAATTATAGGCAACGTAACCATCAAGGCGAACATCTTCAGTTGCCCAGGTCTCCTGGAGACATAAAATATCGAATTGGGTTAAGAATTCTAGCCACCCTAAACGATCCGCCTTATTATTACACCCGGCAATATTCCAACTCCCCAGCTTATACCCTCCCACTGATGGTCTTGCAGCCTCCTTGGACGGAGGGCCCATGTAGGGGGGGGATACGTCCCTGATCAGGGGGTCATCCGATAACCGGGGGATAATACCACTCGTCGGTGAGACCATAGGGGTTGTAATGACATCTGCCAAAGTAAAGGGATCCAGGTTACATTGTGACTGCCCAATACTATCTTCATTACAGCTGGTGGTACGGGCAGCATTATACCCAGTAGACAAATTATCCGTAATAGAACCTCTCTCCACCATACCTCTGTCCACATCCCCCCCACCGTCTCCACGTGTTCCCTCACCCACCTCCCCAGTGGCCAGCTGGCTTCAATCACAATCCTCCAGGCCGCTAAACAGGTCAAACCTATTGGTGGTCTCCAGGGGCGTGAAAGGTTTGAGATGGTCCATTCTCCTGTGGGTGGAGGAATTATGCCTTGGGGCCACAATATTCCACCCATATGGGTCAGCTGTCACTGCAGAATAATGACCAATTAATGGGTGCCCATTATTGTACACGGGTGGGCAGTATGGGTTTGAATACATTTGCCTGGGTAAAGGTGGAGGAGGGGCTGGCGGGAATTGGTGGTGGGGCGGGAACACCCCTGAACGTGGATAGAAGTATGTAAGAGGGCGAGGGGTGATATGATTACTAACGTGATCAGAGGACCAGTTAAGTATGAAATGAACAGCATTCTGGTCTCTGAAATTTATGACCACCACGTCGCCCTCAATGTCCTTGGGTCTTCCCCCCAACCAGGGGAGGCGACGAACATGGACGATTTCGCCATTGATGTTATTTGCAATGGGTCTATACATGCTCAGCCAATGCATTATTTTATTCTTCAGTTGGGCAAAACCCTCGCGTTTGTTCGCCTCTAGCTCTGGCACCCCGGTAAGGACCACCACGAAAGGCACTGCTTCCGGTGGAAGTTCTGGAAGGGGGCCCTTACTGTAGTTACCCCGTGTAGGCCTCCCACTCCCCCTATCCCTCTTCTGATTCCCAGGGGCTTGTCCTATGCTCTTCGTTGGCCCACTAGCAGATACAGCAGGGGGCAATGTGAGTTTACTTTTTGACAGTACAGAGGTAGCTTTGGGTATAATTTCTCTAGGAGTATGTGATGCTTGTGACATGACCATAGTCTGAGCAGGGACAGATGTAGAGGTTATAACTGGGGTACTTGAAGGGGTTGGTATGATGGTAGTTTGTAAAACAGGGTTAGAAAGTACCTTAGTGGTTGCTAACTTGCTACCCATATCGCACTCTATCTTCCCGAGCCTATCATCCATTTTATTAAGTCTTTCTACGATAGCAAGAATGTATGTCCTTATTATGGACTCTATACTATCGAGTAAGACATGGCTTGGGGATTCCTGTGGTGCCACAACAGCGGATGAATTATCAGAGCTGGCCTCCACTACTTTAGACGTGGGGCTTGTATGTATAAGTGATGTAGCCATGGTTCCCTGATCCGATGCTAGTACCCGCTCTCCCCCTGTATTAGCATTGGCTTTAATCCCAAAATCAGCATGATTTATTTTCCGCTTCGATAAGTCGGCCCTTTTCCGCCTTTTTTTATTAGGTGGGGGGCCATAAATTTTAGTAGGCATAACTTTCTTAGCCCTGTTCCTTGCGGGTTTACTTTGCCTAGGGATAGGGGTTATCAGTGCCTCAGTTGTAATTGTGGCCTTAGTTACACTGGGATTAATAGGATTAATGGGGGCATTCACAATATCCTGGGAACCAGTATCATTCATGGGCGTACACTCTCTAAATATTAATGGAACACTATCCTGAGAGAAAGTACAAGCATCCTCAATTAAAGTCCCCTCCAAAGTGGAGACGATCAATACAGGTGAGTCAGCTAGTGACCTATTTTTCAGGCTTTCCACCGAGCGTCGACGCTCAGCCCGTCGTTCCGCCAGGGTAGGAATACTGGGGGTGTCCATAACAGTTTTCTTAAAATAGTTGTCTAATGTCCCATTGATCAGGCTCACTGGCTTATCTGAACCAACAAGTTCCGGAGTTAGGATTTCGATAGACATATTAAGCAAATAAATAACACCCCAGTGGACTTACTCCGATAGTCCTACACGGGCTGATGTCCGACCAGAGGTTCTGGCCCAGCCCGGCCTCTTCCAGCCTCTGAGGGCCACGGAGGGCCCGCTCTTTGCCCGGTCTTCGCCCGCGTCCCGCGATCCGCGGGAAGGGGGCGGGGTTAAGTAGGGAGTGTTGGGGGCGGGAAGAGACACCAGCTGCGCTGCGATGGAAACCGCGCTAAGAATGCTGGGTCTCGCAGTCCCGTCCCGGTCCCCGCAGGCGGCAACACAGAGGATGGCAGGCGTTGGTTCCCTCCAGGGAACGGCAAGTCCTCGGGATGTCCTTCAGGGCAGAGAGTGTCCTCGCAGGAAAACAGTGCAGGCAAAACCCGTAAGGTAGGGACTACGGGCTGCTTTTAGCCTGCGGGAGTGCTGGGGGCGGGAAGAGACACCAGCTGCGCTGCGATGGAAACCGCGCTAAGAATGCTGGGTCTCGCAGTCCCGTCCCGGTCCCCGCAGGCGGCAACACAGAGGATGGCAGGTGTTGGTTCCCTCCAGGGAACGGCAAGTCCTCGGGATGTCCTTCAGGGCAGAGAGTGTCCTCGCAGGAAAACAGTGCAGGCAAAACCCGTAAGGTAGGGACTACGGGCTGCTTTTAGCCTGCGGGAGTGCTGGGGGCGGGAAGAGACACCAGCTGCGCTGCGATGGAAACCGCGCTAAGAATGCTGGGTCTCGCAGTCCCGTCCCGGCCCCCGCTGGCGGCAACACAGAGGATGGCAGGCGTTGGTTCCCTCCAGGGAACGGCAAGTCCTCGGGACGTCCTTCAGGGCAGAGAGTGTCCTCGCAGGAAAACAGTGCAGGCAAAACCCCACAAGAATTACTTTCCACTAATCTTATTAAACGAGAACCAACAAGAATTGCTTTCCTTTTATCCTATTAAACGAACACATTTACAGGTCAACCTTTCAAACACATTTAAGCATTTATGTTGTGGAGGCAGTTCTAAAGACACACCGACACTCCAAAAACATCAGGCTCTGGCCCAGTGCCAGGAGCATTATACTCAGTGGAGGTCAGTCTATCCAGCCCTGGAAGCATCCCGTTGTCCTGCACCTTCGAGGGGCTTTTCCTGTGCCTCGGATGGCAGGTCCAGCCCTGTACAACAACTCACCTTTCGCCCTGTACACCATTCCGCTACAGACTTGGTATTCGCAAACATTTTCCCAGGGGCCAAAATGTTTGGTCTGTGATATGACTGAGGGCCACATTGATGCCAGCAGGGCGGTGGTCGGGGCAGGAGGTTTGGCGGCGGTGTTTGTGATATGGTGGGTATAGGGGAAGCAAAGCACATACATCTAGTGACTAAATTGCACATGTGAAACCAGAAAACCGGGGATTAATCCCGGCTTCCCCACTTTACCAAATTGTGTGATCCTAGGCAATTGTTTTCACTTTCCCTCCTTTTTCTTAATTATCACATATAAGACCTCGAAATATAGGACTTCAAGATGCGCACTTTACAAAATCCTCTCCTGTATTTTATGTAATAAATACAAATGTTGCTCATGTCCAAGGATGCAGATAACAAAAGACTTAACTCACTATTGGTATTGTTCTCAGCGTGGTGGGGGAGAATTAATGTTTTTAAATTCATGTTTGAAAGCTATCACTATTAACAAAAAAATACTTCTCAACGTACTAATATAATCTGATGTACTAAGGAGAAACAGTTCTGCATGTTAATGAAATGCACTTTTTGAATTTCAAAGAGACTTTATAAAATGTGTACACTTTTGCTGTAAGATGTGTTTAAAAATGAAAGTGTTTCTAAAATTAAGCAGTGCAGGACACCCTAGTTGCTTCCTTTCTTTAACTTCACTTACCCTTTAAATAAATGCTCGCCTGTTTTGTTAACATCTTTTTAATATAAGTGCTGAGTCAAGTAATCAGCAGCCCAGTGCTGTTGTTGACCAGGGGGCCGCATGCAGCACCCGGGCCGTACTTTGAGTATCAGTGCACTATAGAATGGTGGCACAAGTCGAAGCAGTTTCACTGTTCACGTTTTTATGAGCAAAGACTCGCTTTTTTGCTTCAAAAATTCTATGCAAAAATTTAAAAAATGGTATGTACATGTCTATGTGGAACATTTAATATAGAAGTTGAGAGTATTTGTTACAAAAAAAAAGTTAACTAGATTAAACAATTTTGGAGTGAGTGGGAAGTGGTTGGTTAACCCCTTGGGCGCGGCCGCGATTCTGTGCCTGTGCAGCCGTTTTAATGAGTGGGCGGGTTCATGTCGGCCCCCAGCCGTCATCAGCACATGCCCACCGTGATGCATGATGGACGGGGCCGTCATCAGCATGGAAGGGGTTAAAGGGGTGGATATTACATTGCGTACAGAGTGTTCTTATTAACGTACGTAGTGAAACAAAAATGTGTGACATGCAGAAGTACATACTATTTCTCACAGGAAACAAATGATACAATGCAAGCTAATGACTCAAATACAACTTGACAACAATGATTGAATGCAGAGTGCAGTAGAGCTGCTCTCTTGTAGAATATAGGCAGTACATAATATAAAAGGCCACTTTTATATTATGTGATGTGCTTGGCAAGTCCACTTTCTAGTGCTCTGTATGGATGGGGGCCAGCCGCCGTAGCTCCTTGTACCCAAGCAGTGAAAGAACACATATACCCGCTTTGATCATCCTACTCTTGGTGCACTCAAGCACCAGTTCAAACCAGCAGACTTTCAGAACCAAAAACCAGGGCATTCATAGACTTAGAAACAGGACTACATTTTAGCACTTACCATAGACGTTTGAAGTATCACAAAGACAACACCCACACATAGGAGTGCACAGGCCTAACCTACAAATCTATTTGAAAGCCTGCATGAATTAAAGGACGTTGACCGATTCGGCACAAACACGTTTTGATCGATATGTATCAATTCGGATCCAAAGTATTTTGTAACCCACATTTAGCAGTGCCAGTGGATGATAAGCTCAGAGTTGGGTTGAGTCTCTGTCTGGTTTTGGTATAGTATCCAGGGTAGCTTCATTCATGGAATTTGGCCAATATGACAGCTGTAATGCCTCATTAAATGCGTTCTGTAGTTTCGGAGCTAAGATATCTTGGTAAGCCTTGTAGAACTCAGGTGGAATACCGTCCAGTCCCGGTGCTTTCCCCGAGGCCAGTGATCTAATTGCTCCAGGTATCTCGCTGGGCATGAGAGTTGTATCGAGTTTCGGGAGCTGCTCAGGTGTCAGCGTCCGAAACGGGAGGTCAGCCAGAAAGCTACTTTGCTCCAGGTCTGAGGCTGGGATAGTTTTTTGATACAGCGAGGTGAAATGTGTTACCAACTCTTCATGTATTTCATGCTGAGTATATTTCATCCTCCCATCTGATGACTGTAGCGCTGTTATGGGCATATTATGTTATGTTATATTTAATTTATAAAGCGCACGGCTACTCTAGAAGAATGATCTTGCCGTATCATCCATGCAAGTAGGGTGCCTGAGCGGTCTTCTTTCATATGCGTCTTGACTGAGTGTTCTGCGTAGTTTAGGCACCACAGCCGCTTGATCACCTTTGCTTGTTTCACTCTCGCCATTTCCCACCCTCTAAAGCTTGTTATTTCAGTGGATTCTCACGCCTCTAATGTCAGCAGTTCATGTTCTACTTCCGGAAGCTCTACCTCCGTCTGCCTACTCATCCCGCATCCTAGCCCCAAACAGCTTCTCCATATCGTAACTTTAAGAGCGCCCCATTCTACCACTGGTGGTGATGCCATGCCTGCGTTATGAGTGAAGTAGTTCTCAATTACTGTGTGAATAGATTCTCAGAACAGTGGGTCTTCAAGCAAGGCAGGTTGAAGGCGCCACATAGGAATTGGAGGGTGCCGTGTGTCCCATGCCAGCGTTGATAGTGTGGGTCCCAGTGTGTACATCCTAAATATTCAGTTTGTTTCACGTAGGGTAATAGGTGGAGTGTACTTGGAACCCGTCCAAACCAACAGGCAAGGTATGCAAAGCTGAGTAGTAAGAGTTTACCCTAGTGTTGGGGTATGATGCCTCCATGCATCAGTCATTCCCCAGCTTCTTGCCCATGCTTACAACATCTGAGTCCCTGTAGATGCATTTGTGCCACGCAACAGTGGGAATAAGCGGTCTAGAGTCATGCCCAGCACGTTATTAAAATCTCCTCCTATTATCCAGGGTATATCGCATCAACTGGAAAGCACTGTTGATAACAAAGTCCAGAAGGGTCCTTGGTCTGTGTTGGGTGCATATATATATTGCCTATCACCAGGCATCTCCCATCTAGTTTACCTTTAAAAATACATATCTACCCCTAGGGTCTGTGACCATGTCTTCCACTAGAAGGGGGGTGTTCAGGCGGACTCATAACAATACTTTGTTTCTGTGTGTGTTAAATGAGATTTTTGGATGAGGGATATTTGTGTGTTATGCCTTTTGAGATATGCCTATACTGTATATCGGTGAGACGGGGTGCGTAAGCCCTGTACATTCCAGGTCATTATATGGTGTGCTGCCATTCAATAGGTAAGGTCAGGCTTTTCGTTCGATCATGGTGGGGTGAGTACCAATCGGTTTGCCAAGGAGCAACATCCAGTGTTTGTGTATAATTGTTAGACTTGGCATATTTTTGGGCGTTTCACCTGAGTTTTTGCTTTCTGACGTCCCAGTTTTGACTCTGTTTTTGCTGGCGTAGTGTTTCTGCACACTTTTCTCACTGCTGATCAGTGGTAAAGTGCAAGTGCTCCTGTGGTAAATTGTGTTATGGATTGTTGTTTCCATCATTGGATATTTGATTTACTTGTTAGTCCCTAGTAAAGTGCGCTGAGTGTCCCAGGGCCTGTGAATGAAATGCTACTAGTGGGCCTGCTGCACTAATTATGCCACCCACATAAGTAGCCCTGAAAAGGTAAGTGAAACCCGCCATTGCGTAGTCTGTGTGCAGTTTGTAACTGCCATGTTGACTTGGCCAGTGCACACACTTGCCAGTCCCTCACCTTCCCTTTTCTTACATGTTAGCCCCCCTAAGGTAGGCCCAAGGTACCCCTGTGGGCCGGGTGCAGTGTATGTGAAAGGTAGGACATGCCCTGGTGTGTGTGGCATTACCTGATAGAGAATTTCGGCCAATTCTGTTTTTCATTATTGCAAGGCTATCTGTTCCCCATAGGACAGAATGGGGAGTTTGTTCATAACATCTTATAAACATAACTGGCCCAGGGAATTAGTTAGGAAAATAAAGTTTAGTATGCCTTAACTCAGAATCTAAAGATGGATCTTTTAGTGAAGGTGATTTTTACATTCTGTGTTTGAAAATTCCACTTTTAGAAAGTAGGTATTTTCTTGCTCAGTCATCCTGTGTGCCTCTCTCGGAATGTGGATTGCCTGTCTGGGTTTTGGATGACAGAAGGCTGGGGAGCAGGAGTGGCTCCAGATAGTCTAGGTGGGTCAGGAAAGGGCTGTATAGACCTGGGCTGCAATTGGGGAAGAGCTTTCCTTGCACCTCAAAGGGCCTGGTCTGCCTTTGACCATGCCGTCTCCACCTCCTGCCAGGAAGTCACACAAGAGAAGGCAGAACTGGTTCTGGGTGGGCACAGACACTCTCTGCCTAAGTGATAAAAGGATTTTTGGATATAAATATTAGGGCCCTGACTCCTGAGCTTTAGAACTCTTTTGGATCAAAAAGAAGAGCTGGAGAAGCTGTGAGGAAGAACTACCACTTTGCTGTGTGCTTTGCTGTGTTGGCCGGCAGTGGCTGTTTCTGTCTTGGGCAGTGAAAGGACTGGACTGAACTTTCTGCAATCTACTTTTGTGAGTTGAGGGCAGGATTCATTATGGTACTGGGCTCCTGTCACAAAAATTAAACAGGAACCACTTACAGATATAGCAGGTGCCCGAGTTGAAGCTCCTATTCAGTAACGTTTTAATCAGCCGAAAACATTAGTAAGCACGGTCGAGGCTGGGCAAGTGCGCTTTAACCCCATATCTGCCATTGAAAATTAGCTGTAATACTCGAGGGAGGTCTTTAAATCCCTGAGTTTCTCGAGCGCAACCCCCGTGTAGTTCCAGTGACCAGGAGGCTGCTTTCTCCTCACATGCTGCCCTGCTCGCTCTCTGACCCTTTATACACAAGAGGCATGTTGACACGCATAGAAGCCCCGCACCACGCACTAGCGGTATCAAACGTCTTCCGGCCCTTTCCCAACTATGATGGACAGCTCACTCAAGAGACCTCGGCGCCTTTTGGCGCGTTGGCAAAGTTACAGGCACACATGGTCAGTGGACACAAATCTTCTGGCCCTTTACGCAGCTGCAGTGTAGGAAAAGCACTTTACATTTACCCAACGAGGTAGCACTTACTGAATTAGCCTGTAGAAAGTACTCCAGTTGAGTAGAGGTATTGCACAAAACGGTGGCATCTTCGTGGATAACTATGCAGGGCAGGATTCATTCTGGCACGAGGCTCCTGTCACAAAAATTAAACCTCAACAGGAAGCACTTACAGATATAGCAGGCGCCCGAGTTGAAGCTCAAATTCAGTAACGTTTTAATCAGCCCAAAACATTAGTGAGCACGGTCGAGGCTGGGCAAGTGTGCTTTAACCCCATATCTGCCGTCGAAAATTAGCTGTAATACTCGAGGGAGGTCTTTGAACCCCCGAGTTTCTCAAGCGCAACCCCTGTGTAGTTCCTGTGACCAGGGGGCTGATTTCTCCTCACCTGCTGCCCTGCTCGCTCTCTGACCCTTTAAACACAAGAGACATGTGAACAACACGCATAGAAGCCCCGGGTCTTTGAATCCATGAGTTTCTCGCGTGCAACCCCCGTGTAGTTCCTGTGACTAGGAGGCTGCTTTCTCCTCACCTGCTGCCCTGCTCGCTCTCTGACCCTTTACACAAGAGGCATGTTGACACGCATAGAAGCCCCGCCCGTTTGGCCCCGCACCACACACTAGCGGTATCAAACGTCTTCCCGCCCTTTCCCAACTATGATGGACAGCTCACTCAAGGGACCTCGGCGACTTTTGGCGCGGTGGCAAAGTTACAGGCACACATGGTCAGTGGAGACAAATCTTCTAGCCCTTTACGCAGCTGCAGTGTAGGAAAAGCACTTTACATTTACCCAACGAGAATGCTCTTACTGGATTAGCCAGTAGAAAGTACTCCAGTTGAGAAGAGGTATTGCACAAAACGGTGGCATCTTCGTGGATAACTATGCAGGGCAGGATTCATTCTGGCACGAGGCTCCTGTCACAAAAATTAAACCTCAACAGGAAGCACTTACAGATATAGCAGGTGCCCGAGTTGAAGCTCAAATTCAGTAACGTTTTAATCAGCCCAAAACATTAGTGAGCACGGTCAAAGCTGGGCAAGTGTGCTTTATCCCCGTCTCTGCCGTCGAAAATTAGCGGTAATACTCGAAGGAGGTCTTTGAATCCCTGAGTTTCTCGAGCGCAACCCCATGTAGTTCCTGTGACCAGGAGGCTGCTTTCTCCTCACCTGCTGCCCTGCTCGCTCTCTGACCCTTTATACACAAGAGGCATGTTGACACGCATAGAAGCCCCGCTCGTTTGGCCCCGCACCACACACTAGCCGTATCAAACGTATTCCCGCCCTTTCCCAACTATGATGGACAGCTCACTCAAGGGACCTCTGCTCCTTTTGACGCGGTGGCAAAGTTACAGGCACATTTGGTCAGTGAAGATAAATCTTCTGGCCCTTAACGCAGCTGCAGTGTAGGAAAAGCACTATACATTTACCCAACGAGGTAGCACTTACTAGATTAGCCAGTAGAAAGTACTCCAGTGCAAATCTCAAAAAAATCCGCGATTTTGTGGGAAAATACACAAATTTGCAGATTTTTTTGCAAATTCGCTATCCGCAGATCCGCAAAATTCACCCATACTTAATCTCTTTGGTTGTTCTTAATTATCACTGATAATGCAGTCCATGTAAAATCATAAAATCTATGGTTTAGAGTTGTAAAGTGTTCAACCATTGATGGCAGTGAGGATCTTATTTTTCAATTGTGAACGATGTTGCACAATATGATTTCGCACTTCTTGGGATGTTTTTCCAATATATATCTTTTTACATGGACATATCACAGCGTAGACTACATTTTTGGATTTGCAATTTGTAAACTCATTGTGCCGCCAGTCTCTTTTGTCGTCAGTGAAGGTGCATCCTTCTGTAGTTGAATTACAAACTGAGCATGTTCCATATTTATGATGCACTTGCACAGGTGGAAGTTTTAACATAGTGCAAAGCGTCGCTGGTTTTTTTTGTTGGCCCACTGTGTTGGCAACTTGTTGGCCGATACTTCTGTTTTTTTTAACACTTGTCTGCTCAGGATGGCCCCCGGCCGTCCTATATCACGCTGGGCGTGTGCTCAGGACGGCCGGGGGCCACCCTGAGTAGCTAATATGTAGCACTTGGGGGTTCTGATAGCTCATGGAAGTTCACGTGAGGTACCAAATGTGGTATTTGATGGCTTTAGCCAAGCAGTGGCTTTAATAACCAAGTCAGGGAGTTCCATATACAGAATAGCTAATATTTATGCACCAAGTGAAGCCAAGAGAAGTTTAATAAAACTACGATAGTAAGATTTTCAAATGGATCACTATCAGCACCTGGAAAACCATCATTCATGCCCTCGTCACAAGCAAGCTGGACTATGGTAACATCAGCAAAAAGCTCACCAGAAGTCTGCAGACCGGGCGTGGCTTCGAGGGCGAAGATGGTGGACGCAGCTTGCTAGAGCTCCCACCAGCCCGATCCTAATCCGACTACTTATCCTGGCCCCCGGACCCGCATCCTAACTCACACTTGCAGCTGAGGTGGCGATTGGCGGGGGTGCCCTCCGGTGCAGAAATCTGGGCTCCCGGACCTTCGGTGGCGGAGAGAGCAGTGGCGGCGATCCGGGGCCTAGTCACGGCGTGGACAACCAGGGCCTCGATTTTGGTGATCCCCGGCCGGGAGCTCCCGGAGTTGGCTGGCTGTGGGGGCGGCGGGCCCGCGCTTTGGGGTCTAGACCGGCAGCGGAGTGAAAGCGGGAGCGAGGCTGTGCCCTACAATAATGGTGTGATTGCAGGCACTGGGGGAGCACTGGAGGAGGACTGCGGCCTGCGCCGAGACCCAGAGGCAGGGGCCTCGAGTTCGGCGATCCCCGGCTGCCTGAGGGGGGTGCGTGATGGAAGCCTGGGCGGAATAGCGGCAGGACAGACGGCGCTGTGGCCCCCGGGGCGAGATCCTGCTCGCTCTCCGAGACCTGGAGCTGTTGTGTTTGCCTGGACTCCTGGCCGGTGGACCCCTTGAGATCTCCCTGGAGGTGGTGCCGGGGATCCTGCGCGCCCATTGACTGAGGTGGCGGAGGCGAGGTGAGCACACTAAGCGTCCCTAGGGGCCCCAAGTGAATGGCTGAGGGGCAGAGGAGCTGAGGCCCGCTGCAGGTGTACCGGTGGCCACCCCGGAGCAATGGATGGAGGTGTGGGGGACGCCCCGATGGCCTGAGGCGAGTGGCTGGCAGTTGATGGTCAAGACTGGAGCCGCATGAGCGGGGAGGCATGGAATCACGCCATATTCCTAGACACACAACCGGAGCTGCGTAAAGCCCTAAGGCGTCCCTGGGCATTGGTGGAGGACCACGTGGCGGACCCGTGCACCTTGGGCAGTGGAACTCATAGGGAGAAGTAGCCCTGGTAGATCCTGGTTGCGCAGAAGCTCGACCTGAGGAGCCCTGTGGACCAGCTGTGGGGGGATGTCTCCCTATACAACTCCGACATGACCAGAGGCGGAGGGGGCAGTGGGTCCGCCAAACAGGGGCCCATTGATAAATTTACCGGACCGAGTGGGGGGCCCGGGGCGTCTGGAGGTAGCCAGGGCGCAGGACCTGATAACGCGGCACTAATGGCGGCAATCGCTCAATCGAGGGACATGCTGGATGCTAAAATAGGAGCGGTGGGGGCTGATGTAACCTTTCTGCAACAAGATCTTCGTAACGCAGTGACTCGCATCACAGAGGCAGAATCTAGAATCTCGTGCGTGGAAGGTGATGTGGGGACATTAAAGCAGAAGGTGACTGCGATGGAGAAAATTCAGAAAGGCCTTGCGCTCCGGGTGGAGGATGCAGAAGGGCGGGCGCGCAGAAATAACCTTCGCTTTGTGGGCTTTCCGGAGGGCTGCGAGAAAGGGACCATGGAACGATTCTTAACTCAATGGCTTGAGGGCTGGCTCCCCCCGGATGTCCTGTCACAGTGTTTTGTAATAGAACGTGCACACAGAGCCCTGATGCAGAAGCCGCCCGTTGAAGAGCGACCTCGGCCGGTGATCGCTAGATTACTGAACTTCCACGACAGGGACACTATCCTACGGGAAGCGAGGGCCAAGGATTCACTCACGTTCGAGAATCAAAAGATCATGATTTTTCCGGACTACACTAAATTAGTGCAACAACAACGCCACTCCTTCATTGCTGCCAAGGCTAAGCTGCGTGGGCTAAAGATACAGTATTCCCTGCTTTATCCGGTCCCCCTTCGTGTGGTCTTTCAGTCGCGGACTCATTTCTTCGATACCCCAGAGGAGGTCTTCAGGTGGACCAATGAGACGATCAGGGTCCGGCCGAATGCCCAACCGGGCCTGGGTTCTGGCCCGTCGCGTGGATCGTCACAGGAGCGGGGCGACCCCGCGGCCAGGAGTAAGCGGCACAGGAAATCTAGATCACGGAGACGTTCCTCCTCTCGCCGGGGCCCGCGAGATGGGACACCGGCCGAATCCGATCAATCCGGAAAAGAACATTGAAAGACTCTGGGGTGTGAAACTGTCTGCTGGCGTCGCTGGCCCTGCTGGGGGGTAAAGGGAGAATGGCGCTCTACTGCCCGGACTGCAGAACATTGAGCGTCGGATGACCGTCCGCATTACAGGTTATAGCTGTGCTTTATTGGGCTGGGGATTGAACATAGAGTATAGGGCAGCCGCTTGCTTTGCATCTCTATGATAGTGAGTGGGGGCGGAGTGGGGTTCGGGGAGCTGTCATGTAGGGGCTGCCTGATTCCTCCACGGGTGGGCGTTGGCCCCGAGGTGGGGGGTTCGCTAGTTGGAGTGGGTAGTTGGGATCCATTGGCATGGTTGGCCTTGGGCGCTCTATTTTGGGCCCGAGGTTGCCCATGCCGCGACAGATACTTCAGTGTTCTATGAGGTATAGGGGTGGGTGGCAGGGGATGGGGGATGGGAAGTTGAGGGGAATGTTTTGGGGGGGTGAGGGTGGGGGGGCCAGGGGTGTTTGGTGGGGTTTGCACGTGATCTCTAATGCCTTGTCACTGACTGTGCGGTGCGCCTGGGCCTGGCGCTGGGGCCCTCTATGTTTCGTCCACTTTGACTATGGCTGATGCACCGATTCCAAGGCTCCCCAGAGAGTCCATGCGTGTACTAAGTTGGAATGTCAGGGGGATGCTGGACAAAATCAAGAGGGGGGCGATCTTGCGATGGGGAAAGAGGGAGGCTGCTGATGTATTACTGCTACAAGAAACACACATGATGGGAACGAAAGTGCTTAGCCTGCAAAGATTTGGCTACCAACAGGTCTTTCATGCGGGGTTTTCCAGGGGCTCTAGAGGGGTAGCCATTTTGGTCCATCGTAGGTTGGCCTACATTTATGAGCGACATTGGTTTGACCCACAGGGCCGATACGTTTTTATCAAGGGGATGGTGGGTACTGAACCAGTGGTGTTTGGGAGTGTATATGCCCCTCCCCCGCTACAGTGGTCCCTGGCTGAGAGGCTGTTTGCGGTGTGGGCGGACATCCCGGAGTCCTTGGCTGTTCTGGGAGGTGATTGGAATGACGTAATGGATGTGGTATGGACCGCAGGAGATTGCAGGGGACACTGGTGGCGGCCGCCCCTACCCGACTGAATGCGATGGTGGAGGGATTGGGCTGGGAGGATGTTTGGAGACATATGCATGCTAAAGTGCGAGAGTACACCTATGTTTCTGCTGTACATGGCTCCTTTTCGCGGCTAGATTATGTTTTTGTGCCCAGTGCGTTTCTGAATAGGGTGAGGGAGGCGGGGATCTTGCCTAGAGGATTGTCTGACCACTCCCCAGTGGCCGTCAGGATTGAATTGCATAGGAAACGTCAACCGTTCCGATGGAGGATGTCCTCGTGGCACCTCCAGCAGGCTGACTATATCCAACACATGCGGGGTGCAATCGCCCACTATTGGCAGGAAAACCTGGTAGGGAACATAGATGCAGTGGTGGTCTGGGAAGCCATGAAGACCACTTTGAGGGGAATAGACATAGCATGGTGCGCGGCTGCCCGTCGCCGACGTTGAGAGGCCATCGTTGCGGCTGCGGCGCAGGTAGAAATTCTAGAACAGCGGTGTCAGAGAAGGGGAGATGATGTGGCGGTGCGGTTGCTCCTGCAGGCGCAGCAGTCTTATGCATCTGTATTAATTGATGAGGCTCGACAAGCATGGCTGGCCACGCGGAGTAGAGTATATCAGTGAGGAGATAAGTCCTGTACTATGCTCCATAGGCTATGTCAACATACCATGCAACCGATTACACTACCAGGTCTCACAGTTGGGGAAGGCGTAGCTATAACAGACCCAGCTGAACTAGCAGCGAGTTTTGCCCGTTATTATATGGAGCAATATGCACCACAGGACTGTCTTCCGGCGGATGCGATCGATAAATTCATTGCAGACCTGCCCCCGAGGGCAATCTCCGATGAGAGGAAAACAGCTCTAGACCTTCCTCTAACGGCGGAAGAATTGGGAGACGCATTAGGGCAGCTCAACACAGGGAAGGCACCCGGGCCGAGTGGCTTTCCATGTGAATTCTATAAGAAATTCCAACTCCAATTGGGGTCCCACTATAGGACCGCGCTGGAGGAAGCGCGGGAACGGGGTAGACTGCCAGCTGACTGGCGACACGCCGAGGTTGTAGTGTTCCAGAAGCCAGGTAGACCCCCGGACCGGGATGAATCGTATCGCCCCATATCCCTGCTCAATATCGAGGCTAAACTGCTGGCTAAGGCATTGGCGAATCGCCTTCTCCCATACGTGGCCGATCTGGTTCACCCGGACCAGGCTGGCTTCATGCCACATAGGGCGACGCGGCACAACATCAGACGGGCGCAGGGAGGTGTCGATGCCATGGGGGCCACTGGAGAGAGGGCGGCCTTATTGTTAGCAGATATAGATAGAGCCTTTGACTCTGTAAGTTGGACATATTTGTTCGCACTCCTGCCACATCTTAATCTGGGCCCGGTGTTTATTTCATACATCAAACTGCTAAATACGGATATCAATGCGTCCGTGCGTGTATCCGGGGCAGTCTCGTAGAGGTTTCCAGTCGGTCGGGGGACCCGTCAGGGATGCTCACTGTCCCCATATCTCTTTGCGCTGGCCATGGAGCCGCTTGCCTCTTGTGTACGTATCGACGCGCAGCTGCGGGGCTTTGTGTGGGGCGGGGGACTCACCGACAGGATCGCACTCTATGCGGACGATGACCTCTTCTTCCTTACGGATTTAAATCGATCGGGCCCCCGAGTCTTGGAAATCATGCGTATATTTGGCGAGGTGTTGGGCCTTTGTCTTAACCCGCGTAAGTCCACCCTATGGGTACTGGGTGACGGGGCAAGTGCGTACTCCTGGGCGTCGGCCTTGCAGGTGGCGGCCGGGGAACTGGAGTACCTGGGAGTGTTCCTGTCCGAGTCCGCAGACATTGCATGGGAGCGCAACGTGATACCGGTGTGGGAGAGGGTCCAGACGGACATTAAAACATGGTCCCGAATGCCTCTAACCATATTCGGTAGGTCTGCGATCTTTAAAATGGTCGCACTTCCGCGCCTGTTATACCAACTGCAGAATTACCCACACCAGATCGCACCCCGGTGGTTTGGGCAGGTCAACTCGGTTCTGGGCTGCTTCTTGTGGGCTGGAGGTGCCGCCAGGGTGGCGCTGCGGACATGCTTTCTGTCCACGTATTGTGGTGGTCTTGCCACAATGGATCTCCTGTCCTATTATCAGGCCTCCCATCTGCTAGTACTAAAGGAATGGTGGTATGGCAATAGAGGAGACCCGGCGTACGCCCTCGAGCGTTCGCTGATGGGCGACAACACGCTGCACACGCTCCTGTACTCGGCCAGGCTGCGGAGGAAGTTGCCATGTGCCACTCAGGTGGTCTTTGTGATTTGGCGACAAGTGCTGCGTCGCATGGGCTGGTGGGGTAGACTGACAGCAGAGACCCCGTTGTGGAAGAACGGGCGGCTCCCTGCACTGGCCTCGCTGGCGGGATTCTATTGGGATTTCTTCGCTTGGGCACGTTCTGACCGGGGTAACTCTCAAGTCCTTCCAGGAGCTTAGGACCGAGTTCCATATGCCTAAGATCCAATTCTTCAAGTACCTGCAGTTTCGCCACGTGCTCGCCCCTAGCCTAGCTGGCCTGGAGTCGCTGCCGGAGTTCAGCCCAGTGAAAGCAAAAGTTTTCATGGGGGACCTTGGGGATAAGAAGAAGGTGTCCCCAATCTATCAAACACTAGTCACTCACTGCTCCTCCTCCTTGCTTCCACTAAAGGATACCTGGGAGAAGGACATTGGACCCATGGACGAATATGATTGGAGGGAGGCCTTGGAGTCCCCGCGTGGGGCGGCTATTGCGGTGCGACTCCGATTGATCCAGTTCAAATATCTGCACAGGGCTTACTATACCCGGGAGCGGTTGTGGAAGGCGGGCCTGATTGTGTCCCCGGAGTGCCTGCGCTGTGGAACTGAGAGGGGTACGCTGTTGCATACAGTATGGTCTTGTGTTGGCCTGACTCGGTTCTGGAATGGTGTTTGGAGCTGTCTGTTGGAGGTACTGGGATGGGATCTCCCCGCTCCCCCCGTTTGGGACTTCTCCATGTCTTAGAGGGCGTGGGTGGGAACATCTACAAGCGTCACCTCTTGTTATTGGGTCTGGTGGTCGCCAAGCGGGATCTGGCACAGGCATTGAACGGTGAGCGAGCTCCCCCACTGGGCGCCTGGAAGGCCGGACTAGATTACTTCATGGGGTTGGAGCGCCCGGTGTTTGAGGCCAGAGGATGCCCCCGAAAACATTACAAAATATGGAAAAGGTGGGCAGACTATAGGGGTTTGACTCTGGAGCCTCCAGCAGAACCGGAAGATGGGCTACATATGGATGAGGAACTTCAGGCCTAGAGAGGCGCATGATGCCTAATACAATACGATCAGGTGATGAAGTCTTATTGTGATCACGTGCACCGGGTTAGGGTGGGATAAGGGGTGGGTTGCGGGGATGTTGGGTAGCTAGGGGAGGTGGGGGGAGACTGGGGGGTTGTTCTTTTTTATTGATTGGGTTTGTAATAATTCTGAGACATGTCTTGTTATTTGGCAGTGATCTCCTGACTGTGGAGAGCTGTATATATGCTTTTACCTAATCAATCAATAAAATTTGTTGTGAAAAAAAAGAAGTCTGCAGACCATTCAGAACTCAAAAGCCAGAATGAGTTTCAACATCTCACGTTGCACACACCTATAGGAGCTCCACCGGCTGGTACACAAATGAGTACTCAAATTTTGCACCTACACTTTCAAGGCACTGCATTACACTGGTACAGCACACCTCAATAATCGCATCTGCTTCCACAAACCTTCCAGACACCGCTACTCATCTGGACTCCTACTTGCACAAATTCCACACATGTAAAAAAAACGGATCTGGCGGTGGAGCCTTCTCCTGCATCGCTCCTAAGGCATGGAGTGACCTGCCGCTACACATAACAACCTCCTCCTTACTTCCTGAACTCTGCAAGAAGCTGAAGACCTGGCTTTTTTTAAAATAACAGTTTTTACTGGCATATTATCATGTATGACTGCAATCATTTCGCAACAGCTTATTGTGAGAATATAAATAGTTAATATCCATTTTACATATTTGATATAAACACAACTTAATAAAATAACTTCAATGCAATTGTATATGGTCATTATACATATAACAGATAGATATGCTTCATGATTCCTAGCAATTCTTTTCATGGAATATGTCTGTTCTGTGCATCATAAGATCCGATTTCAGAGTCTATCACATCAGTCAGCTCCACCAGTGCTGCAGGACCAGCCCATGATAGTTCGACCACCTTTGCCATATTTTAGAATGTTTCTGTGGGCAGCCGCCGGCCTGGAAGACCGAGATACCCTAGGCCAATACAGAAATCCATTCCATTTTCCCATGCCCTAATCGCAGGTGGTTTTTATGATTGAAGACCTGGCTTTTTAACTAATCTCACTTGGCCCTAGGTTTGGTTAGTTTTATACTTGCTCAGTGCCAGGAAACCCTCCCGGTTGATAGTGCGCTCTACAAATCTGCAGAGCATATTATAACATAGCATAACACAAATATGTTATGGAGTGGAGACGTGTGGCTCACTGGTTAGAGCGGCAGACTCTGAAGCAGAGATCAGGCCCGGGAACAGGGTTCAAGTCCTGACGCGGCAGGGTCTTGGGCTCAATTTCCCGGACTCGATAATTCTCGCCTCAGTGCCTTTTCTAATCATGGGTCCCACGATGCAACTCTGGGCAATAGGTTGCTTAATCCCCACAACGGCCCCAACAACACTGGGATGCCTGGCTTCACCTTGGGGGTGCCCAGGAGGGGCATCTCACAGGAAGGGTTCCACAGCATTATACAGCGCCGGGACGCCCTGTTGCTGGCGCAGCTGTGTGCTTTACAAGTATACTACATTTACGTAGTGAACATATTGGATATATCTGACTGATATCTGACCCCACGTAGTTCAGGCCTTTCAGCTTCTGCAATATGAGGGACAGCCTCCTTACAAGTACTGCTTATCCAAAGCCATCAATGCATTGTGCACCTTGAACTATCATTGAAAGCACAACTTACCTTCAGCTATACAAGTCTTGTGATAGAGATGGGTGTTTCCAATTAAGGTTTGACGGGGAAGAGGGCTTCTAACTCTTTGCCCCAGAGTGTCTTTTACACTGTAGGTTTGCTGCTGTGAATGAGCTACAAAGAGAGCCAGAGCGGCTGGAATTACATCCATTGGATGAGATGCCAGCTTGCGCTGCCAGAATCCATCTGGCACTGGACTTTGTGGATTCTGAGTTAGAAGTCTCACGACTGCAAGTCTGTTATTTGCGTTTGAGTCATGGTTGGCTTGGCATGCTTCTTGACATTTCAACATTTTATTTCGGCATACTTTGGCTGCTTTATGAAACAGAAAAGGATAAGTGGATACTGCAACCATGAGGGGTTGAGGGGGGAAGCAGGAAACGCAGCTTAAAATGCCAGGAATACATGGGAGCTGACATCAATTGTGCTGTATAACCTAGAACAAGATGGCGGATTAGGAGGAAGGCTGGCTGCTTGGGGCAAGGTCTTGTTTATGAGGTCACTATGTTTTTCCTTCTGCATACTATGTAGTATATGGGGGTCCAAAGAGTTCAATTATCAAATGCAGCATCAGACTCATGGGACATTCCAGGCTCCTACAGGTTAGGGCAGGCAGGAATGGAATCTGGAATAGTGGCGGCTGGTGACATTTGAAAGTGTTGAGGCGTAACACAATAATCGTACTGCAATGTTGCAAGTGAGCGTAGCGAGCGAGCTCAAAACACCTATGGGGGTTTCGGGGGGGTTAAACAGGTGAATAGAGGCATTAAAAAGTGCCAGATTCACAGTGTATGCTTCGTCTTCCTCCACTTCACATGCACAAGCAAACACCAGCACTGTTCCTTCCTGAGAGTGACGTGCACCACCCCTGCAATCATCTGAAAGACGTGACAACAGCTGTCTGAGTCACACTTTCTTCCTGTCCAGCTGAGCCATCGCAGCCTGATCTAAAAATGCACGTCACACAGGTCGGGGCTGCCTGGAGCACGCAGCAATTGCACAACTCGACCAAAGTCTCTGCCCTGTCAAAGCTTAGTTTAACTGTGAAGAGCTCGGTCAAACGGTGATCGCTCACAGCCAGTCTTTGTGAACTCAGAAGCGTCCACCCAGTTGCCTAGCAAAGAACCTGGGCGTTGGCAGCCTCTCGGTTATGTCTCAGGACTGACACAAATGAAAAGCGTTTATAGTGGCTTTGTGGGGTTCACTGCTGCCATCGCTGGCTGCGTTAACTTGTGGTGAGGTGCTGTAATACCAACACACGTTTTAAAGAGCCATCGTTTCATGTCATTATTTTGTAGTGCAGAATAAAATGCTTGTTCATTATGACCCGAAGGTCAGAGGCCCGGCACTGGAAAAAATGCCCTGTAATGAGCCAGGCATATCCTAGGAATCCTACAGGCACATGTACCCAGGTTTTTCATATCTTGGGCAAAGGTGAAGGCTGCCTGCAACTGGGATTTGTAGAAAACGAATAGTTTGCATTATATAATTTTCATAGCGCCTCATACCCATGGAGAGACTAGAAAGCATTTGTAGTGCTGAAGGAGGAGAAGTGTGCTAAGTATACTGTGCTGTTTGGCCTGTTGAGGGTTCATAGAGCGGCCCTTTGTAGGAAGAGTCTGTCTGGCATTGGGCAAGAGGCTTGGTAGTGCTGCAAAGGTGTCACCTCGACTGCTAGTTGCGCCGAAGCACATAGAGAAGCGTAAGCGTTAGATGTTTGGAGATATGTTCCTAGGAGCTGAGAACACCTCTGCGCTCGTGGTGTTTCCGAATCCATTAGCCTCATCCCACACACTTACACATGGAAAAGACAGTACATAAAGCAGGGGTACAAGCATAACAGACACAGAATAATAAAATAAATATAAAAAACTTACCTTGGCTTCCCGCGCTGACTCCCGACTCGAGTCCTGAGACTGCAGACCCCCGCCGGCCTGGATTTTGAATGCCGCCGCTGCGTCTGACGTGGTGTGGGCTATCGTCACTGAAGGCTGCGGGCAGCCTCCCTTCCCTCCATGGCAGCCGGCGCTGATTGGTTCGGCCGGCTGCCCTAACCGCGTCATTTCTCCTAGTCTGCATCCTGCAGAACGGAGAGTGGGAGGTGGCTTGGGGGAGCGGCTTGACCACTGTTGCTAATACTGTCTGTTTGGACAGCCTCTCAGGCTGTCCAAACAGTCAGTATTAACAACAGTGGGCAAGCCACTCCCCCAAGCCACTCCCCCCTGCCCTGAGGCTCGAGTAACCAGGAAGTTCTGCTGACTGCTTTCTCGCCGTGCGAGAAGGGCAGGCAGAAACAAATGGTAGTTATAAATAAATAACTACCATTTGTTTCTGCCTTCTTTTCGCACTGCAAGAAAGCAGGGGGCGGCGGCGCTCAAACCCCCCCATGGAAGAACCGCCACTGATATGGAATGTGCATAATGGTGCAAAGAAAGAATGCCCTGAGCCGGTTTGAAATGGATAGGTTAGAAACGTAGGGGCAAAATTGCTATTATTTCACACAGGGCAGCAATCAACGTTGATGCGCTGCATTGCGTAAAAATGAGAGAGCAGGACAGAGCCGTATCTATAAAGATGTGGCATTGCTGCCCTTCCCAAGAGCTGACATTCTTTCTGGCTGCCAAACACCCTGCAGTCAGCTTTGAACCACAGTGCAAGAGAATGTATGTGATGTCTAGCATAGGTTATGTATTGGAAGGGTACCTTTCCAGTTCAAAACACAATGCTTAGACTAACTTTACAACTTTTCCCACTTTGTATGCGTGCAGTGCAGCACACATGCAGAGCTCAAAAAGTTGGGAGAAATAAAAAGAATTCTCCCACTTTACACCTGCCTCGATGAGGTATCATTTTCCAGCGCAAAGCCCTGTGTGCTATTATTAAAAGATAGGGATTTTATTCAAAAGCGGTATCTTAGGAACACTTATGCACCACACGTGAGCCCTCCCACAAGCAAAGTAACACAAAGCAGCACAAGTAGCTACTCTGCGTTACTTGTATACAACATTCCAACGCAAAACAAGTTTTGGGCTGGGTAGTGAATGACAAATCATCCCTTTGCACTGATTTTTCACGTTTTGTAACTTTGCACTGGCACAAAGTTTTGATAAATCTGACCTGAAATGTTCATTCTGATGCAGGTCTGATATGGGTTTGGGTCTAAGTCCAAACACTGAAAATGTAAAGATTCCAACTGAAACTGGTAACTGGAAACCAGTGGTGTAACCAAAGTTTAAGAGGCCCCCCTGAAATGTACACAGAGGGGCCCCCGCTCCAGATGTAATCCTGAGAGCTCAGGCCAGAGTACTGTCCTGTGGGGCCCTCCTGCAGCTCGGGGGTCCTCCGTACCACAGGGGATGCGGGGGCCTGTGTTAGGCCCCTCTTGGAAACTTAGAAAGACTAGTCCCTCAAAGGGCAGTGAAACAGGGGAATGGGAAGGTTTTGGCAGAACTAAATGCGGCATGCCTTGACAGTACTGGACTAAAAAATGGTTTATATTCCAAAACCATATATTTCATATCGAAACACAGTTGATGCCGGCAGAAGCATGCATGGTGCTTTCATTCTTGTTGCACTAAAATCATCTGACTGCTTGTGACCAATGTGTTTAAAGAAGTCTAATTCAAAATGAAAGTTACAGGGGTGTTGCAATTTTCTGCTTACAAAAATTTGACATCCAGCAGTGCATAATTTGAGCCATCGGTTTCCAGTGCTCAACACCAGCACTTAATTGTAAACACTGGTGCTTGTTACAGTCTGCCACAAGGTGGCGCTGTCTGGCTATTTAGAGATCATTACAACAACAGTCAATTTTTAATTCAATATACATGAAAAATTACTATTACTTGCCGCCCAAGTCATTGTTATAGCTGTGGGAGCCTGGAATAGTCTGAATTGTCACAGTTGTAGGTGTGTGATAGTTAGTAAATGAGTTGCTGCTATGATTGACAGATTGGCAGTGGCAATGCGTGCTGTAAGCTGCAGTGGCCTCTTGACGAGAGGCCTGGTACTTATTCAGTGCATCCCAGTAACATCGATCCATGACGCTTTGCTCAATGACCTTGACACACACTGCCAGATCTCTGGACACTCCTGCATAGCCCTGTCGAATATCAACGCTGCCACCCTGCCCTGAGAATAATCTCAGGGAAACTAGAAGAGTAGCAAACTCTCTGCTTCAGGAAGTTGAACGGAAAAGTTCAGTGGCACTGTCAGCAGTCGACAGTTAAGCAAGAAAAGTTCAAGGCCTCTGGAATTATGTGGCACTGAAGAAACAATTATGAGGCAGGGCTGAAAAAAGTATACAGCCAGAAAAGACAAATTATGTACCATAAAGCGTCACATTCCTTGTAACTATTGCTTCTACATTTTGTAATTTTTACACATGTTAATAGCATGTTGGCAAATGTTAAATCTCTTTATTATAAACTAGCAGCCCGGCCCGACGTTGTCCAGGTATGAATTGCTGCCGGCCAGTAGTATATTGTTTTGTAGGATTTCGTTTTGATAGCATTTCTTATCTGCAACAGGCCTATGAAACGCTCCGATTCACAGTGCACAGCTGATGCACTTAAGAGTGCGTGTTCAGTAGTGTGTGAACTCGAATTTCCCTACTTTATTTTTCCTTGCAATATTATATAGCGCAAACTCAACAACATGGCATGAGCACAATTTACATTGCAGAAGAACACATTCATTTGTGGTAGGCACGGGGAGACAAAGCGATTTGCCTGGAATTACAGGATGTTTAGCTGATGCCGAGATTCGAACGTAGTTCCCCAGCTCTAAAGTTCGCAATTCTAGAACTTGTGGCGGGAGGTGTGTCTAAAAGTGTATGTCGGTGCTGGCTATCAATGAGAGAGACCTGTGCATTTTTCAAATGGGTGGTGAAAAAATATGAGTATGTTGCTAGAGATGTGGACCGCCGTGCCACCAATGTACTTACCGGGGGAGGGTAAACACCCATTATTCTGCAACTTTCTTTCCGTATACCATCACTCTGCATACTTTCATTACGAAAGTAACATGACTCCGCAATGCCATTATAACGCATGGCATTACATTTTATATGCTTTTACCTCGCATACATTTACAACGAAATTCGTTGTAAATGCATGAATGGTAAAAGCATGTTTTTTTTAAATGTTTGGATAAGGTATGGGTGTAGGGGTGTAGTGAGGTATATGTTTTGGGGTGTTTGGGTATTTTAAGGGTTCAGATATAGTTTTGGGTTTTGGGTTATGGGGTACACGGGTAGTTTTAGGGTTTAGGGATAGATATGGGTTTTGGGGTACAGGGGTGTTTTTAGGGTTCAGGGCTAGGTTTGGGTTTTGGGGTACAGGGGTATTTTAAGGGTTCAGGGCTAGGTTTGGGTTTTGGGGTACAGGGGTATTTTAAGGTTCAGGGTTAGGTTTGGGTTTTGGAGTTCAGGGTTATTTTTAGGATTCAGGGCTAGTTTTGGGTTTTGGGGTACAGGGGTATTTTTAGAGTTCAGGGGTAGGTTTGGAGGTACAGGGGTATTTTAAGGGTTCAGGGCTAGGTTTGGGTTTTGGGGTACAGGGGTATTTTAGGGTTCAGGGGTAGGTTTGGGTTTTGGGGTACAGTGGTATTTTTAGGGTTCAGGGCTAGGTTTGGGTTTTGGGGTACAGGAGTGTTTTTAGGGTTCAGGGGTAGGTTTGGGTTTTGAGGTACAGGGGTATTTATAGGGTTCAGGGCTAGGTTTGGGTTTTGGGGTACAGAGGTATTTTTAGGGTTTAGGGACAGGTTTGGGTTTTGCGGTACAGGGTATATTTATAGGGTTAAGATGAGTTAGTGTTTAAGGGTGTTGGGGTATTTTAAGGAGTACGGGTGGGTTATGATTATGGGGTGCAGGGGTATTTAAAGGGAGCAGGGTGGGATAAGCACACCATATGAGACATGGCATGAAGGGCGGAACGTACCACACGCCCCCAGCGTTTGTCACGCCCCCAGCACACGCCCCCAGCACACGCCCACAGCACACGCCCTCAGCACAACGCAGACACACCCACGAGGGACTACTTTGCTGGCACGGTTCTTTTACCTTTTAAATGTATATGGTGGGCGTCTGCATAGCCTATGTCCTTCTGCTGCAACTGCCTTTTCCAACGCTGGATTGGATGTTGTGATTGGTGCTGTGGTTCCTGAGATTACCCGCCTCAAAGGTTCGGGCTCTCTCTTTATTATATTAGTATGGATCAACCTGAGCACAGTAATCAGCAACTGAAAGGTGAACAATTAACCTTTACAAATGGTCAGCCACTAGGTGTCAGCGCGTGTTGTGCTTTTATTTAGTGAAATCTGATCAGTCCGAGCTACAAACAAAATAAAATGATAGTTGAAAACTTCAAATTATGAAGCATATGGTGGTGTTTGTGGGGGGTGAGATAATTATGCAGCAACCATAATTCCTATGGCGCTGGCTGTGTTTGACTCATATGAATTGAATGTACCCCAAGTTGCAGTTTGGTGAGAGGGGTAACTTGTAGTTTACACTCTCGTCTCTGTAAACTGGGACTCGATAGCAGGGCTGGGGGGTGTTTATACAGAAGGGAATGATATTGTCAGTATATGGTCAACAGCATTGACATACAAACAATATGCATGGAGTTCCCGAGGGTTACCCATAGAGCATAAAGCACAGTCGTAATATTAACATCCACACAAGACGTGCTATGTGGTAACAGTGATATGCTAAAACATTTCCCTTTACATTAGTAATTTCGGTGTGATCAAGTTGTTCACAAGGTTGTCATTTCAATAAAAATTCATTTCAAGCTTCTACGTTAATCATGGATTTTTTTCTACTTTCTTTTATGCTTTTGCTTTTATGAATCTATAAATCTTATTTACCATGCAACTTGCTTTTGGGAATATTTATGAAGGATAGTCATCAAAACGTGTTAATTCACTACCATCAAATAGGCTTTGTGCCCCTTTATGCCACGATTCCTCAGTGAAGTAAAAAACATAATACATGGCAGACTACATTTTGGTTAGATACATATATCAATTGCTATCTTCACTTTTTCTTACATATTAGGCTTGTATTTAGCAATTGTTGTTTGCTTAAGCTTCAAGGCCATTACAAGGAGGGAGGCAGGGAGTGCATCGTGCCCCAAACTCCACAGATTCCAGGGCTTTCTCTACAGAAGTAGCTGTGATTTGTAGATTTTTGACTGCAAACAAGCTTGCCATCTATAATAATAAAGTATCTTATGTGAATGGACCACAAGATGGCGCCAGACACCATGTTTTCTGATTCCCAGGATTACATTGTATTCTAGTACTTACAATTATATCACAAAGTATGGTTGCTCAAATTGCAGCGCTGAATCTTGGAACAGTTTTTTGGCACACTTCCCAAAAGAAAAGATTCCAGTGCACATCTGGGATATCACTTCAATTTTAAAAGAAAGGAGTGGCTTGACTCTTGCATTACAGTGACCCTATTTGTTTGTTTCAGACAGAGCCAGATAACTCGTGGCACTAATGGCCTGATGTATCAAAGGGTTTAACCTGGTTTGTGCCTGTGGGGAAGTGCATTGTAAGGTCAGAGCCCAAGTGCTTTCGCCTAAAATACTTCCTGAGACATACTCGATCTTCTCTGATTTTCAATGGGCCCAGTGCTTAATTTGTACCGGTGGGTGTAGGTGTTGCGCACCAGCACTCTATAATGGGGTCCAGGCCATGACTTATTTCTCATCTTCCAACTTTGAGGAAGAGAAAGACACCAAACAGTGACTAGGGGAACATTTAGGGATGAACAAGACCTTGCAAGAAGGAGACAGAGAGGCAGTGAAAGAAAGAATCAAGGCCTGGTATGTTTGGTGTTCAGCGCATTTAACACTGAGTCCCTTCTTCCCTGTGCAGCAACCTGCCAAAGCAAATCTGCCAGGCATAATCAATGATGCCATGCAGGATAAAACCAAAGACCTGCATCCCCAATTCCCTCGCTCTGCCCATTCCTTGACAGTACCATGCATGCGCCAGCACTGTAACCAAGGCAAGCCTACATTTGCGACAAAAAGGCAGAACCTTGATTAGTGTATGATCAGACCCATCCATCATGCATGTCGTCTAGCGACGCGTGTCTCACGAACACCCAATGGGCACAAACATAGCAACTGTGGTCGCCAGGCCACGGGATGGGCAGGGTCCTGACCACTGTCTTGTAAATCAGACACTTCCAAATAATATGCCGGCTCCTTTGCTTTGCCAACGGGACACGCTGAATGTAATATAATTCAATTTTTTAGTGTTTGTAACACAAGCCCAATCAACGTAGGCGGTGTTGGCAGGCACGTCAGGCGTGTTTTAAGGTTTAAAACACATATCCTGCAGAGAAAGAGGGTACAGAGCAGGTCCACTCTCCGGTGTCGTCCAGCGGTCTTCGCAGTACTACTAGTAGGAATTATCAATCAATAGATACATACCCAAAGTAATCCTCTCGAATTAGCTATAAGTGTACCCCAGGGTCACAAGGGGGAGCAGTCAGGTCTATTTGCCCCCGGCTACACTGCCACTGCCAAATATACTTATATCACAAAAAGCTTAGCCTGCTATTGTGATACATTCTCGATAAGGCCTATAACCTTATCTACCACTAGGCGTCGCCATAAAACCAGAGAAAGGCCCTGCTTCTCAGTTTGCTTGCCTGAAAAAGCGGAGTGGCCCCCACAGGCGGCTTTCACGCCAAATGCTTCTGTGATCAAAGGCTTGTTTTCGCTGATTAACTCACTCCTTTCTTGGAATAGGAATGGTGACCTTTTAAAGTACTACTTAAAAGATTTTCCGCCAGAAATTGTGAGTTTTTAATCTGTCACACCGATTTAACACCCAAGAGTCAAGACTCCTCTTTGAAATCAGGTCTACTGCAAAAGTTTAACTTCATGATTACTAGTTATGGAAATAAAGAGGGATAGGCAAATAAATACAGACACTCTTAAATACACATTATGTTGATTCTGTGATTAAATACATCTATAAGATCCGCCCTAAAAGCCATAAATACCTGTTGCCTTCTAAGATGATTATAAAAAAATAAACAGAGTACAGACGACCGAAAATATTCAAAGTACTCCCGAAAAAACCAACTCATATTTAAAACTCGTTTTTAAAAAGGTCCTTTTCAACAGAGAGGATTGTATCCATATAATCTGTATATGCAAAAAACTTTACAATGCACGAGTCACTTTACTTAGATTTCTTTTTAATGCCAGAGGTATCAGGACCTGCAGAGCTGCAATCATTTTGGGCCTAAATCCATCTGACCCACAATTGAACTGTAAATTGATCAAATTTCTTAATGTCTTTGACCAGGCCCGGAAAACTGATCTTAAAAAAGCCACTTCGAAGGTGGCTACGTTTGACTCCTTCAAAGTACAGTGACTCAAACCTTTACTAAAATTAAATAATCAAGGGCCAGATGTAGGTAGAACTTATTTACCGATCCCTAATTACCGAATTTTACCGATTCGGTAATTAAGAATCGGTAAATAAGAAGGGGGGTATGTAGGAACATCCAGATGTTCCATTTACCGAATCGGTAATTATCTGTATTTACCGATTCGGTAAATACCGACCGGTAATGCTCTATTCATTCCTATGGGCTTTGAAGCCCATAGGAATGAATGGGGCATTACCGGTCGGTATTTACCGAATCGGTAAATACCGATTTTTGACAAGGGTGCAGGGGGTGTCACTTTGACACCCTCTAGCACCCCCAAAAAAGGTTCGGGGGCCATGTGGCAGGCATACCTGCCCTAAGGGCAGGTCTGCCTGTCATATGGCACAGGTGTGCATGCACACATGTGCATGCACACCGGAATCTGTATTTTACCATCAAATATATTTGGGGCCATATGTAGGTAAATGGCATTTACCGAATCGTAAATACCGAATTTTACCGATTCGGTATTTACAATTCGGTAAATGCCATGTAGGTAATTATTCTGTAAATATTACCGAATCGGTAATATGCGGTAATTACCGAATCGGTATTTACCGATTCGGTAATTGCCATTGATTCCTATGGGCCTCAAGGCCCATAGGAATCAATGGCAATTACCAAATCGGTAAATACCGATTCGGTAATTTTACCGATTTGTCAAGGGGGACAGGGTGTCACTTTGACACCCTGTAGCACCCCTGATTTTGGCTTGTGTGCAATGTGACACACATACATGCCCTTAGGGCATGTATGTGTGCCACATGGCACAGGTGTACATGCACAGATGTGCATGTACACAGAAATTCGTTATTTACCATGCCATTGTATTTCATGGTAAATAACGAATTTCTAAGGGCCTGTGGCACTGTTTCCAGTGCCACCTACATCCCAAAATTCCGATTCTGTACATTTACCGAATCGGTACTTTACCGATTTCTGTATATTTACCGAATCGGTAATTTTACCGAATCGGTAAAGTACCGATTCGGTAAATGTACAGAATCGGTAATTTTCAGGCCCCCTACATCTGGAATTACGAATACCAGTCGGTAACGGCCGAAATCGGCCGTTACCGACCGGTATTTTCCCACCTACATATGGCCCTTGATGGTAAAATACCGATTCGGTAAGGGTTGTGGGACTCAGAAGAGTCCCACCTACATATCAATTTTACCGAATCGGTAAAAATACCGATTCGGTATTTTACAGAATCGGTAAATTTACCGATCGGTAAATTTACAGATTCTGTAAAATACAGGGCCCTACATCTCAAATTGCATTTACCGGTCGGTAACGGCCGAATTCGGCCGTTACCGACCGGTAAATGCCTACCTACATCTGGCCCCAAGTTCGTTAAGGATTAGAAGTTTGGCAGAGCAAAAGGTCAAGAATCTGGAATAATAATTTATTAAATTATGTATAATATTTTATGAGCTTCATACTGATGTAAAGTGTTAAAAACTAGCACAAATGAATGACATTTTTAATTTCTTTTTATATTGTTAAGGTTTTAATTGACCAAACAATAAAACTTACTTCGACTTTTGAACAGGTTCCCCTGAAGTAGGGTGAATTGTTGGCGTATATTTTTCACAGTTTAACAATAGTATTTTGAATTTCTTACACTGATTCCCGAGATGTTGTGCAATGAGCATGGGTCTTGTCTTCTCACTGGCGACCCTCCACATCCTGAACACGTGCAGGATCGAGGCTGGGACTGCACAGCTCATGGCGCACGCGCACTTAAAACATTCTCGAAGAGGTCGCAGCTCTGTGCCTGTCTGGACCATAGTTATTTAGACGGTGGCAGGGGCGCTCCGAATAACAACGGGCTGCTCAATTTCTCAATACGTGGAAAAAAGACTAAATAAAAATAGGTTTCAGAGTGACAGCAGTGGGATTTTCAGGGAGATGATGTGGATGGACTGTCACCTAAGTGACAACGGTGTCAGAACTCGCATATTCACTCACTCATCCACCTATGCATTCCTCTCAGCGAGTTAAGCACCTGTTCCAGACGTCTAACTGTCACCTGCATGGCACTCATGCACCAGCTGTTCGTAATCTGTGAGCAGTTCAAGTTTGTACAACTCTGCGATGCTGGATCTGATCTGAAGAAATGGAAGATTGCACTTATTACCTTTTTTGAGAGAGTGAAGCTTGCTTTGCTATTGGCGGCCAAGACCTGGAACTCACTCCCCACCCACCTCCGCCTTACACAAAACCACATCTCCTTCAGAAAAGAACTTAAAACCTGGCTATTCGATAAATAATGAACCCATGCCCAAGCGCCTTGAGACCCTCTGGGTGAGTAGTGCGTTATATAAATTCTTGAACTTGAACCTATCCTGTGAGGAACACAAGCTTGCACTGCTGTTGCAGATTTCTACCTGTTTGTGCGGATGCTGCCCTAGCTGTACCTGTCCTGTGAAGCTGCACTATTTCAGCCCAAGTGTATCTGTTGTAGGAACAGGGGTGTTTCCACATCTTATTAAAAAACAAAGCTTAATTTGAATGCCCTTGCTCAACATTCCCAGGCCAGTCAGAAGCTTTTTTTTAACCCAGGGCCAAACTAGTTATGAGGTCCTGAACTACATACATTGATTAGTTTCAATCACAGCTTCCCAGCTTGACCAAACAGTGTGACCCAGGGCAATTAGTATCCTTCTCTCAGCTTTCTTTTAAAAGATCTTCACATTTGAGAGTAACTTGAAATAATTCAGTTTAGCATGTGCACTGGACAAAACCCTCTCTTGCATATGGTTTCATAATCTATAATGTTGCTCCATCTATGACAACAGTAAAAATCTTGTAGAAGATGCATGAGACAGCCGACTTGCCTCTTGGGTCACTAATACCATTACCATTTCCATTTGGGCAGAAGGGGGAAAGGATATGATATTCATCAAGGACTTGAATTCCACCATGTCTAATCGGTGAAACCTGGTTTCAGTATCAGTTTCAAGTGTAACCAAACAGCGTGACGCAAGATCACCACTTTTGGGAGCCCCTTAAAATAATTCAGGAAGCACACTGTACAACAGCCTCTCTTGTGTACGGTTTAATAAACTATAATGTTGCTCCAACTATACAAACAAAAAACTTTAGCTGGAATTGAGCCAACTGGCTTTCCTCTTGAATCATTAAAATTCTGCTGCGACAATTTTTTTAATGATTCAAGAGGTAAGCCAGTTGGCTCGATTCCAGCTAAAGCCTTTTGTTCACTAATTGTTTTTAAAATATATGTTCTAAGGTGCTAAGAGGAAGCAATACAAAAGACACTTTATTATGAAAAATGTTTGCACCTCAGCTTTACATAAAGTGCCAGTCACCAACAATTGCAGAAGAGAGTGAGGTCCAGGCTGAGCCAAGTGCTGTTCCCTAAAGCCTCCATGGCACTGCTTTTCAGACAGGATTTAACACAGATTGGGCTGCAGAGAAATATGGGATCCAGCAGGCAACGCCTCACTACCACAGCCCTATTTGTGCCAGGGCTGGACTGGGACCCGAAACCAGCCCTGGCAAACTGCTCAGCCAGCCCCCTGGAGGGCTGGGGGGGGGGGGGGGGGGGGGGGTGTGGCCGAGCTGTTTGCAAGGGCCGCTTTCGGCCGATATTGTTTACGCGGGCCGAAATTGCAGTCCCCGGTAACAAAACCGGCCCCCACCTTGGCAGCCCTCCGGGGAAACACCCGGTGCCCGCTACTGCCAGTCCAGCCCTGATTGGTGCTAGCAGCGAGGCATGAGATGCTTTGGTGTGGAGTGTATAGTTTGTGGTCTCCTGGTCTATGCATTCCCACTGCCCATACCCAGTCAGTTGTGAGTGTCGCTTGGCAGTATGGTCATGTTTCTTCCATAGTGCCGGATGATTTGATTTTTAAATTTAAAAAGCGCAGCTAATGCCAGAGGGCGTCTTGGCGCTGAGGACTTGGCCGGACGTATGTAAAATGAATGCGCTTGTTAGCAGGTCTTATAGGTCAGTTAAAAATAACCATATTTTTAATGATTTTCTAAAGAGTCTGAGTGATGTGCTGTTTTTGATCGTCAGTGGCAGGTGGTTCCAGATTTTTGCAGTTCCTAGCAAAAAACTTCTGCCTCCCCAACGTACCTGTCTGTACCTGGGGATTTGAAGCAGTTTTGACTGAGCAGATCTCAGGTTTCTAGAAGGCACACAGTATTTCATAAGTGATGTCAGATACAGAGGGCCTCTGCCTTGGAGGACTTTTTACGCAGTACATAGTGATTTAAAAATTATTCATTTTATTACTGGCAGCCAGTGAAGCGCTGCTAATTGGTGTGAGACTGGTTCGTATTTGGGAATGTCCAATATCATTCTGGTTGCTGCATTCTGCAGGCGTTGTAGTTTTATCAGATGTTGGGTCTGAATCCCCACGTAAAGGGCGTTGCAATAATCCAGTCTGGATAGCACAAGGGTGGTTACTTATTTTTTTTTTTAGAGCATCAGGCGGAATAAAGGAGCGAATCTTCCTAATAATTTTTGAAATGCCCAAAAAACTGTCCGAGAGACTACTGATCTGGCTGTCAAAAGTCAGCTTATTGTCAAAAATCTCCCCCAAGTTTTTGCCTTGGAGACTGGTGCTGGACATTCACCCAGGTCAGTCGGCCACCATTTTGATGACCAAACTGGGGGACTGGAGCCTAGAAGCAGGATTTCAATTTTTTCCCCGTTCAGTTTTAAACAATTGGACTGCATAAAGATGTTAACATGGGACATACAATTGTTAAAATGATCGTCTGTCTCATCCTCGTTGTTGGTTATTGACACGACCACCTGCGTGTCGTCCGCATAGGAGATTACGGAAAAGCCATACTGTCTAATCATTGCGGCCAAGGGGGCCACATAAACGCTCAATAGCGTACGGCTCAGGAACGAGCCCTGAGGCACCCCGCACGGCAAATTGAAGGCTTGGGAGCTGTATCCGCCCATTTCTACTAAAAAGGATCTCTCTGTGAGATATGAAGTCAGTAGGGTAGTAGCAGATTCCTGCATGCCCAGCTCAGTCAATCTGTCAATTAGTATTTTATGATTGAGAGTGTCGAAGGTTGCCGATAGATCTAACAGAATCAGGGCGGCCTTCCCTCCTTCATCCAGTAATCTTCTGAGTTCCTCAGTCGCTGTGATCAAGAGCGGTTTCTGTTCCGTGGCCCTCTCTGAAACCATATTGCGAGTGGTCTAAAAGGGTATTCGAAGAAATATAGGAGGTAAGCTGGATATTAAGCAGATTCTCCAGTACCTTCGATGGAAATGGTATTCTAGAGATTGGCCGATAATTATTAGGATCATCTGGATCCAAGAGAGGTTTTTTCAACAAAGGTAGCACTGAGGCTGACTTCCAAACCTCAGGAAACTGTCCAGAATGTATTATCTCAGAGAACAATAAACGTAATTGTTCACTGAGTGTTTCAGGAAATAGGTGAACATTTTTGGGGGGCAAGGATCTATTGGGGCCCCAGATTTGGTTTCCTTTACTGTTTGGATGCTCTGTTCCCTCGAAGGGGAAGAGAAGGAGAAACTGAAATGTGTTGTATAGTGCTCGGTCCCCGAATTAAGAGATTTGTTAGAAGGAGGATTGCTATTTAAAAAGGTTTTATAGACTGTCTCTACCTTGTCAACAAAAACCTGCCCCACAATGTCTCGCCTGGGGATGCGTGCTGCATACTGGCAACTTCGCCAATAGCCTGTTCCGAGGCCTGCTCCATCGCCCCTCCTCCTTTGCCCTTTCTGTGATTTGTCACCATTGCCTATAAAGCAGGGATTGTTTTACAATATTTGAAATGAGATTCCTGAGGAAGACCCCTGACCCCACAGGGGCAGTATTTAAGCAATGAAACAAGTTGATAAAAAAAATAGGATTCCTTTGCATTGCCCCCCTGTTAATCTTGTGGCAGGGAGACCCCAGTAAAAAACATTTTTCGCTCACCTACCTATAATTTTAATGTAGGTTTAACAGTTTAACAACGGGAAAAAATAAATGTCAATATAAGTGACATAATCTCACCTAAACTAGGGAACCCAATAATGAAGAGGCTGTACAACCAGTAGTTTCTTTCGAATGCATCCCAGTGCAAGACATGGAACACACAGATTAAGGATACTACATGAGTTAGGTGAGGGCGCACCCTATAGGAGTATAGGAATATGTAATAAATCTAAAAGAGATTTGCCTATTTCTTGCAGGAGTGTTGCACTTCCTGTATGTTTACAAAAATTATACAATGCCTCTCACTCACTCTTTAGTGTGTCAGCCACCTGTGTTGTGCCTGTTCTGTATGTGTGATTTGTGTCAGGGAAGATTGAACTGCTGTTGTCCATGTTCTAACTTTATTGTGTTGTGAAGCTCGTTATAAAACTTTCAACTCCACATAAGAGCAAAACGATCTACATTGCCAATGCTTTTTTAAATGCATGATCTGGGTGTAAAAGTGAACCCACGTGAAATATGCGAGCAGAGTTTAGTTTCGGTTTTATTAGTGAAACAAGCATGTTTTTTTTAAATGGCGGTAGGTGACTTTGTAAAGTTTTAAAGGATACCACCAGCCAGTTTTGGCATTTTAGCCAACAGCACTTTGCACGCTGGTGATTTTGATGCAGTAATCAAACTGTCAAAAGCAAAACTGCAAGCCCCACAATGTAACATGCTGTGGGAGGGAAAAAAATGATGGTGGCATCCTATGTTTTTGGCAGTTCGGGCTGGACTGTTCCCATGAGGCACAGGGTCAGACTGATTTGCATATGGCCATGTCTGAACTGGGGTGGCAGAATGGGCTAAAGAACGGTGATGGATTAAACCCAGATCTTTTGACTGGGTGTGAGTGTTTGATTGGTTCAGATGCTCCGTCCATTACCACCCCCTTTTGTACCGCTTTTTGGCCGCCATAATTGTAGCAGGGTATGCTCAGACGTGAGTCCCTTGCTCACTTTGCCACTGGATTCAAGCAAGCCGGGCTGAAGACGGCTGGAATGCCAGAAACCGGTCCTCGGAAGCTTGTTTCCGGTCCAGGGATGGCTTGGCCGATCGGGCTGGACTGTTCCCATGAGGCACAGGGTCAGACTGATTTGCATATAGCCATGTTTGAACTGGGGTGGCAGAGTGGGCTAAAGAACGGTGATGGATTAAACCCATATCTTTTGACTGGGTGTGAGTGTTTGATTGGTTCAGATGCTCCGTCCATTACCACCCCTTTTGTACCACATCCTATGTTTTAGTGCCAAAGTGCAGAATTGTACAAATGCAAAATAACATTTAGTTCCTGGCTTTCTGCCTCTTTTCTTCTAGGAAATCAAGGGTTATACAGCCAAGTGGGTGAGAGGACAGAGAGGCGTTTCAGATGCCAGTATCGCCTGTTAATTGGCTACCGATATCACTCCCTAGAATATCAGCTTGCTAAAATTATCTTTTTACCAAAACAATAGCAGCAGCAGGAAATTAGAGAAAAGAAAAATAATTACCTTTCAACCCCTCTTCTGCATCCCATCCTCTGGGGTTTGTGTGATTTAGGTGGTGCCTCACAACACCACTGGGATGTGCCCTGCCTCAAACAAGTGCATCACAGGCTGCAAAGCTGCCCCATGAGGGCTGCCTATGACTCAAGTCATTCTACGCATCCTCCTTCTCGCATTACACCAAAAGCAGGGCCACTGGAATTATGCGGCAGGGGAGGGCCAAATTATGCGGTAAGGTTGCAGAAAAGGCAAATTATGCGGCGTAATGCAGCACCTTTTGTCATAGCATTTATTCGTTGTTTAGTCATTTTTACACACACTTGTTAACACTGTCTGGGCATTGGTTGCACACATTAGTATTAGTTTAACACCCAAATAAACAAATAAACAAGAGAAAAGAGACCAGTTAACCTTTGCAAAGAGCCTTCCGCTGCACCACAACGCATCTTACTGCATTTTTGTAACTTTTGAGCCTTTTGAGCTCTATACCTTTTTTTGGGTTATAATCTGCAGATTATGCAGCAGATGATGGATTACGTGGCAAATGTGGCAAATCTATAATCATGCAAAAAACGCAGCAGCCACACAAACACATAATTCCAGTGGCCCTGACTAAAAGCCAGCTCCAGCTTTAGAATTCATAAGGTAAGGTAGGAGCGAAGTCTGACTTCTTATGCATAGTCGAAGCCACTACAATTATGCGGTAGGAAAAACTGGCAGTTGCAGTAAGGAAAGGAAAATACAGCCTATTTTGCAATGAAAAGGAAAAGTTATGGCTCGTTTTGGGGCATCATTGTACAGCTTGTATGATATTTGAACAGACATAGGTATCAAAACCACCTGGTTGACAATTCAATAGGCTCGGCAGATTCAGAATCAAATTCCGCAACGTTGTTTGGCACGGCAACAGGAAGCCATTTTATAAGCACTGTCCTTTCTTCCTCCCACTTAAATTAAACTTAATGTCTTTACATAAAAATATGCAAAGTAAGTATGCAATTTAGTTCAGCCGACCAGCCACAATCACCCACAAACTCACAATTTCTTAAAACTGTCATGCATACCCATAATAATTGCACACCTGCACATAACTGAATTAAGAATCAAAAAGTCTAGAAATGGAATGAAAAATGTCTAGAAAGTCATACCCTTGACTACCAAAAGGTGCTGTAGTGCCCCCCTTAGTGGCAGATTGTGCTCTATGCTGGTGCTACTTAATAGTACTAATGTTTCACTAAACAAAATCTAAACCAAAATATGCACACTTCTTATAATTAAAGATGCCCATCTTTTAATCTGCACACACCAGCTACCACTAACGACCTGTCTCCTGGTGCTCGGTGTTGGGTTAATTCTGTGTTCACTTTGTGGGACTTTCTTCAACCAACTCATTACAACAACACCAAAGGCATGTAAAATAGTATTGTAGATTAGATATGCACTATTTGAAGGCCATTCATAGTCACCGCACTTTTCCTAGACCTTTTTTCTGATATTGTTTACAAAGCATCTTCTCGCACCATACTCACTGGTCATGATCTTTGGGGATTTTACTCTTCAGCATTGTGAGCTCTCTGAGGCAACAGGCTCAGGATGCTTGTGAAGTACTGGTAGATCTCCTGCTACTCGTCTGCAGCTCTCTATAGTAAGGTGAATGTTTCTCTCCTTCTCTGTTCTCTTTCTTCACCTGCTCTTCAGCCTGTGTGTGTGGAACGTTGTATATGTCATGGAATGTTGGATGGGTGAACTGAATCAGTTGGTGACTGAAGGCTGAGCAGCCAGGAGGGCAGCTCCTGGTGGGGCGAACTTACAGAGTTACTTACAGGCCTACCTACCATCCTGGCTACATCATTTTACCTCTGTAACATTACTGCAATAAAGCTTCTTGGAACTTACCACCTCTGGACTTCCATATGTTTTTAAGACTCTCCTGTGTGCAGCCCAGCCTACTAAACTAGAAGTGATTGCTTGGTTGAATTTTTAAATGTATACCATCATTGAGAACAGGTATTTGAGATGAACATGTGTTACTAGAAGCTGTCAGGGAAGCTTTACTCACACACAGGAGAGCGGACGATAGCAGTGCATACATCCCAGCATAGATAGCAGCGGCACTATCTTCCTTTACATACGTTATGTTACGTTAGAGAAATTTGTAAAGTGCAGCAGTTACCATGGGGTGTCCTGGCGCTAGCTACAGTCCTCCAAGTGATACATAATTTGCAACCAGTTTATGAATCTAACAGCCACGTTTTTAGGGCCTTTCTAAAAGCCAATAGATCGGTAGTATTTCTCAGATGGAAAGGGAGGTCATTGCAAGCCTTTGCCGCACCACCAGTAAATCTTCTGCCTCCCAACCTAGCTTTCTTGTAGGTGGTACGATCACTAGCTTTGCTCCGAGGGAGCAAAGTGATCTTTTGGGCACGTACCACTGAAATTGCTGTTTCAAGTGATCAGGACCTATGCCTTGCAGGGCCCTAAAGACCCAACAAAGGGATTTGAATTACACCCGCTTTTCAATGGGTTACCAATCAAGTCTTGATTTCACTTGAGATCAGTGCAAATTTTGATGTGCAGGTAAGCAGTCTAGCGGCCGCATTCTGCAACAGTTGCAGTTTATGTATAAAACAGGCAGGAGCACTGCAAGCGTATCTCACAAATGGAATAAGTGTAACAAGGGTAGCACCAATGCAGACGTCCCTGACGTACATCAGAGGTACAGCACAGGCAGGAGGGGTACAAGTAAGGGGGCCACCTCACACCAGGTCATTACACACACTGTCTCCATTCCTCAACTCCCCACCTCTAAATCATTGATTTCAGCTTTGGTAGGCTGATTAGTTCAATGGATGCAAAACAGGACTAAATCACCCAGAATGCATTGGTCCTTACAAATGGTACAGCAGTATCTGCATCGTTTGTAAGGTTCCACAAGGTCCTCCTTTCCTTCCTCCTGGGTCTCGCTGTTCACCTTGCTCGTCCTCTATAACACGCCCTGCTTCTTACCTCCTAACATGCCCCCCTCCCCCTGAAATCAGGCAGGTACGACTGTCCGGCAGGCGCAGACTTGGTGGCCTAGCAAGGGTGCCATGGCCTCTAATGCAAGCAAGGAAATTAGACCCATTTTACTGTCAGATAGTTTTATTGTTAGGTAATAAAATGCAGCCGTACCAGGGTTGCAGTAGGCCCTTCACACCCATGGGATCTGGTGCCACTACACATGATGCACTATTGACAGCTACACCCCTGGACAGACTGGGGTGCACAGAAGTCCCTTTTTCACCCAGGACAGCTGTTAACCAAAACTAGGCAGAGATGCAGCTGAGAGGGGGAACATCCTTTACAACGCAACTTTTACCACGCAGTGCCTTTACGACGCAACTATTACAACGCAAACCATTACAACGCATTGCGCTGGGGGGCGCTCTAGGATAGGGAATAGATTTAATTTACTATCCAACACCTTCCCTAGTGTCCACAGGGATTGGAGTTGGAATAGTAAATTAAACTATTCACTATCCAGCACCCCAAAGCGCTATGCGTTGTAAAGGTTTGCGTTGTAATACTTGCGTTGTAAAAGCATGCATGGTAAAAGCATGCATTATAATGTCATACAGCCTGCTGAGAGGCATCAAATAGGCTGCTAAAGCAGCTTTTGGACAGCGGTCAGTGTTAGAGGTGCTAATGATGAGAAATGCATCCCCTGCAGTAATGAGGCGCCCGGCACCCAAGCCGCTCACCCCGGTTTTGTGGACTTTCTTGAAGCCAGATTCCAGTTTTTATTAGGAGTGGATGCCTGGCAGGGACCCTTCTGAACACTTGTGCTTTTTTGGCACTGCTTTTGCTCAGATCCGGCACACTTAAAGCACTGATCACAAGGTATAGTGTGGGTGGCAGCACACAAGGTATAGTGTGGGGGGCAGCAGTAAAGCGCCCCTCACACACAAGGTGCTGCACTAGCTGCAGGCATGCAAGAAAATGCTGCACCTATTGCGCCAATTGTCATAAAGCGCTTCAAGCAGTTAACAGGGGTCTAAAATGTGCAACTTAGTCCAGGGTTCTTATTCAAGCAATTTAAAAACTACTTAAGCAAATACGTTACAAAAAAATGTATAGTGAATAACACATAGAAAATAAAACAGAGCAGAATTTGAATCGAACACTGCCCTGGATTTCAGGGAATTGGAAAGTGTTTTCCTGTGACATATAATGCAAGCTGCCCCCAGTAAACAAATAAGTGCCAGGGCTCTCGTCTGGAGCCCACTGCAGCTTGCACCACACTTTGCCCCTGCCAGCTGCCAATGACAGTACAAACATAGCTACTAACCATCACATTCTAACAAGTGTGGTAATTTACACTATTCCAGGCCCCCAAACCTAAAATAACGGTGTGGGAAGCAGCTATTAGTCATTGTAAATATATATTGAACTAATAAACAGCTGTTGTTGTGCTCATACTTAAATTAGCCAGACAGCACCACCATGTGGCAGACTCCCATGAGCCCAGGTGCTGGCAATTAGGTGCCAGTGCCGAGCACCAGAAGCCACCGGCTCAAATTAAGCACTGGCTACACCCCACTGATGAGGCGCAACAAGACTGAAAACTGGGGTCATTTGTTTTCCTGCTCAATGGGAAGCTGGGCAGCCAGATCAAGCAGAACTGTTCTTGTTGGAGCAGAACCAAGACTGATTTACATACTGTTGATCCCTGTTTGGAGTGGCACAGTCAGCAAAAAAACGATGAACTGGAATGCGGCTTGAGCAATTGGCTGAGATTTTTCAAAGTATTCCACCCATCACCTTTTGTTGTTTTATAGGGAACTGTGAGGTTTCAGCTTTGCCTGAGAGTGGGTCTCCTTGGAGCTCTGGTATTTCCACTCACATACCTGACATTTCTGAAGCACCTTGTCATGGCTTGGATTTTGCAGGGATCCAAAAACAAACACAAAATGATACTAAGGCTCATGCTGGAGAGAATGGATCCGATTCGCAAAGCTATGTGTGAGTGTTAGTCATCCTTACATGTGTAATTGGCTGGATTTACGAGTTCAGAACTACCTTTCTAATACACAGAAGTTCAGTTCACACTCCTAAATGGATTTGCTGAAAAATAGTTTAATGAGCATAAAATCTACATGGGGTAGGCGGAGAGTAGGTAATATAGGGCCGTATGTATCAACATCCTCATTTGCGATTCCCAAATAGCGATTTTTTAGAAATTGCTATTTGAGCATTGCAAAACTGGATGTATTAAAGAAATCACAATTTTTTTGCGAATTCTTAGTATTCCTTAATTGCCATTAGCAAATTGCGAAATCGCAATTAAGGAATACTTTCCCATTCATTTCTATGGGCCAGGAGGCCCATAGGAATGAATGTGAAGTCATTCTCAATTTGCGATTCGCAAATTGAGAATAATTTCAAGGGTGCAAGGGTGTCATAAGAACACCCTGATGCACCCTGGAAATGAACATGTGTGTGCATATGGTACACATACATGCCCTAGGGGCATGTATGTGTGCCACATGGCACCTTTACAAATGCCAAAAAGTGCATTGTGAAAGAAATCGCAAATTACCACCAACTTCAAGTTGGTGGTAATTTGCGATTTCTTAATGTGAAATCGCACAACTTGGGTGCTTCATACATAGCATTTAAGGAATCACAATTTGCGATTCCTTAAATGCTGATGCAATTTTGCGATGCATTTTTTTTTTTTAAACCTTTATTTAACATTTGCAATCAAATACAGACAAGGGCCTACAACCCCCAGGGCTGGCCGCAAAGCGTTTCAGTACGGTATTACAGTCCAACTTCAAACCCGCCTCCCTGGGGAGCATAGGATCTCCATCCACAAAGCACATTGGTTGCAAAGGCAGTTCAATTCGGAAACAGGATGGGAGGTTTTAATTTTACAATAGTAAGTAAAAAGGATCAGGTGTCGTACAGTGTCTCGGATCACAAAGGGGGGCGAGCAAAAGAACAACGTGTCCAAAATAAACTCGCTATAATGTAAGTCTACGGCGTTAAGACATACGGCATCAGGATAAACTAGCACATTATTATTCGTCTACGCCATCATTATTGTCTGCCCCATAGCACCACAACCTCAGAAAAGTCAAGGTACAGATGTAGAAACAAGGATGTAAGAAAGCCGAACCCACTACATTAACCCGGAAAAGGAAAAAGAAGAAAAGACAAGAGAAGAGAAGGAAGAAAAGAGGCCATAGAACAAAAATAAAAACGAACACCCATCCCCACACCCCCCCACCCTGCACCCCTGCTGATGACTACGGCCACCCCCCTCGCAGCGTGCCTGTCGCCCAGTAACCAGATCCCGAAATATAGAAGAAAGGGAAAGAAAGGAAAAGGCAAAGAACCCCACTCAATGAGGGAAATCGGAGGAGGGCATATTTCTACGGACTCCCGGTCTCCTTCCCCCGTCGTAGCCAGCCCAGCCCCGGACTCCGTTAGGTCAATAAAACAATCCCGTTAAACATAGTGCCACAATGAGAGACCCAGATAAAAATCTCAACCCTGGCCCCGTCGATCAAATTCACTGAAGTCGTCAATTAAGGAAAGCCCTTTCCACAAAATACTGCAAAAGTCTGCAGAACAGGAGTACACAGATGAGAAAAGAACGGCAGGTCCCAATGTAGATGGCTGGTACCAATGTTGCCCCTCCCTGCCTTCGAAGCCAAGCTTTACACCATCCGCCATCTTGAAGGACCGACAGGGGAGGTGAGTCGACACGGTCCGAAACAGCAAAAGATAGAAAGTAGAAAGTTTCAAAATAGGGACGACATGTAAATGTTCCGAGGGATACACAATCGGGGGTTCCAACGGTTCCATTGGGTGACCAGGCACAGTACAGTCAGGTAGATTCATTACAATAGGGGCAAACCCGGCTTCCAGCACCGGGTCAAAATACGTCTCCGAAACATCTATTGAAAAGCGGGCTGGCCGCCGGGTCGCGGGTGTCGAGACAGGATCCGGTCTCAGGCCTATGAGGCCATCCGTCGCAGACAACAAACTGCAAGACTGGACTTCAATAGTCCCCTTAAGTGCCATGAGTGCCTCCAGCACCGTTCGCAATGACGGGCCAGTTCGAGCCTGCTCCGCTAGATGCCTTTCGTCCTCCAACATGGTGGTCCCCACGGAGAGGCGCCTTCTCCGGGGCAAAAATTAGGCGGAGCAGGAGTAAGCCATGAGGGACTGACGGTTAGCGAGCAGTAGTACGCAGCGAGGCACCGACCCGGGGGAATCGGCGATGTGAATGCCGAACCCCCGGTCAGGGACCCCCGCGACACAGCACCGTGCGTCACTCGTCACCTCACCTATTGTAGGGCACCAGGCAGCTGATGGTAGCAGAACAATCAAAAAAGTCCGAGTGCTCCAGAGACCGGACCCAACCACATTCAGCCGTCCGTTGTTATTCAACTCGGACCCGGCAGAGCCAGCACTCGAGACCCCGGCTTCCCTGCTGGGTTAGGCCTGGGTTAGGCCTCAATGCGACACTCGACGTAGCTCCGCTCCACAACGGCGGAGAAACTCCGGGATTGCACCCCTGGAATGCGGGTAGGATCACACACACGGATCCGGTGCAGGTAATCAGGATAAGCAACAGGATAATAGAGCGAAGGACGGAGGTCAGCGGAGCCGGGAGACTATGCGGCCATCTTGGTTGGTGTCGTAGCTCCTCTCCCTTGCGATGCAATTTTAATCATACATTGCATTTTCCAAATTTTTAGTCGCAAATGCTGCTTTTTTGAGAATCACAGCATTTGTGATTAAAAAAACGGATGATACATATGCAACTAAGTCTGGAAAATGCCCTGTTAGTTTGTGATAGCATGAACATACACATTTTAAGCAGTCACAAACTTGTCTTTGATCACCTGGAAAGAAGGGCAAGATTTACTCCTGTCGACAGCAGGAAAACATTTATTCCCTTGATATGAAAGGGGGAGGTCATTGCCAAAATTATTAGTGGTGTAGGTTAAGAGATTTCTCCTGGGGAAAAACACTTTTCCTGTGGAGAGAGAAAATAAGGGTTAGTATTTTCACTTAAGCAACAGGTTTCTCGTGCAAAAATATAGCCATGAATAATTCTCGCAAAAGAAAATGGAATTCACAGAAGTTTTCCAGGTTTTACTTTGATTCCTAATCTAGGCTGAAAACCTACTGCTGTGGATTTCCAACTTTAGGACTGAATCAGGCTCTTTCCTTTATCGAAGACCCATAGAAATTGGTAAACAAAAAGTACAGAAAGCAATGATTTAAATACAGAATGGAAGGATTATTGTATTTCTTAGACCGATTAGTCTTAGGGTGGTCTTCCCTCAAACGTTTTAGCCTTCCTCCCCTTATTTTTGCTGATCTCGGTTTTGCTGGCATTAGGACTCTGTGCACTTTACCACTGCTAACCAGTGCTAAAGTGCATGTGCTCACTCCTTAAAACATGGTAACATTCATTTATTCCCAACTGGCGTATTTAATTTATGTGTAAGCCCTTCGTAAAATGGTACTATATGTACCCAGGGCCTGTACATTAAATGGTACTTGTGGGTCTGGAGCACTGATTGTGCCACTCACATAAGTATCCCTTAAGGATGTCTCAGGTCTGCTATTGCAGCCCGTGAGTGCAGTTTTAAACTGCCGTTTCGACTTTAGTCAGGCCAAAACCTTCCTTTTTAATACACATAAGTCAACCCTAAGGTAGGCCATGGACAGCCCAGAGGGCAGGGTGCAGTATATTAAAAACTTTGGACATGCACTTTCAAGTTTCACATGTCCTGGTAGTGAAAACTCATAAATTAGTTTTTTTACTATTGCAAGATCTTCCTCCCCCATAACATTGGAGTTACCTTATTACAAGTAATAAGCTGAAACGTCCAAATGGGAACAGTTAACCAGTTCATATTTAGTGTCTTTTGAACTGTAATAAAAAATCTTCTCTTATGGTAAAGTCTGATTTTAAATTACTATTTTGAAAATGCCACTTTTAGAAAGTCAGTATTTTTCTGCAGTGGCCATTTAGTGCCTTTAGCCTGTCTCTGGGCCACATAAGTGGGTGTAGCTGACAGTTGGGCTTTGTGAATTCCTCCTAGCCAGCCACACACAATAGAGAGCTATGTGTGCCTATATGGGCCATTACTGGCAGGATGGGAGGACAGAGCTGGGCACAGCTCTACTTACACTTGAATAGGCTGTGTCCTGCCTTCACACAAAGGGCTGCATACCCACTGTAGTTAGTCTGGAGCCAGGGCAGGAAAGGTAAAGAGCCTCTGCATTTCAAAGAGAATTTCTAAAAGCTTCTCCCACCTTCCAGAGGAAGTGCACCAGTTTTACACATTAAACCTCAGACATCACTTCTGCAGTACACTTCTGGACCTGTGGATACTCTGCCAGGGAGAAGGACTGCTATGCTGCTGAAAGAACTGCCACCGCTGGACTGTTGCCCTGAAGGGACTGCTGCCCTAATGTGCTGACCTGCTGCCTTCTGCCCTCTTGCCTGGGTGAGAAGGACTGGACCTGCATCTGTTGAACCCTGGACCCCAAAGTGGCTCCAAGGTCTACTTGACTGGCCTTCTCACTAGAGCCTCAGGGACAGAAGACTCCAACCACCTTGAGGCCAGATCCTGAACTCTGCCATCTGCGAGTCTTACACTGCCAAGTGGTGCCACCCCAGTCCTGAAGCCTTGGAAGAGGGCCTGAAGGAATCTCCTCTGCTGTGTGGCACAAACCCGAGCAGAACTGACACATCACCTCTGCTGCAAGGGTTCTCCCATTACAGAGGACTCTGCATCAACTTTGCAGCCCGCATCGAAACCACTGCCTATGCAAAGCTTTCCCACCGCAGGACCTTGCATTGCAAATCTCTTGTCAACGACAGCCTTGACGATAATGCAGGTTTTCGCATTGCAACTCCACAGCTCTTAAGCACTGACATATTGCATCAACGGCGCAACACATCCCAGACACTGGACTTTGCATCACAAGCTCTTATTGATAAGATCCATGATGCCAGCCTCGCATCACAACTTCACAGCTTCTCGGAACCGATGCATCTCCTCGGCTGCGCAATGCCTCTTTATTGCAGGACCTCTCAACGATCCACAAACCAGGATTTAAGGTACTCTTGTTCACCGGACCTCACTGGGTCTAAGTAGCCAGCCCGCGTTCCATTGCAGTTGACCTGAACTTGTGACTCTGACCTTGTCCAGCGCGACCAGATTGGGCTTTGTGATTATTGGTGCTATATTTACTGAAATCTTTAAACCTGCATATCTGCAGTCCTACTGATTGGATTTGTGTCATTTTGGTCTTTTTTGATATATTAAAGAATAATCTATTTTTCTAAATCTGGTGTAGGATCCCTTTGTGGTGTGTTTTCACTGTGTTACTGTTTGAAGTGCTGCATAAATACTTTACACATTGCCTTTAATTTAAGCCAGATTTTTCTGTGCCAATCTACCAGGGTCTTGGGCACAGGTTAATTTGTGGTTTGCTTGTGACTTCACCCTGACAAGTATTGTGGTTTCTACTTGAGTAGGGATTTTACCCCCTCAACCAGCAACCCAATTTCGTACAGCAATGATTTCATAGGATCTAATCGGCAAGATGTAATTATGTGGATAATACATAGGATGTGGGCGAAAAGTCGGTGTATGGAGGGAAAACTGGACCAGAGGGTAGTTTAAAGACACTGTAAGAAAGTAGAAAGCAAGAAGAACTCGAGGATGCAGGATGTTTACGTGTAGGAATAATAAGTGGTGTGGACGGGCTCAGGAAGGCTCACTTGCCCGCCATCTTGACTAATGGCACCCAAGGTAGCATTCTAATTTGTCAGGAATTCAGTGCTGGTAATCCCAGCGCCAGGATACCCGTTGGGTGGCAGCCACACTATATAAGTACTTCATACAATACGATACAATTCACTGCAACACGAGAATGCAGAAATACACCTGAGAGAGTAGCGCTTCATGTCACAGTGTAATTATTTCACCCCATAACGTTAAACCATGAAACAACGACCTAACCATTGATAGGTACATTTTTTCCCAGGGAGTTTTGTAAGTATTGACAAAGTGCAGGGAACATTAGATGCAGGAATCTGCATCTGTGGGCCTGAGCCTCCTTCTGAGAGCCATACAGATCACCTCAATATTCCTGTATAATTTAGGGGACATCAGGAATTCCAGAATGCCTGGATCATATTTAATGTTTATTGCAAAAGCAAAACCAATCCTAATATCAAGTCTCCATAAGAAATCAAATTCCCCAAAACTTTTTGTAAGATTCGAAATGCAAACTTCTATAAGTAGACATGTGACGTCTTACTCTCTTTAAATTTGCTAGAGTGCATGGCTAATGCTAACATATCTATTTGTCTGTCTTTTTAGAGAGACTGAGAAATACCATCTTGAGCAGATCAGAGGACATGTTCTTTCAATTTTACTTTCTTGTAATAGTTCAGCGTGTTTGTTACCAGAATGTGTATTCTTTAGACACCCATCTATTTAACAGTTTTTTTTGCTCCCAAGTTGGAGCTCAGTTTGTACTTTATCTTTACTTTTGGGGTGTCACTTATTTCATTTGAAATGTGATCAATAGGATGAAGCACAGCTGATCTCTTGTGATGGAAGCCAGTTTTGTGTAATGTCTTCTCCTAACAGGAGGTAGTAGAGGGCTTGAGGAGAATCTTGCAATGTAATGGGGCGTGGGTGGGTGGCTGGTGAGTTACATTGAGTTGTTTACATGGTCACGTTGGCTGAGGAGAAGCAGTGTGCAATCAGCAGTCGGCCAGTGTTATTTGCAGCAATTTTTGAAGTAGGAGGTGCTGAGGGAGAGTAGGGGTGAGCACAGGAGTCCCTTGAAATGTTGCAATGTGGCATGGGTAGTGCTCCACAACTGATACCATCAATTCTAGGTTGTTTGGAGTGTGGGGTTAATTTAATGTCCCTGTGGGAGGGCCCGTTGCACTAATATGGAATGCAACAAATGTTTTACTGTTAAGAGGAATAAGCCGTCAGTGAGCAAAATGATTACAGGTGACTGTCTCAAAGACTTGTGCAAAGCGGCATAAGAGAGGTTCATCCTCTTAATTCTAGGACAATACATTTTATTTTTTATGAAAAAACATCTCTCCTGTTGATCACTGGTAAATTTAAGCCTGACTCTCCATGCTCTGTCCATGCAATCAGACAGAAATGAGGATACTTTGAACATAGAAACAAATTTCAAGCTTATCTTGAGCTGCGAGGGGGCAAGAGAGGATGATACAAGTAGACTCTCATTTCACTTTCAATAGTGTGGCATACTAAAGGACTTCCAGGCTCTGAAGGTAGTGGAAGGCAAAACAACACAACTGAGAATAAGGGAACAGCAACCTACTGCCCGAGATCAAGTTAATCCATGCACCCTTCATTTGCTAGGTCTATCAGCAACATTCAACGCGATCAACCACTACATGCTGCTGAGCCCATGACATCAGCAGGACGCAGAGAGAAGGCTTTTTTCTGGTTTGCATCTTCGACAGCTTTTATTTTTGCAATGTCCCCCCATTTTTTGCCCCCGTTTTGACTACTAGATGCAGGTTTTTGACTCTGCCAGTGCACCGAAGTCTGCTAACCAGGCTCCAGTGCCAGTGCTCTCTCCCTAAAAATGACATGTCTAATTGGCATCCCCCAATTGACAGAGACCATACCTCCCTTGTAAATCCCTGGTAAGTGGTACTGTGTTACCAAGGGCATGGGAGGTAAAGGGGTACTCAGGGCCTGCAGCACTGGTTGTGCCATCCTGAGTGACCCAGGTAAAGAGATGACAGCAGGTCTGCAATCACAGACTGCAGGAACAGTGTTCATTGCTCCATTTCGACTTAGTCCTCACCATGTCTGACAGTGTCACAGCACTACTTTTAAGTACATTTCAGTCACCCCTAGAGAAGATCTCTTGTGCCCAGGAAACAGGATGCAGTATATTAAGAGAGAAGATATGCAAGTGCAAGCTTAAATGTCTTTATAGAGGCTTTGAGAAGATGGGGCGACATCTCACCCCAATACCAGACGCACTGCGTTGATTGAAGCAGAACACTAATGCCATAAATTCATCCAATTTCATCATTATTTATTTCAATTTCATCCAACGTTCCATATTATCCATAGTTTGTCCTCTTGTCACATGAGAGGTGCCTTACGTTTTCCACTGTATCCTAAAAGTTGCAGAAATGCCAATCCAGGCCTTATACTGTATCACGGATTGCACATAAGTAATCCTCATTAGTTAATCCTGTTAACCCAATGCATTTTGGGCCTATTCCTGGCCCTTCATCAGGGGTGCTTTACAATTGAAAAACATTATTGTGAGACCATGTATTTAAACCGATTCAACATGTTAATAACTACACAAAATTTTGCAAATCCTTGCTTTATAACTTTTCACCATAATCAACGTCTTCCCGCTAAACGTAACCAAAATGCTACCACTAAATCAATGCCCAAATCCACCTCTCTCAACCTCCCTCATTTCTCTCTTATTTAAAACCACCATTTTAGATCCACGTATGTCCGTTCCCGTAAACATACATGAAACCCTTCTACAAATTAGATGTTACCAAATAGCAAAACTTATCTACCCAAACCATTACCTTCAAGATGTTTTTGTAAATCGCTCCCGACTCATTCACAACCATCCACACACTGCGTTCTCACCTTATTCTGCAATTTAAACACCTATGCTCTGTCTCCACCCTCCACCTCTAATTAACTATTGTAAATTCTTAACCCTATACATCCAAATTGCGGACTGCTTAGGCAGTCACATTGCTTTCTATATGCTTTAACCATAACCTATTATTCATCTAAGTGTTGACCCCTTCTCAACCTGAGCGTCACCTCCATCAGTCACTCACTGGCCACATTACATTAAATGAGGCCTTACCTCTCATAATCCCCCATTCACAGTAATTACCAAAACCTGATGTACTACAGATCCCACACTACACTGCGTTTGCCTTCATAAAATGCCTCAATATAATTTCTACCAAACTACGTTATTAACTCTACCCCAAACACTATCCATTCAATCTTCCTAGGCATCAACCTTAAATTCCCCGCCCACCCTTGGATGACATTGATGATGTCAATTATACGATGTCCTATGTTTCGTATTTCAGCCTAAAGCTGAACACAACAGTATTCTGTGCTAGTTAATAATGTGCATGCTAACATGCTAACTATCTAAACATGCATAAAACAGAAATTAAATCGTAATCCACCATATGTTTAAACAAAGTAGTTTAAGGGGTTCACTTTTGGGAAAATGTTCTTTCGATTGTCTCCCATGTGACAATGTCATGTTTGTTTGTTCTTTGCTGTAGTCGATGGGTGCAACTCGTCAGAGGGCAGTCAGTAATACTTCAAAAAAAAGGTGTGACAGAGTGCACACTGATTTCATTCTTTCTTTTGTTAACTTTTATCCTGTTTTAAGTCTATTTGCATGCAACCCCGGAAGCGTGGTCTTCCCTAAACCACGTGCATAAGTAATAGAGGCTTTACCATTAAAATGCACTATAAATGATAGGCGGTCCATTGGATAAAGTGAGGCATGCGCCCAGGCAGACCCGGATTGCTAGCTCCATCATAGCACCACCTAAATATGTCAAGTTTGGTATCAAAGAACATGCCTTCTCTCCCCCCACACAAATCTGGTGTCAAGTGAAGGCTGACATTCATCCAGTTGACTACCTAGTGGTTGCCCACCTGGTTACCATAGCTGACGTGCTTTGGCTGGCAAGCCCGGATTTTACCGCCCCAGCAGCTGCCAAGACAGGCTTTTAACCTCCTGCCAGGCAGGGTGAGAACTTCCAGGAGCCAGAACAAAGTCTTAGGCAGGAAGACGTCACACGTCTCTCCTTCTAAGTGGGCTTGTAAAGTGACACCACAGAGAGGTGAGCTTCAAGGACTGCACCGCCTCCGACATGCATCTGGCTGTCCACCTGAGGTGGACACAGCCCTCCCAATGCACGCTTTGACCCTGGCAAAGTGGGAAATTAGGTATGCAGGAGGTGTGCACCTCCAGGAAGGCTATCCACACCTCCAGGGTGAGCAGCCTCATTTGTACACCAGAAGATGATTTCTGCCATTTTTAGGAGGGCAGCAATAGCGAGCTCTGGGTAGAAAAAATGACCTACACCACCGGTTGTGGTCACCTCAGGAGCAGATTAGCTGTAAGGGACTAGCTGCCCACTGGCTTCTAGCTCCCGCACCCCTAGCTCGCTTAAATCCAGGATTTAAGCCCCCCTCAACACCAGACCCTCAGTTCTGAACAACTTATTTCAAAGAAGGACCAAGAGGAAATCTGTGTCACAGACAACAGTACTTTGCCCACTAGCGCAAAACAAAAGAGGGATATTGTGTCCCTGAGGCAACAGATTTGGAACGGAGTGAACAACTCTCCCCCATGGCTAAAACTCAACACTCCATAAGAGAGGGACCTTTGTGGAAGCCAGATGCACCCTTAGACTCCCCTGGATAGGTGGGACCAGTTCCTTGCAAAGTGCAGGTAACACAACACTCGGGATCCAAAAAATCACCGGCCATCGGCCCTCCAAGGGGGTCCCAGGTTAAATGGTGTAGTGCATTTAGGGAGTTGTAGTCTTTTACTGAAGATTCAAGCCGCTACCACACTCTCCTGGAACACCAGATGTCCAAGTTCCTTTAAGTTACTGTTGCCAAGATTTGTTGGTCACCAGTCCAGTAACCGACCCCTTAACTCAATGCTATATTAAGAGGGCACTCCAAAACACCTGTTACCAACATCAGCAACGACCCCGATCTTGTGATTGTGCATTCCCTTTCAGGCAGCAGATTGTCTGTAGAAAAAGAAGCTTACCGCCAGTCCTGTTTAGGACCACTGACTGTCAGTACAACCACTGCACCCGGGCTCAATGGACCAGGTAAAATTGAACTGGCTATTGTGGCCTGGTTCTGAGACAGCTGTATTTAATGCACTTATTTTCCATTGCTTTGAAAATCCATAACTCTGGATATTTGTACACTAAAATGTTCATTTTGGTGTCTAAAATTATATAAAAATAAACTATTATAAATTAGTGTTGGATTTCTATTGAGTCATCTCAGTTACTTATAAACCATAATGGTACTGTAAAATACTTAACACATGTTCTTCCAATAAAGTCTGACTGCTCTTTGCTACACTGCAGGGCTGAGCTAAGGATGTATTGTAGTGAATCCAAGGATCATCTTTGAGATATTGTGATAATAGTGCATGGTGAGGTTACCCAGCCATACCACATAACATTCCACTTTCCTACACTTTTTTTAGAAGAGAGAGCTGGTACCATACTGGCTGTTTTTCTTTTAGCAATGTGTTCCTTGAGGCTGAGTCTATGTCCCTTGAGGTTGAGGCTGGTGTTCAGGGTAAATCCCTGTGACTTGGCCTTTGGTGAAAGTAGCACTGACAAGATACATGTCATTGAACCAGGGTTGTACTGTTTCTTGTTTTTTGTTCTAGGCAAATAACAGGAATTCTGTCTTGGTTGGGTTGAGCTCAGGTAGGCGCTGGACATTAAAGTCTGGATGATGTGCAGGTAGTGTCTGAGGCATTGGATGTCTGAAGCAGAGGAGACAATAATGTGTCATTGCTTTAGATGCATCTCAAAAATGTGTGGTGTGATGTTTTTACACGTGTTCAAACTCATCCGCTGAGCACATAGGGTAGCAGAGATGAGGCCCAGTTTTAAAATGCCTGTGTTCATACAGCTTTCTTTTACATGTGTCAATATGTGTTTTTAGCATCTTTCCCTGCTTCACGGTACACAGGAGTCATTGGTGCACTTTGTGTGGGTTGTGTTACTGGAGGCTGTGTTAACACAGACTGCGTTGTTGCTGTGCCAGTGTTTGATCTCTGTCTATGAAAAAGTAGGATAGTTTAACAGGGTCTGCCAGGCAAAATAAAATAAAGCATGTGTCCCTTGTGCATGTTCTGGAGATTATAATGTTCCTGGGGCTTTTAATAATATTTTTCAACATTATACCCCTCACAGCTGGAACTATTCAGCAACAAATGTCCAAGTTATGCTGCAGCATTGACCAAACTATGCAGCAAAAAAAGGCAAATTACACAGCATATTTGAGAATATTTTGTGTAGGACACTTTCACTATTTTATCATTTCAAAGTGCTTCAATAAACATAATCTCACATTATTATATATATGTAATCAGCAGCTAAAAAGTGACCACTTAACCTTAGAATATGGTTTGTAACTGTGCAGCACCATATGTGGTGATCTGTACTTGAAACTTTTTTATCCATGTTTGCTAGAAACACATTTTTCTAGACTCTGTAAACAAACGGGGCATTAAGCACAAGTGCTGTAAATCCATAAGTATGCAGAAAAAGTAGGAGATTCAGAGAAATCTAGAAGCCTGGAGTATATTACCAGTATATACCCAGACGTGGGTCCCCTGCTCACTACGCCACTGGAGTCAAGCTATCCTGGCTGATGACGGCTGATAGCCAAGACTGATTTGCATATGGCAATGTCTGAACTGGGGTGGCGTGGCGAGCAAAATAAGGATGGATTAAACACAGATCTGTGACTGGGGTGAATGTTTTGCCAATGTGCAACATTCCGTCCATCATCTTGTGTGTTTTGCTGTTCGCCCTATGTGGGAAGGGTATGCCCAGACATGGGTCCCGTGCTCACTACGCCACTGGAGTCAAGAGATCCTGGCTGATGACGGCTGATAGCCAGAAACTGGTCCTAGGATGATTGATTCCGGTCCAGGGAAGACATGGCTTGGCAGGTCGGGCTGGACTGTTCCCATGAGGCACAGGGTCAAGACTGATTTGCATATGGCCATGTCTGAACTGGGGTGGCGTGGGGAGCAAAATAACGATAAATTAAACCCAGATCTGTGACTGGGGGTGAATGTTTTGCCAATGTGCAACATTCCGTCCATAATCTTGTGTGTTTTGCTGTTCGCCCTATGTGGGAAGGGTATGCCCAGACATGGGTCCCGTGCTCACTACGCCACTGGAGTCAAGATATCCTGGCTGATGACGGCGGATAGCCAGAAACCGGTCCTAGGATGAGTGATTCCGGTCCAGGGAAGACATGGCTTAGCAGTTCGGGCTGGAATGTACCCATGAGGTACAGGGTCCAGACTGATTTGCATATGGCCATGTCTGAACTGGGGTGGCGTGGTGAGCAAAATAACGATGGATTAAACCCAGATCAGGAGAATGTTTTGCTAAAGTGCAACATTCCGTCCATCATCTTGTGTGTCTATTACCAGTAGCCTTTTATGGCTACAACTGAGTTACGTCACCTCTGTTACCTTTAACCGCACTTGGTTAACCCATTTTTAGAGGGTTCTCGGGAAGGAGATATTAGAGACATATATTGGGGCACAAACAACAAGGCTGCCTAGAAATGCAGAGATAACGTGAGATCCAAGGGCATTTGTACGTTCAAGCACTTTCTCCATTTGAGATGGGAAGGTGGGTCACATCTGTGAATGTCATAAGCAGCATCCTGATTCCTGAACTCGTGTAGCTCTGGAGTGACACAAGTAGTATTCGAGGTCCCACCGTCTGAAAGAAACCATCAAGGACAATATAGATGGCTCCTAATCAGTTTCCAAAGCACACAAAAAAGTAATTGGTGACTGACAGACACTGAGTAGTACCGTACAAGGCTACAAGTCACTACATCAATTGCATGTAGCATGGTCCTTTGTCAGGACTGCATGAGTATAATATATGGGAAGAATGATGGAAAGTAAATTCCCTTCTGAAATGAAAGAAGAATCTCCAGATAAGTAACGCAGGAAATAATTACTTCCTGTGAAGGATAGTCCTCAATTATTGAAGTTCTGAGTAGATTCATTTCCTTTATTGAACAGTCACTCACTCCCAAGCTTGCAACTCCTAGAAATGATTTTGTAAATGTTTTATTACTATTTTCACCAACAATGCATTCAGATACACCTCAGACATGCAGATTTCCTACTTGAGTAAATGCTTCTTCTCAAGATGTTAATCTTTCATAGATTCACATGCTTTTTTAAAGAATCACTTAGCTTAGTATGTTACAGAAGTTTGGCAGAAGGCTGTTTCTTCACCTGAAGTGGTTTATGATCACTGCTTCCCAACATGCAGATCGGAGCATGCATCCAAGTCTATACAGTGATTATGTCTTTTGAATATATCTTCTTCCCTCCATGATGCTGCTGTACGGATCTCTTGGGGAAGCATATTTGTGAAGGGGCTATCGTAGCAGCTGCTTCTCTTGCTGAATGGGTTCTGAATCTGCCCAGTAATGGTCTGTTAGCCAGAAAGCAAAATAATTTCATGTGCTCCATTGTTCATCTGCCCACACCTTATTTGAGATTGCTTGTTCTTTATTGGTATTTTTATACAGCACAAAGAACTCAACTGACAGTTTAAAGAGTTTTGTCCTCTCAACGTGGATCTTTGAATGTTTTTCGCCCTGTCGATGACATATCTGATAAAATGATTTTACAGATACGGTCTTGTTCAGAAAGAAAACCGGGAGCACTTTTGACATAAACTTTGATTGTCTTCTGAGGATTACCCCCTCTTCCTTACTTTTCTGGCTGATATAATTGACACGATAAGCCTAAGGTTAATTCACATCAGTATACAGGTTGAAACATTTTCCCGTCACTCTTTAGAACATTTATGTTGGACTCCCAGTTGGGAGTAGGGTTCGTTAGCAACAGAACATTTCCCAACAAGCCCTTCAAGAAATGTTTCAATAAGGATAGTACAAAAAGGGGGGTCTCTAAATCAGAAGCAAGAAACTGCTTCAACCTCCTTGGTCAACATTGAGGGAACTCTGGCAGGGCGAAGGATATGACTTTGAACAGACGAATCGGTTTGGAATACAACGGGTGCCAATCTCAGAGGAATAGATGTTTTATAAAGGACAGAATCGTAAAATGGTACAGGTACCGAGGCATCAAAATTCTGTTACCCACAGAGTCTAACTGGGTAGTATATACATCTTTCATTGTTCGAACGTGTGCCCCCAGTCCACTCAGGGAAACATTCTTAGTGACTGACGTATCTGAATTTAGGTTTTGAAATAGCATACCATTGGCCAGATTTACTTGACTGACCAGAACTCAAACTCAGGTGTGAGGATGTTGCAAGATGAGAAGACGACAAGTAAGACCTGGTGTTCTCTAACTGTGCAGTCGGTCATTGGTCATGAATTGTCTTATCCTTGTCGCCAAAGAACACTCTATGTTCTTATTCTGTCTTACCACTGTGACGAAGTCTAACTTCGAATATACTTGAGTGAATCTGGAATAGATTTCACCCGATTGACTTTGCCTCTTTACTGTAAGTCCCTGAAAGTTTTCGACATTTGATGCCTTCCAGAGCCTGTCTTTGTGAGAAGGGGCAAGGATAGATGTGCCATTCTGACATGAGCTGCCTCACTTGGGTGATGTATCTGCTGGGAGGGCTGCCAAGAAATGCAACTTTTTCTGCTGTTTGGCATTTCTTGGACAGGAATCACCTCTCCTAGATTTTTCTTAGATGTAAGAGGAAAACTTACAATTTGAGACACTGTCTGCTGTGTGTTGGAATTAGAAGGCATAGGCCAATACTGACACGGCAGCAGAGGTCTCGGATACGACTGAAATCTTCACTTGACTCAGAGGATTTAGTGAGCTAGCATATCTTTGGCTGCACAGTATGTTCTTTATGTTTAGCAGGAGTGTGTGTTATCAATTTGAGTATAAATAGAGTTATACATATGTTTGTCGAGAGTGGCTTTCAGGAGTGTGCAGAATCAGGTGTATGGAGTCAGCTGCTGGGCTCATGTACCACGTAGACTGTGTGTTGGTTGTGTGTATTGAGTGGCGCGCACGTGTCCCTTGTGCATGTTCTGGAAATTATAATGTTCTTGGGGTTTATAATAATATTTTTCAACATTATGCCCCTCACAGCTGGAACTATTCAGCAACAAATGTCCAAGTTATGCTGCAGCATTGACTAAACTATGCAGCAAAAAAAGGCAAATTACACGGCATATTTGAGAATATTTTGTGCAGGACACTTTCACTATTTTATCATTTCAAAGTGCTTCAATAAAAATAATCTCACATTATTAGTACTAGCGTAAATATTTTTATTTTTTGTAACTGTGCAGCACCATATGTGGTGATCTGTACTTGTAACTTTTTATCCATGTTTGCTAGAAACACATTTTTTGTTAGACTCTGTAAACAAATGGGGCATTAAGCACAAGTGCTGTAAATCCATAATTATGCAGAAAAAGTTCACAGAAATCTAGAAGCCCGGAGTATATTACCAGTAGCCTTTTATGGCTACAACTGAGTTAGGTTACCTCTGTTACCTTTACCCACACCAGGTTAACCCATTTTTAGAGAGTTCACGAGAAGGAGATATTAGAGACATATAATGGGGCAAAAACAGCAAAGCTGCCTATAATGCAGAGATATAATGCAGGTGCCATGCAGTTGTATCAGGTGTCGTAGAATATGTGCAACTGTCAAGGATAACAGCCTGAGCGCATACAGAGTCCGGTGAGTGTGTGTCTTTTTTGAGTGTGTCTCTTAAAAGTGTTTACAAATGTCTGCACTGCGTGGACTGTAGGTGTGCCCCTGGCAGTGTGTAGTTCAAGTACTGTAGAGTACACCCATGCATCATTGTTGCACATGCATATCACGTATAATGTGTATGTATTAGCCATTGAAGAGCGTGTATTAACCCCTCCCATGCTCGTGATGGAACCGTTCCGTCACGAGCCTCGGGTGGGCTGTGCTGGTGACGGAACGGTTGCATCACGGCCCGCTCGCCGCGGCTGCGCGGCGCGAATTCCGAGCCTGCGCGGCACGTTCTATTGAGCGGGCGGGCCCGTGATGGAACCGTTCCGTCACAAGCACAGCTCACCCGCGTGCCGTGACGGAGCGGTTCCATCACGAGCACGGGACCGCCGCGCGCCCCCGCCTCCCCCTTAGCACTGCGGCGGAATAGCCGCAGCAGTGAAGGGGTTAAAGTAGAGTGACGAGTGTTTATCAAATGTAGTGTGTGAAAGATGTGTGTATGTGTTAGAAGTATGTGTACAAGGTGTATTTGTAAAGTATGTTCCCTATGTGTCTTAGTATAGGCTGAGTATAACTCCATCTAAGGGCCTGATTTAGACTTTGAAGCACAGAGTAATATCCATCAGGGCGATTGCATTATACTAGGAAGACAAAGGTCTTCAAATTCCTTCTAATGGAGAGGTGTCTCTGGAGAGGCTGGATGGCGAATGGCAGAAAGGGGTCCTCTCTGGTCTAGGGTCCTGCCTAGACCAGAGGTCTTCGAGCTGGGGGCGTCAGGCACTGTACAAGAGAATCATCATGCTGATAAGTGCTTTGTTTTTACTGAAAGAAAACAGAGGGGCAGAAGGTCATTGTGTCATGGTCCATTACTAACATATTTTGTCATTTAAATGTTGGCTGGGGGTGGAAGTCAGCGGATGCTTTTAAACTTTAGTAAGACCTGGCTGACCAGAATAGAATGTTGGCAATCGTGCATTTGATTGCATTTCTAAAATAGATATCTACAATGCCTAAAGATCATCAATGTTATAGAATTATTGGGAGAATTTTTTTTCATTCGGGTGGGGGGCCCAATTATTAATTTTATTGTTACACCGGAGGGGGCGCAGCGCTAAATAGTTTGAAGACCACTGGCCTAGACAATAAAGATTCTATTGCCCTCCTTTTTCTGAGCCTAGGACAGTAACCCAGAAGGGCGGAAGCGACGATATTCTGTAAAGGGGTGTAATAATGACATTTCTAACACAGTAATGGGTGAAGTAGGACATACTAAGCTCTATATGATGCATCCATGCCCATACCATTTACTTCCAAACTGATGGCCACATCAACAAGTGCCTGCAAAGTATATTATGTTTCCAAGAAGGTACAACTGGCATGCATCATTCTGCAGTCCTAAAAATCAGTGAAGCAGGTAGTCAGGCAAGCCAAGATGACATGACCAGTGCTAATGTTGCATGTGTGTTCTCCAAAAATAAACACACAGAGTTATGTTCAACAGTTTGTTCGAAGTAGATCAAGTGACTGTTTGATAGTCAGAATTTAGATTTCTTAATAAAATCCATCAAGAACTCTTTATTTAAAAACAAAATGCACATACACCCTGGACATATGCTATCAGGGCCTGCTTTAGCGCTGGTGATGGCGGCCGGTGCACCAATCATTTTTGACACCCCCACACCCCATGACCGCTTCCTTGGATTCTCTCACTACCACCAAAAGTGCCCCTAATCTCTCAAATCATAATTAATTGCTCAAAACAGCGCCCCCAACCCCTGAGGTCAGCACCCAGGGTGGCTGCACCGGTCGCACTGCCCTAAAGCCGGCCCTGTATGCTATAGGTCGTCATTGTTGGCGTTGGTTAAGCTTCATTCCTCTTTAGCAGTGCTGCCAGAAGTTATTGCATTTGCCTTCTCTGTCCTACCCTTACACTATCAGTCACTGCATGAATTCGAGATACGGAAGATTGAAGAACACCTCAAGGAGAGGTCTGAATGGGTATTGTAAACGAGATCAAGAACTAAGAGTACCAGAATCATCGTGAAATAATTATTTACTCCTTCATACATCTTTTGCATCATCACACAATGTTTTAAAATGAATTCAGCAACCTAAAACATGGGGATGAAGAAGACAGGGTGGGCTTGTAACCAAGCTTCAAGCAAATAACATTTTTCAGAACTTCGTAGTGGAAAGGTGCACCACTTCCAAGTGATGCCTCAAGTAAGTAATGCTTGCATAAGGTGCAGAGATTGGCCCAAGTCCTGCTGTTAAGCTATACAAGCCTATCCGCTTTGCTCTAGCTGCTTTATTGCAAAGTCCACCCTATGTTATGAACAGATGTTCAGAGCCTCTGGAACGTGGGCTTCCTCTTCAGGTTGAATTTCAGAGGTGTGTAAACATCAAGATTGTGCAATGTTTCCACAGCGAGGAAAGCAAGGGTTTGTGGTCGGAAAAAAAGGTACAATTATTTCCTGAGTGAAGTGAAATTCCAAGAGACGCTTGGTAATCAATGAACTAATGGAATAAAGGACAGCGTTGTCCCTTTGGAAGACGATATAAGGCTCCTTTGAGGAAAGCTTGAAGCTCCCAAATTCTTTTGGCAGGGGTAAATGCCACTGAAGCGTGAATAAATCAATGTCATATGGAACCATAAACTAGGATTTGTGCATCAGAGATGCTAATACTAAATGCAGGTTCCTCTGAGGAGTCTGAGCTCTAAAGTGAGGATCTCAATGTTCAGGCCAATCACAGTGAAATGATGCAGCTTTGTTTCTTTAACCGCATCAACGCGGTGCAGATTTCCGCGGTGCGCTGAAGATTTAAAAAACCCGCGGTTCGAGCTCAGCTCGTCATGAGTGTACGAGAGGTGTACCCCATGACGAGCTGAGCTCGTCATGAGCGTCGAAGGGGTTAAACAAAATGTATCCTTGGGAGTGGTCGGATAAGCATCAAGTTCCAACAGGTAATGCTTGCAGGGACAGCAATGTTATCTTAACAGCTATCCAAATGCACATGTTATTTCAGAAACAAGGCCCACAAGCTCAGAAATGTAAGGTAAGAGGCAACCCTCCTAGATGAGCCTACAGATTTGTTATCTAAGGAAGAATGAGGATGTCCTGGTGGAGAAGGAGAAAACCAAAACTGGCCAGAAAAGGAGACATGGGAATCATCCAGAAATTATTGGAGCTCACAATATGAGAGACATAAAGAAACACCTGCACCCAGTTCAGGAGAACATTTCCTTCCTGCCCCCAGCCAGGAGGAATCATCTGAAAAGACCTCTATGTTGTGAAAGGTCCCTTTATGGAAAACACTTGCTCCTGCAGATGGTAGCTACACATGATCCTTTACTTGCATGGAGCATGTCTCCACATTTTCATTCCAATCATGACGGGACACAATTAGAATTTGGAAATATGCTATTTGGAAGGTAACAGTATCAGCGTTGAATTACATTATGGTCAAGAGCGTGACTCTGCATTCCTCCCTGTGACTAAATACAACACAACAGCAGGGCTTTGGATTGAAGCACAAAATGGTGGCATGGGGATCTGGGTGGATGATATGAAGATGTCTGGCATGACCTGACGAGATCCTATGATTGCGATAGTCTGGACAAAGAACTTCAATTCAAGTGCTTGCTTAGGAATGGCTATTTTAGCGGGGTAAATGCTGACGCATCATTTAGAGGACCAGCAATGCCATTTAGTCTAAATAGAAATCAAAGCAAAATTTTTTTTGTGCACGATTAGGAGAGGCATTTTCCTGGGGGGTTTTGTGATGTATTTATCTTTATGACTGGCATTTGTTAGAAAGACAAAGGTGTGATGCACAACATTAGAATATGGGGATGGTGCTGAAGTGAATAGAATGCTTGTCGGTTAGTAGTTGGAGGCAGAGACAGTAGGAGTTAGTAGTTGCAAGAGAAAGGGTAGAAGAAGGGATCCACAGTTTTGATGCAGGCAACCCAGATAATGCAGACACAGAGGTAGCCCCTGGCTTGATCTTTAATTGAGCAGGTTACCCAGGGCCTCTCTAAGGATTATCCCAAAAGAAGTTCTTGACATCAAAACAATGGATCAGATGCTAAACGAGATGTTCTGCAGATTAGTCTAAATTGTCCCAATGTTGAATTTTGAGGGATGCCCTACCAACGGCTGCACTGATCTGTTCTAAGGAGATTAATGCATACTTTTAATGTTTTTCCCCTTGGGATTATTATACCTTCAATGTCTTATCAAACTAGAGTTGGAAGAGGGTCTCGTCTTTTTCTGCGCTCTGCTCTGACAACACCAGTCTGTCAGGAAATTGCTAACAACAATGAAAGAGTTCATCTTTAGGTGCTTCATACTTGGTATCCAAAACCTTTGAAATAACTTTTGGTATAATGCTTACTGCATTTCTAACCCTTCCTTAAATTAAATTATCCTCTACCTAGACCCAATATTTCCCCTAAACCTAACCCCTATTTAACCTTTAATACATTAAAAGAAATAATTATCCTTAATCTAGCCCTAATATTAATTATCACCTTTATTTAAATGTAACTAAATTTGAATAATTGTCCTTTAACCACAATACTAACCCTATAACCTTTTTTAAATATTCAAAGTATGCATCTATCCTTATTGTTAAAGTAACCATTAACCCCTAATTAATTGACAGTACATTGAAATTTAATTAAATGGTATTTTACTTACCTAAATCGATGTAGTGGTATTCGCTTTAATGCTTATCTCCGTAGCAAGCATTGATGTGGTGTCATCGAGGTAATGGTACTTGACCGGGGGATAGACAATCCCACTTCTAAAACTTGTGATGAGGTGTGCATAAGCATGGAGACCACTTATGCCATCTCACACAAAGAAAACCAAACATGTAACTGAAATGTACCCAGTTCAGGCCTTCAGAGTATAAACTCTTTCATTTTTACTCACCCCTCTTTAGTCTTCTACGTTCTTTCTAGCCTCTGGAAGACAAATGGATATATAGGCAACATGCAACATCTTTATATATTCCGGGGCACCAGTTAAATGCTGGTTAAGTATCCTGTAAACTCTCTTTCGTCACCCTCTGTGCCTCCCTTGCGGGCTCCTGCCGGTTGTCTGTGCTAACACTCCATCCTAACATGAAACATTTTTCCAGGTTGAAATTACCTTTAGATTGATTTGGTAAAAAAGGACAACTCTCCTGACACACTTCTCTACTTGGCACTGGATGATTGTGAGGACCCAAAGTTAAGTCAAGCATTGGCATAGCCGATAGGTCTCGGCTTTGGGACCTTGCAAGTGTTTAGCCATGCAACAGCTGATGTTGTTGCACCAAGGATATTGTGCTGGATAACTAAACACTTATAAGGTCGCAAAGGCAAGACCTTTTGGCTATGCCAATGCTTGTTTTATTGGGCAGAAGTCGTGTGCTTCCACAAAAAAAGCGCTTGCACTTCAGAGAGCTGTGATTATTTTGTTATTTATCCAGTTGCCTGAGCTTGAACTTTCAGGGGCACACACAACATTGTAATGCTATTAAAATACCTTAGATAACTAAATAATGTATGATGCTTTTCTCTGTCAGCAGCACAGATGGGAGGAGCGCAGTCATGAACCTACATGGGTTTTTAGGTCTGGACTGGCAGTGCAACATTCACCTGACCTTTTCACTTAGACCAATATTATTCAACAGTGCTTCCACAAAATACATCCCCGTCTCATGCTAGATACTTATAATGCTTCACATGACCACACAACATTCCTTTAAGCCAGACCTACTGGAATTGCCAATGCTTTAAGAATGCTTCGGATGTGCCTTTCCCTTCAGCACACACAGTGACTTCAGAACTCGACTGTAACAAGTTATTAAAGGTAAGTGACAACTTAATTTCTTTATTACAGACTAGGGACGCCACAAATTGCCAGTAATAAGGTAATTAGAGACGGGCTTTATAAAATGGACTGCAGGCTCTCATGTTGTCTACATTAATAACTTGTTTTTTATACATAGCACTTCCTACTACACTTTTGCAGTTTCTGAGAGCTGTACATAACGGATGTTACTCTCACCCCACAAACCAGAACTTACACTGCCGGCCTCAGGAGGATGGAATCCGGGGCCAGCTCTACTACTCCTGACCTGCAGACGGCACATGACTCACTGAGCTAATGATCTCACAAAATTCTATCTATAATTAAGGTTGTGTCTCTTTCAACAAGCCATGCAGACTGCGCACTTAACAGAGTCAAATAACATTGTACCTACCAGTTGCATCTGGTCACTGAAAGCTGCATTTATCACCAACAACTTTTGGGTGCTGCAAGCCTCGCTGCTTTGGTATGAGTTTATCAAAAGGAGAGCAAACCCTTTGTATTCAGATATCTGGAACAGTTCAGTTTTGTGAAGGGCTCATCAGAAAAAAGCCCAGTTCAGTGGGGCAAGTTGTGCAGGCACTCTTAAATAAATGAAGCCAACCATGACTTTGAAGAGGCTCCACTAAAAAGAAATCCTGCCTATCCCACGTAGCCTTAATGTGCACGTTTCACATGGGAGAAGAAAGGTGAAACAACTACCCGGTGCAATAAAACTCTTCTCAGGCGTTCGAGGTCCTAAAGCAAGGCTGACTGTGCTGAGGTCATCCCAACAACGCCTCCCTCCTCCCACTTTCTAATCATGGGGAGGGCGAACGAGGCGCCTGGTCAGCCTTAGTCCCCGGCCCTTTGACGTACACACAGGCACATGCTTCCACCCAGAGGAAGCACAACACAGAGCAGGTAAATCAGTCTGCCAGATGCCGAATCAGCGTTTACCAGAACATATGATTTACTGGGGCCACTGAAACTCACCCTTGAGCGTGCCTTGTGTGCCCGGACTCGGTACAGCCTAAAACCGGAGCTCCCCCAGGGAAAAACACAAAGCTTCCGAGTCCTGCAGAGACGGACACCTCTATAAACAAGGAATGCAGCATCCCGCGAGTGGTGCGCACGAGAGCGAGCACCAGGCCATATGTTTTGAATTATCTTGCCCATATCTGGAAACGATAATTCAAAACATTTGGTGCTGTGCGGGTAACCGCAAGCAATAGGCTACACACGCATGAACGTGTGAGTGGAGAGCTTTTTGAAGCCCTTACAATAAGTCTTGCAGAGCAGCGCATGCGCGCTGCTAGGCGAGACCAAAAAAATGAACAACTACGGCTCAGATTTACAACTACCAAAGTACAGGCCTTATGCATAAAGTGACGTCACAGCAGCTCCCAGAATTAACAGTTAAGTTCACCTTCTGAAACTACAACAAAACGTATGGCAAATTTAGACTGAATCATAAAAGTAAAATCTTTGAAACAGAAAGTAGTAGAAGGGTTCCACTTGATCATTTCTGTATTTGTTTACATTTTATCATCCTGGATACAAGTCCAAATTAGCCCTAGCTCGATCTCAGCAGCAAAGCCTTCACTCGCTGTGATTAGATGCTTCCTAAGCAGAAAGTGCTACTGTAGGCAAAGATTTTGACACCACCATCGAGAAAGCTACATTTCGCTTATTCATAATCTCAGAACTATGCTTGGTCAAAGAAAGTAATTCCAGAGGCAAATCGTGATGTCCAGTTCAAGCTTAATTTGTAAACATAATAATAATAAAAATAGGGTTTTATTAGGAGCCCACAACTGCTCAATGCCAAGGTTGATAAATACAAATGCTTTCTTGTCCTGGATTCACCTACTGCTTATTTTCTCCATCACCCCACACTTCATGACTCTTTATCCCACCCTGGACGTTTCTTTTTGTTCCCTTCAGTCTCCTTTTGTCTCATTTTTTCCATGTCTTTTCCTTCTTTTCCCCTTTCCTCACTGTCTCTCTCTTGTTCTGTGTCACAATCTGATGATGGAAAAATACTTCTCGGTCCCGAAAATTAAGTGCATGTGTCTCCAGTAACAACCACCTCCAAATAAAACATTGGTGATGTCCCAAAATAATAGCGCATTGCACACACCATTGACTGGAATCCCTTAGTAGCTCCCTATGCCACCACGCTTCTGGCCATGAGCAAATTCTAGTGTTGGGACTTGGGTGTCACATGAAACCAAAAAAATCATAATATCCCTTCTATTGAGCCCTCTCAAAAGACCTTCCCTAGGGTAACCAATGTCCATCTACCAAGGAGGGCCAAAAGCTTATTGAAATCCTTGGAGCCATCCTTCTTATTGTTCCAATCTAAGTATCCCAGGAACCCCACAGTATAAGTGGGGAGAGGAGTTGGCCTACCGGCTAGGGCGCACAACCTCAGACCTGGGGATCTGAGTTCAAGTCTCTAAACATCCTTTGATTCTGGGCAAGTCACTTAATCTCCCTGTGCCTGACAAAAATGAATGTGTCCTCATGTAACGATAACTTGTTATATGTAAGCGTTCTGATACCAGATTCGGGGCAAATTTGTGCTATATAAAACTCTGCAAAAAAATAAATAAGTGGGGGACTTAAATGCCTGTATTACAATAGGAGGCCCGTTGGGGTAGGTGGAAGGCTGGTATCATAGTATCAGATACCAGAAGTCAATGATCCCATTTGGAAACCAATGGAGAGAGGGATGTCAACTGTGGCTATGTTTAGAAAAACAAGCAAGAACAACATTTGCAAAGGGAAAAGGGTTACACCCAGGGCTCGAGTCAGGGTACCACGCAGGTGGACGCCGTCCCCCCACTTATTTTACCGGGAGTTCGATAACTGAAGCAAATGGAGCCACATATTCACTCTTTGGCCTATCTGGGGCGAGATCAGAGCTCATTCAGAAGGCTACTCACGCGCTGGCTTCTCTGATGCAATCGCATCTAAGGGGTGAGCGAGGGGAGGCAATGGGTCTGACCCAACTCCAACGAGCTGGCATATATGAAATGTACTCAAGCCACCTTTCGCGACGTCACTTCCTTTCGTGACTTCACTTCCTGTCATGACGTCAGCATTCCCCCACTTCTTTTGGGGGTGCCGTGATTATACCAAAAGTAAATAAATAGATGTTTTTTCTAATACTTACTTTTGGCATATTCGCGGCACCCGCTCTTTACTTTTAATGTTATAAGTAAAGAGCTGGTGTCGCGATTATACCAAAAGTAAAGAAACGGAAAAAATATCTATTTCTTTACTTTTCCTATAATCACGGCACCCGCTTTTTACTTTTAATGTTAAAAGTAAAGCGCTTGTGCCGGCTGCCTGGCGAGCGCTTGTCTTGTTTTTAATCGTCTTTGGAAGGGGTAGCCGAAAGCGCCCAATGCAAATGGGTCTGTAGGTAATATAATGACTGCTTTTAAGACATCATGGTGGCAACCGAGAGGAAAGAGTGCTCTCAAATGAACTTATGTTTCAATGACTGGAAAAACTGAAACGTAACCACCATTTTACTACGGTCACATTCCCAGATCTACGCAGCAGTTCCTTTTTTGTTTTAATGACACGTGCCTGTTACAGTAGGCAAAGCCAGCAAACAAAGGCAGAGGACGGTACAGAGCACCTAGGAGTATGAAAGAGGAGCTGGAGGAGTTAGTGCACTTCACAGTGGAAGAGCTGCCAAACCGCGGCTATGGGGTGATGGAGGAGATCCGGAGGCAGGGCAAGCTGTGCGACGTAACCCTGCGGGTGAGAGCTAACTTTACAAGATTATCTGAAAACTGAAGGGGTAGGGGCTGGGGTTCCCATAGGGTATGTCTGAGGGTGGATCCCATAAGGTATGTATGAGGGTGCATCCCATAGGGTATGTCTGAGGGTGGATCCCATAGGGTATGTCTGAGGGTGGATCCCATAGGGTATGTCTAAGGGTGGATCCCAAAGGGTATGTCTGAGGGTGGATCCCATAGGGGATGTCTGAGGGTCTCTAAGACTGAGTGGGTACGGTGGTATCAATGAACGGACATTAATGGTATAGAGGTGTCAGGGAAGCAGACGTGAGTTTTTTCGGCAAAGGGTGCCCATGAGAAAACAGAAGATAACTATGGGCAACGAAGGGGTGGAACAAAAACGAGGCCGCTAATTTGTTTAGACTAGAGTGACTAGGTGTGTGTCTAGGAGAGCGTCGTAATTCGGGGACTTTAAGAGGGTTAACAATGTAAAATATGGATGGAGAAGGAAAACAGTTGGCTTCAGCAGAGAAATAAAGAAAATTGGGGCAGTTCTGGTTCTTAATTAGAGTTTATTATGAGAACTGGGCTATGTGAAACGAGGGGGTTCCGCACGGCATAAACAGTGTATATTTTTTTCCACAGAGGAAATCCTGCGTGATTCAAGACCCATTTTATTGTTGTATGTTCTACGTTTTGATAAATTATTCCACATACATTTTTCTCCAGGCTTCAAAATAATTATGTATTACATTTATGAATTACTATGGACAGTTTTTAGTTAATCATACTGTCAGGGCACACGTCTTAAAAAAAGATGGGGGAACAACAAACCAAGTTACGCAGTATGCAAGTGACATGGCGCATGACATTGCACTGTCATCACAGGAAATGGCATCACAAACCATGACCTGAAAGTGACATCAGATCTTTACACATTAGACATATGTTTAGCATCTCTAGCAAGAGCACATTTCAGTGCATTACCAGATTCAACAAGTGAGATTTTGCGTTGGGATTGAGCCAAAAAGTGACGAACCCGGACACAAAATCTGGGCTTCAATTTATACATTTATTTTTTATTCTGCCACAAAGAAATTTGCAGCAAGGTGAAATGTGGCAGTAAATGTGTTCTACTTAATTGGTTGCACGGTCTGAAATGTATATCATCTTATGATTTTATGGAACCTACTGCAGAGATCTTTGTGTTCCAAGTATATCTAAAGGAATAATAATAATTAGTGACACTGAGTGACTATCATGGATAAAACCAAGCAATAACTATCACAAATTACACATTTTTAAGACATAAAAAGCTCCAACAGGCTATGAAACCACAGTAGAACCCCTGAAATGGATAGTCACTACCCACAATGGGTGAACTTAGAAGAGAGCAGGCCCTGAAAAATCTTAACACTATTACCTAATAGGCAGGTTACCTAACTTCTATCAAAGTGTCAAAATAAATCAGTTTTGTCACGGCAGATGTAAACTAACTGCAAAAAAAGCATTGAAGTGTGAACATTATTGGAAGGTAACTTTGGCATTCTGTGGCGTGGAGTTTCACCTGGAGGGGTGGAGTGGCATTGTGTGGCACGGAGGGAAAAATGTGGAGTGAAATTACGTGGCCTGGAGTTGGATTATGTGCCATGGAAATGTGTGGCATGGAATTGTGTGGTGTGGAGTGGAACTGTAAGGTGTGGATTGCAATTGTGTGGAGATTAATTATGTGGCATGGAGTGGAACTAGGTGGGATGGAATGGAGTTATGTAGTGTGGAACTGTGAGGTGTGGAGTTGTGGAGTGGAATTAAGTGGAGCAGAATGGAATTATTGCATTATCGAGTGGAATTGTGTGTCGGAGTGGATTTATATGGTATGGAATTAGGCGCCGTAAACTGAAATTATGAGGCGTGAAATTGGGTTGAGTGGAATAATGAGGGGTGGACTGGAATGGAATTGTGTGGCATAGAGTGGAGTGAAATTATATGGCGTGGAATGGAATTATGTGACTTGGAGTGGAATTATGTGGCGTGGAATTATGTGGCATGGAATAGAATTATGTGGCATAGGATGGTATTATGTGAAGTTTAATTATGTGGTTTGCCATGCATTTATGTTGCACTGAACAGAGTGGAATTATATGGCATGGAGTGAAATTGTTGTGAAGTGAAGGGGTATTATGTGGCATGAAGTGGAATTATGTGGTGTAGAGTAGAATTTTGTGGCATGGAATTGTGTTGGGTTGAGTGGAAGTACGTGGTGTGGATTGGGGCGGATTTATGTGGTGTGGCGTGGCGTGGAATCATGTGGCATGGATTTGACTTATGTGGCATGGAATTGAATGGCGTGAAATTTTGCAAATTGGAGTGGAATTATGTCACATGTATAAAGTTGTTAAAAATACAATAAAATGAAGATATAGGTCGTTTAGAGAAGCAAGGTGGGTTTATTAAACCTCATCCAAGAACAGCCAGGAGCAACTGACACTTTACAGAATTGTTGTGAGGAATACATTCTGAGAACTAAGAACACAGAGAAAGGCTCATGAGCCTTAAAGGGGAAAGGAGAGAACATCACACATCTCCCTTCCTTTCATTTAAACAAGTGAAAGAAAGAAAGAAAAGCATTATATGAAATAGATACAAACTAAAACAAAGTAAACAGAAGAAAAACACAAAGAAGTCTATGAGATACAATTGCAAGAAAGAACAAGTTCACACATAGTCTTTTTATACTTGGACCACGGTTTTCGTCCTACAGGAGTCTTTATTTTAACAAAATCACCCACTTTGACCTCCTGAAAACACACACTTTTCTTTTTGTCGAAATATGTTTTCCGAGAATTTTGCTTCAGTAACTCTTTAGTTCTCCAATCACTAATGTCATTATTAATAAGACCTTTATTCAAGCACATCCACCCAGGACACAACAAAGTATTTGGAACCCTCCCTTTGAACAACTCAAATGGGGACCTCCCAGTAGTGGAATGAGGGACAAAACGATAAGTATTAATCCTGTCCTGGAGAGTGCTTTTCCAATTTAGACCAGAAGAACGTACAAGCTGAATTGACTCTTTCAGTGTCTTATTAACCCTCTCTACAGCACCATTGGTTTCAGGATGGTATAGGGAACACCTTTTATGAACCACCCCACATCTTTTTAGAAAATCAACAAACACAGAGGAACAGAATTGAGGACCATTGTCAGATAACAAGCTATTTGGAAAACCTCCCTTATAAAATAAAGGCTCCAAAAACTTAATGATGGAATCAGAGGTAATTTCCCTGACCGCAGAAACTTCAATCCATCTAGAGTAAAGATCAATTAGTACAATAAGGTAAGAAGTATCAGAAACCCCAGACAATGGACCCAGAATGTCGATAGCAACCTCATCCCATGGATGACTTGGTAAAGCCCTCTTGACCATAGGCATTTGTTTTGTTTTCAAAATCTTGTCACTAGAACAACAATCAGCACATTCCCTGACCATCCTCTCAATTTCTAGATCCATGCCAAAATTGCATGCACAGAAACTCTTTAGTTTTCACAATGCCCAAATGACCACAATGGTCATGAGACAACAATTTCTCCCTTAGAGCACGGGGAGGAACAAGTTTTGTACCACGAGTCAATAGACCATTATTAACAGAGAGTTCATCTGAAACCAATGACCAAGGCTTACTCAAACGAGTATTACTCTTTAAGGAAAGAATGACCTTAGAGATTTCTTCATCCTTCTCCAACTCCAATCTCCATTCAGATTCATCAATGGCACCATCAGTCACTTCACACACATTCGTAAATTCATCAAGCTCACATGAATCATCCATCTCAGAATTACCACTGTCAACCAATCTTGATAAACAATCAGCTGACCTGTTAGCTACCCAAGGAATATATTGAACCTCAAACTCAAATTCTTGCAATGAAACAATCCATTTCCTAATTCTTGAAGATATGGCATCAAGTCCTTTTTTTGAAAAGACCTCTCTCAAAGGCTTATGATCAGACAAAACACACACTTTCGTGCCCCAAATGAGATTTTTGAACTTCCTCAAAGCCCAGAAAATTGCAAGCGACTCTTTTTCTATAACAGAGTGATTATACTCTGATCCTCTGAGGCAACGAGAAGAACAACAAATCAAACAATCCTTTCCATTTCTCTTCTGAACCAAAACAGCACCTAGGCCTTTATCACTTGCATCTGTAAACAGAACAGTGGGAAGCCCAGGAACAAATGCATGAAGAGAAGGAGCTTTATTTAACTCCTTCTTGATGCATATGAATTCAGTCTTACATTCACTTGACCAGTCAAAAACAACATTTTTCGCAGTCAATTTTCTTAAATTGTGGGTATTGTCTGTAAAATTAGGAATGAATTTACCATAAAACTCAACCATACCCAAAAATGAGAGAAGTTCATCTTTGCAAGTTGGTTCTTTCACTTTGTCAATAGACTCAACTAATTCTTTCTTTGGAAAAACCCCATTACCGGTGATACGGTGTCCTAAATAATTAACTTCTTGTACTCTGAATTTGCATTTAGACCTTTTTAAAGTCATACCAGCCCCATCCAAACGTTTCAATACAGCAGACACCCGACTATCATGCTCAAGAATGTTGCCACCATAAATTAATAAATCCTCCGGATAGCACTTAACTCCAGTTAATCCTTTTAAGATTTTTGACATAATTTGTTGAAAAACAGAGGCCGCAGAAACGAGACCAAAAGGCATTCTCTTAAATTTAAACGTGCCCATAGGTGTAATGAAGGCAGTCAGATCTTGAGAAGAAATACCTAGCTCTACCTGATGGTAAGCGGAAGCTAAGTCAAGAGTGGTAAAGTATTTTGCACCTTCTAAAGTACTAACCATCTCATCTATGTTGGGAAAAGGAAACCTGTTAACCACAACTTCTTTATTTAGAGACCTTAAATCAATGCAAAGGCGAATCTCACCTGTAGGTTTTTTTGCAATAACTACTGGAGCAAGCCACTCAGTTGCCTCAACCGGTTCGATTATGTTATTTTTTTATCAGTTTATCTAGCTCTTCCTGAACCTTCACCTGCTCTATAAGAGGAATCCTCCTAACTTTTGCCACAACAGGAAGAGCATTTTCCTTCAACTTTATGTGATGTTTGTAACCACGCAAACATCCCAAGTCCTCTTTAAAAACATTGGGAAATTGTTTTGCCAAAGTCAAAGACAAGTTATCATCACTCTTGTTACATACTGAGTTAGACACTTCCTGAATCTGAACCTGGGGAGAGGCATTAGGATCAAGTTTTACACCTAATTGACGTTGATGTAACCATCCTAATAGTGCATCACCTTTTTTTGACACATAAACTTTTCCCACAATAATATGAGAACCAAGTTCTATCTCAGCCATGAAATATCCCAGCATAATAATTGGTTTTTCACTATAACCTAATGGAAAGATATCACATTTGAACATTTTCACTTTTTTTGAAAAAAAATAATTATACAGTTTTTCATCAATTATAGTTATCTTAGAGCAAGAATCAAATTTAAAATTTACCATTGGATCTTCTACTTTGACTAAGTGAGATGGATGATCTGATTTTTCATCATTCACCTCAAAACAAATTGATCTTACTTGAGATTGAGACCATCTTCTCCTTGAGTTATCACCGTTGTATGTTTTTGTCCTGCAACATTTTGCATAATGGCCTTTTTTATTACACAAGTTACACGTTACCTTTAAAGCAGAACAAACAGGTGAATTAGCCAAATGACTAACTTGACCACACCTAAAACAAGAACATTTGCTATTTGATGTAGAGAAAGAAGGATTTGATGACCTAATTTGTTTCTCTTCAGAGCTAACACCTTCTAATTTCTTCAATTGATAAACAGTCTCATCTACTTTTACTTCATCCTTTGACTCAGAAGTAGATGGTTTCTCTTTCTCTTTTTTAAGTTCACCAACGCATCTTGTCATATGTTCAACTTGTTTTGCTATTGTCAGAACTTCTTCGAAAGGAGGCTCATCCTTCAACCACAGTTCTTTTCTTATATCATCATGTGCACATCTTAAAACAAATTGATCTCGTATCCTTTCATCAAGTGTTTGACCAAAGTTACAAGATGATGCGAGTTTCCTCAAAGAAGATACATATTCCTCTACTGTTTCATCTTTCTTCTGTTCTCTCAAACCAAAATGGTATCTTTCCATAATAGTACTGAGTCTAGGTAAGTAATGCCTATCAAGTTGTAGAATGGCTATTTCATATTCATTTAAGTTTCTTTGCTCAGCAGCCGATAAATCTGGTAAATGTTCAAGAACATCTTGGCCTTCACCCCCAAGACAATGTAGCAGAAGTGAATGTTTTCTTTCCGCACTCAAATTCGTTCCACAAACTCTTGCGTAATTTGCAAATATTTTTTTCCATTTTTTCCATTTTCCATTTGGTTCCCCTGGACTCGTAAGAAAAAATGCAGGCTGAGTTACATTTTGCATTTTTTTTTATAGGTAAGTAAAGTAAAAAACATTTTTTTAAATATTATTGTTCTTTTTAAATAAAAATGCTTGTATTCAGCATTAATTTCCCTTTTTTTTTTATAAGGTGAATTCTTCTTGATTTTATAAAAAGAATTATTTTCTCCTTCTTTTCTTTAAAGAAATACTTCTGGTTCACTTATTGTGCATTGTCCTTTGTTGAATAGCATTAGAAATGCAATAGAATGGTGAGAACAAATGCCAATAGACCAAGGTTCTAATGAACACAGAGAAAATCTTCTCCGTGAAGAACAATTGAAGAATAGAGACGTTCTATTTAGACGAAGCGCAGCCTTCGCTGAGTAATAGAAGGATGACGTCAGCGAGAGCGTTCTACTGGAACGCAGTGCAGGTTTCTTTGAAGCGCAGCGTTATGAAAGTAGGACGTCAGCGCGTAGTACGTTTGTTGTTCTGCTTGGAACGCATATTTTTCAGCTTGAAACGCAGCGTAAGTGACGTCACACAGCCAGAAACATAGCGCGAGCAAGAAAGGAACGTTAATTTTACGCACCGAGTCAAAAGTCCCTTCTTTAATTAAAAATACGCTATTTTTTAATATTCCCAGTATCTTTTAACTTTAAATATTCCTCCCGCTCTCCTCACCACCATGTTAGTCCGATTACAGCCGCTGTGAAGTCTACGCTTCGCTTGAAATATAAATGAACAGCCGCAGGAGGAGAGACAAGGTCAGATTTCTTGCTATGTTGTTCTGTTGAGGTCGTTTCCGATCGTCGCCATTATAAAGTTGTTAAAAATACAATAAAATGAAGATATAGGTCGTTTAGAGAAGCAAGGTGGGTTTATTAAACCTCATCCAAGAACAGCCAGGAGCAACTGACACTTTACAGAATTGTTGTGAGGAATACATTCTGAAAACTAAAAAAACAGAGAAAGGCTCATGAGTCTTAAAGGGGAAAGGAGAGAACATCACAACATGGAGTGGAATTATGTAGCATGCAGTGGAATTCTGTGGTGTGGCGTGGAACTGTGTTGCCTTGAGAGGAGTGGAATTATGCCACATGGAGTGGAATTACTGTAGAAAACTGTGTGGCGTGGAGTGGATTTATGTGGCATGGAGTTGAATTGTGTGGCACAGAGTGGAATTATGTGGCGCAGAGTGGAATTATGTGGTGCAGAGTGGAATTATGTGGCATAGAGTAGAATTGTGTGGCATGGAATTGTGGGGCGTGGAATCATGAGAGATGTGGAATTTGGTCTGGAACTGTGTGGCTTAATGGACAAACGTGGGGCCCAGTCTGGGTCCTCATCAAGAGAAACAAGCATTAAAATGAAATAGGTCTCGACTTTTATTTAGTTAAAGTAATTTGCTTTGCTATACAATACCATTAGCAAAGCAAATGGCTTTAACTTAATCAAAGGCGAGACCTATTGCATTTTAAATGTTTGTTTTTATTGTATTCTTCGTCCCTTTACTTCTCTTTTTGTCCCAGAGTTTTCGCCCTAGCCTTCTGTCTATATACTGAAACTCTTCACATGGAAGTGTTGCTCACCTCTTTGTTCCTTCCTGATGTCAGGGGTTTGGTGCCTTGCTGTTATTCTGCTCAACAGTCTTAATCTTCAATCTAGAGCAACAAAGAGGTTTTTCACGCTTCTGTGCTTTTCTTCCTAACTGACTCTTAAGGAGACACTTGTCATCTATCACGTGTTCTATTCTGTGCAGGGCGCCACTATGGATACGGGAGGAGTTGCTCTTTCCTTGAGCAATCAAGAAGGCAACTCAATAGAACTGCTCAGTGCCCAGTCCTTGACATTTTAATGACACACAATGGTATAGCAGTCAGAATACCTCGAAATAAAATTAATCTGGCTGCGCCAATACACCAGCAGGGTCAAATCAGTTCTGATGAATTTAACGCTTGAATCCTTAAGTAACGATCAGAATAGAGATTAAGGGCCAGATGTATAAAGCTGAAATGGGTTCGCAAACGCCGAAATTCGGCGTTTGCGAACTCATTTGAGCAAAATGGTATGTATGTAGCAAATTTCAGTGCAAAATAAGGAATCGCAAATTTGCGATTCCTTATTTTGCGATTGCATTTAAGGAATCTCAAAATTTGCGATTCCTTAAATGCAATGTATGAAGCAAAAAAAATTTGCTAATTGTCCTTAAGGAATCGCAAATTACCACCAACTTCAAGTTGGTGGTAATTTGCGAATTTCTTGAAAAATGGTCATTTTTGCATTTTTAAAAGTGCTATGTGATGCATTTGCGATTAGCAAATTGCGAATCGCAAATTGAGAATAATTTCACATTCATTACTATGGGCCTCCTGGCCCATAGAAATTAATGGGAAATTATTCCTTAATTGCGATTAGCAATTTGGTAATCGCAATTAAGGAATTTTAAGAAATCGCTAAAAAATTGTGATTTTCTACATACATACCATATTGCAATTCTCAAATAGCGATTCCTTAAAAATCGCTATTTGAGAATCGCAAAAGTGCAACTTGATACATCTGGCCCTTAGACCTGAAACGCTTGGATATAAATGCACTTCCAAGGTGCACAGAAATACAAGACGGGATATGCCAGATAATTCATTCTAAAGACAGACGCATAAAGAGGGATTAAAAAAGGGAAAGACTCTGATGCACGTGAATTATATGAATCAACCTGTGAAAATATTGCCTGGTTTATACCTACCTAACATAGACAACCGCTTAAAGTAAACATGTCACTGGCCCATGATAAGTAAAAAAAATCTGAGCTGCAAACACAATCTGTAAGAATTAAGATAGCCAAATATAAACTGAGGTCCTGGGTTGCAGTGAGACACCCAAAAAGTGAATGGAAAAATAATACTAACACTTAAAATAAGAAGGGGAGCAGGTCCAGACGGAATACTCAATACCATTCTAAAAGGCGGAACAAAATATGCAGTCACAGATTCTATAGGATTAACTAAAAATACTGAGATTGCCCCTGCCCTGATCTTCGCTTCTGAGTCAGTAAACTGGAATCAATCCGTCATGATCGGTGTGGTCAGTATAGGAAACAACTGGCCCTACAGTATAATTAATTAATTAATTGTAGGTTTGTAATGCGCTAGAATCGACTCCCGAAGGAGTATCTCTCGCAGTAGACCGCTGGGGAACCCGTCCTGGCTTTCCCTGTGAGATGGTCCCCACTGGGTATCTCCAAGGTGAAACCAGGCATCCCCGGCGTATGTGGGGGGCCGTTGTGGAGATGAGGCAAGCTAATACCCAGAGTTGCAGAGTGTTATCCCTGGTTAGAGTAGGCCCGAGGTGAGAATTATTGAGTCCGCTGACCCTGGTCCACGACCCTGCCGCGTTGGGAATTGAACCCTGGTCCCAGGCCGTCCTCTGCTCCCGGGTCTGCCGCCTCTAACCAGTGAGCCACACCACTCCACAAGCATGCGGAGTCCTTGCTCCCAATCCATTTGTCCATTCCTGCAGGTTGGAGGAAGGGTGTAGGAGCATTTCACCCAATATTTGGAAAGCAGGAGGGAAAATGATAGAAGACTATCTATAGTAGAAACCCAATCTTTTTGTATCCAGAAACTAGGGCTGGTGGCAAAAGATATTCAGGCCCAGATTAAATCGTTCACATGTACAGGGGCCTAATGTTCTTTCGTAAAGAAACAATTGCCTTTGTGAGATTGTCGCTAGTTTGGAATCTAGGCTTTCAAGGAAGATTAATAACTTTAAATAGAAGTGTAAGGCATATAAACCTACTAAATCCCAGGTATTTTCCAATAAAAGCACTGTGTTTTTTTATAGTAGAAGTACAAGAAACACGGATACTGCGCTCTTTTGACCTAATGATGCAACACATACAATCAAAGATAACTTTATGGGCGCTCTGGCAACAACAGACAGTCTGATCAAGGAAATGTATTTAAGGAGAGTTTTTGTTCCTGCATTAAGAATATTTCTATAACAGTTTGGAATGAGGTCCTTATATGTGCAGTGCGATAAAGTGACTGGTCATCGAATGACAGTTGAAAACTATTGCAATACCAATTTGCCCACTGTGCACAAGACGAAGGTCACAAATTACTTTCGATGCAAATGGGGAAAGTGACAAACAACGGTCCCCCCAGAAATAATGGTGGAATGACATTGGATCTTATCGATGAAAAGTGAGAATGTCTATCTATGTACACTGAAGAAATTGCTGAATAATGATGAAAATTGAAACAAAATGTGAGGGTGAGGTTCGTCTTAAGTTAGTTTTATGCATTTTGTGAAGGAAAGTTTGTGTCTGAATGGAACATTGAGAACAGTATTGTTTTTAATGTTAAAATGTTATATGGATTAAATGCTAAATAAAATAAAAACATGAACTGAATAAAACCGAATTGAAACCTTCAATACAAGAGAAATTATGGAGAAGAAAATACGATTTTCAGTCCCATCGCAAGATTTTGGTTTCACACTGGAACACAAATTGGCACACAGATTTTTGGTCATTTATTGCACAATCCAGAACTTTCAATGTTACATTCCAAATGCTGGTGAATTAATTTTGCTTTTATTATACATACATTTATCTAATTTACACATATGTACACAGAACAGTGAGCACGGGAGTCACTCCAAAACATGCCACCCCTGCAGCATCACAAACTCTGTTGAGGGTTCAGCAAGGTGGGGTAGGGAGGACATTCATCTTAGTATTAATGTAAGAATTGGTGGAGGAGTCATGAAGAGGCATACCTCTGTTCCGAAGACCAGTTTTCAGGAGCATTGTTCGCTTGAGAAAAGCCAGAGCAGCTTCTCCCCTGTGGACGAATGGGGAGGCTGGTATCATCACGTTAAAAACACTTCCACTTAGACACAATCCTGCTTGTTTCAAGAAGGTTTAACAAAAGTGGACTTCCCTTGCCCAAGAAGCATTTCTATACATACGAGAAGTCGTCAGTATTTCTGTGAAGTACATAGATGAAATCAGCCAATATACACGTCACATAGGCTCACTGCTCAGGCATAATATAGCATAAAGACCAGCGGGCTGCGGTATATGAAATTCAATTCACAATTAAAGCAGGAAGCAAAAATCTGCGGTCATGGATTCTTTAACAACTCAGCAAAGCATGTATTACTTCAGGTCGCAGCTACTTCCTTAACACCCTCTGTTCTTTATACCACACAGCTCCCTTTGGCTGTGAGGGGCTGAGTCCTTGCAAACAGATGCCCAGAAAACGTAAGAAATTATAAGAGGAATGCCCCCAAATAATTCACATTAACAAACAGTCTTCATTTCTACACAGTGGAAGGCAATTACTAATTTTAATAAATTGGAGCGGGATGCCGGTTCCACAGATCAGCGTTGAGCATTTCTTTCCTAAAATTAAACCTAGGCATTAGGGGTACCCAGTTTGAATCGGGTACTACCACTAAGCAATCACTGTGAATGAAGATAATATTCTGTAGCAAATGTGTAGCTGTAAGTGCTTTGAAGGATGTTCCACTTGTACACTTTTTCGGTTTACGCATTTGCAACACCTACACTGACTCCCAGCATAAGGTAAGTAGTTTGGAGTGCTCAAACTTTAGGCACCTTCACGTCAAATGGCACGGGTCAGCCACAACAAACAGCACCAGTGGTTTCAGTCTGTCCCTTATTACCAATGGATGATTAGTAAAAGCAGTGTACTTTCCAGACGCAAATCACAGCGTGAAAAGGGGGTGTACACACACCTTACTAGTATGTTATTTCCCTTCCCGGGGATATGTGGGCATTAACACATCTCCAAGTTCCATTAAAGCAACCCCTGCCTCTGATAGAGGTAATGCTTCAGCCTGCGCATGGTCAAAACTGATGGACAACAACCTGAAGTATACTTTCTGTATAGGTTTTTTCCCAGTACAAGGCAGGTGTAAATATAAAAATTTGCATATAGCATTTTCAATGAATACGCATGATTAAGACTGACAAGGAATACCCAGAGCCTAAGCATCAGCTGTGTCATAGTATGGGCTTTTGAGGGGTGCAGCTATTTACATGACCCACAAAAGCTTCCAAATGTGCAAAAGTCAAAACAGACAACTTAAAGACCAGGGCTACTGGCAGCAAAACTCATACATTCACCGGAAAATGCCGACTCCTGGAGACATTTCCCTTCTACTGAGCATTAGATTCATATGCAGATACCAACTTTACTTGGGTCTCCTCCTCACTCCTCCTGTCGAAAGTAATTCCTCTGAAAATGAGTATCCTGACAGTATGGAACAGCATCAAGGTCAGGATTACCATGGTGCCATGACACCAACATTGGCATTGCCAGATGCGCACAATTCTCATCGAACCCTTGATTCGTTTATAGGTTGCGTGGTTTTGACCCAGGGTGAAGAAATTCAACATTCAGAGGCTCGGTCTTACTTTGAGGACTGAGGCATATGCATACTACCTAAGCATGGCTAGGTATTATTATTACATAATCACAGCACCGTGGTACGACACAATATAAGCATAATAGTACCATTAACGTGTCCAGGCGCAATCAATACTTTATCAATATTAGGTGTCCTCATAATCCAATCTACAGAATCCACTGTATTAAATTTGAGTAAGAGATAATCACATCTTTACCACTTTCACTCAGGATTATCTTGATCGTATTATCAAAAGAAATGTTGGTACAGGACCACAGTAAGAAATGTTAACCTACAAGATATCGTCAAGTTGAGTCATTAGCCAGTATGTTACTTAGGGCAACCTCAGTCAGATGCTACTATCACTGCCACTCAACACTTACAGAATCAGAGCTACATAATATCTTCCCCTAATAAAAACAAAGTATTAACGGAAGCCATTAAGAACCTGATATAAACATCATTCATTCTGAGTGAGATATTGGTTGCCCAATCATAAAAAGCTATCTCAAACGCCGAATGACAGCAAGGTATGACTAGGTTAATTTCAAGTTACAACAATGATTGTCCAAGGACTCAGATTCGTAATCTCACTCATGGAACAGATGAGGGAATGCCCTGTCACTAAGTGCGATCCGATTGCTTGCGAAGCATGAAACTTGGATTGAACAGAAGGTCTACCTGCAACTCCTTCTTGCCGGACAACCAATGAGATGTAAATACCTAGCTTATTAAATAGTAATTAATAAAGGCATTAAATCAATTTGATGCATTTAGAGAGATGGCTAAAAAGGGACCTGAGGTACAAAGAAAGATTTTGATCTACCAAGATAAAACAATTTGGTCAGGTTAGGAAACTACTTCTAAGACTCAGATCTCCTGGCTGTGGAAGTTGACAAGTTATCAACCACAACACATCTTTCCTGTGAAGGGCACTAATGGACAAGTCTTGTGCCAGTTGGGTGGGGCACTTTGGTGGCTTCGACCAGTTAGGATACCTTACTAATGTGTTATCTATGACATTTAACTTAAACACCTTTCTTATCAGTGGGTGTAAAAAGGATCCCTTGCTCTTTGACATATCTACTGAACCTTCTTCTCCAAAGGTTTACTTTATAGGTAAGAGAAGGCTGGATTACAAAATGTCTTCTATTTCTCGAAGTATTACTTTTTGCAATGAGAAAACTATGCTCAGCTGGCATAAAATTGGTTCCCATGAAAGAGGAAGCTTTTATGTGCTGCTGGCTGCCAGGATCTATCCATCATAGCCTCAGCCATATGTGTCTTCACAAATAAATGAACTGCTTGATTGATGACTCTAATTGATGGGAAAACATAGGGGCATGCCCCCTAAAGTTCCCCCACTACACTCCAGGCATATTAAAAAAAGAAAATAATCTTTAATCTCAGTGGAGCGACTATCAGTAATCATAGAAGCTCAGGTACACAACTGTTCATTATTGTCTGCCTATAACCCCATTCCTTGACAAGTTGTCCCATCCATAGAACATCTGCAGACAGCTGCATTCGTTCTCTTACAGCTGGTAACATAGTGCCCCAGGGACTGTAGTAAGTAACGAAGCACACAGTAGGACACTAAACACAGCTGGAGTCATACATCAATGTAGGCCTCTGCATGAGAGATTTCACAGAGATTGTTCACCAACTAATCAACTCATCAATCAGGCTGATCTTGTGAAGCTGATGATCACCCATCATCAGACCTGCATTTGCGCTTTTCTGAATATGGTGAAAAACTAAGAGTATCCAAGGTGCTATTTTAAATCCCCCCCAGACCAATTTATACAATTAAATCATCCATTTGCGACACAACGGAGAAACTCTAATCAACTCATACTTCCAAGGCTCTGAATAACCAGATAACACTGTATCTGTCTCCTCATTCAGGGATATAATCCTACTTCCTTCTTTCTACACAGCTGGAAGAATGTTGCCAGTTTTTACTAAAGGGTAGGTGATGAAACTACTGAACAGAAATAGAGCAAGAAGGGCAAAGGTGTTATCTCTGGGTAGAAACAGGGACCATTTCCTGTTGTAGTATTGGAACAAATGGGCTTGAGGCATAAGACATTCCCAGAACCCATGACCAACATGGTAAACGGTCCCCTGCAACACAATAGGTGCTGAGGGCACAGAAAAACCTGGTTTGGGCATTTGAAAAACGAATCCTCCTGGGTAAGCCCCAAGAATTGGAGGATTCAAAAAGCATGGTCTCTTCTTTCAGGGGATGGAGCATAAGCATCTGAGGTCTTGGTACAAACAAAACTCAGCATTGAGATGGAGGAGCAATTGGTAGTTTGGGTTTCTAGGCTTCTGGAACAAGGATTAAGTATTAGTTAGTGTGGATGTCAGTGCCCTGGATGGCGATGGTTTGCTGGCATGATAATATTATGTTAGGTAGAGACAGACTTGAGGGACCAGGAGAACTACCTGGTATTACGCCGTGTGCTGAGGTACAGTACCAACCAGCAAGAAGAGACTAATTGAAGCCAGCATCATCATTAATGCTTTTCTTTTTGGGGGTTTGTATAGCATAAACATTTACTGTCATCAATCTACCTTAGTGTAGGGGCAGGGAATTTCACAAGTTAGCAACCAATACAGAAAAGGAATGGCTACATCGTTTAACCTCCTTGAATTTGAAAACTGAGAGAAGTAAATTATTCGCTTATCTCAAGTTTCTCATGGGTCTATACTTTTTGAAACATGATCTTAATAATCGAGGTATTTTTGGTTTACTGCTGAGAAGGTGATCCTTAAGGACAACTTGAATTCTTGCTTGTCTTGCAGCAACAACATGATCAACCCCGCCCATTCCATCCAGCAGCCTAACCACTGCGTTTTGCAACTTCTGTAATATCAAAAGCAAAGTATTAGTAATTCCTTAAAAAGTAAGATTTAAAAAGTCAATTTGGATAAAACAACTGCCAATTTGCCCCTTTTACGGGAAGATGAGGTAGCATAACATTTTCTGCAATAATCTTAAATGATAAAATAACAGAACTCTCTACTTTACATGCCTGTGTTGCTATTAACAAGTCTTAAACCATCCGGATACCAAGATTTTAAATTATAGTTATTGGTCTCTGCCATGGGACTAGGCCAGGTGACAGGGGAATAGGGATTAGCAACCAGAATAGTCTTGGTATTACAGGGATTAAGATTTATGTGATTTAGGAATCTTGTTCATTTGACTCCATGGTTTGGAAGCCAAAAAGGATGCAAATGGCAACCCTATGGTCCACATTATCAAATTTTCGTACCGGTCTGAATAGGCGAATTTCTCTCCAGAAGTACAAAGATTCAAACACTCTTCATGGGGACCCAAGTAAAACACTGAAAATACAAACTGAAAAGACACCTGTTCAAACACTATCTCTGCAACATATTCTATGCAGGCAATTCTTCCTTCTGCAACCCTGCAATGAGTCGAAAATCTCTCCCCTTGCATTCAGGCTATACTGCACCTAATCCTCCCATTGAAAACACGATAAACATATTTTTTGGAGAAAAACACGTTTCAGGGTTTAAAAAATCCCATCTATATCAATACAGATATCATTATTACTTCCAAAAGGAGATCTGTGACCCAAGAGCATTAAAGTAAGGAAAACATGGAGGTAAAATATGCAGAGAAAGAAAGCAGTGAGGTATTACTCTACTGGTAGCTCTTCTCCAGTAAAAAAGGAACAGAAAGTGGGATCTGGAATCTTCTTGACCGTAGACTCGAGGGAACTGTTCTGCTATGGTAACATAAAAGTCTTTATGTTTTGAGAAGAAGGTGTGCAAACACATGAATCCTTAGTCTTTTAGTTGGGACTACACTCTGCCTACAGCATACTTTTGTGGCAGTGGAAGAAATTATTACTCGTCACAAGCCAAGAACGATCATTAACTAATCAGAGGTGGTATTGTTACCCAATAGTTCTGAGATATTACCATTAAACAGCTGCACACAGGTATTGTGGCAGCTACAACTACCCATTGTACTACCACATGCTAAAATGTCAGCTAGTTCATGGTGGAACTGATACTCCATAATCCAAAATTCAGTCCTAGCTACCAATGTTCGACTTCACTCAACATTGCTCCATCATAGCAACATATGTGTGCCGAACTAGGTGTCTGGACAAATAAGTGGCAAGCATATTCGAGAAAACAGATTGCTACAGCCACTCGGCAAGGATCCGGATAGGTTATGAAAACCTAGGCCCTTTCAGAAAGATGCATCAAAAGCACAGGAACATGCAGACTGATGTTTTACAGCTGATCTCGCTTTTAGGTGAGCAGAAATGTGGTCATCACAGAGTGCGCTTGCTGCACACTATAGAGGGTGTTCTGATCTGATCTGCCCTGTAAATGTTCACACAGTCGCCCTCCTGCATGTTAGTCAACTTGTGGGTTGTAAAGAACTAAACAGAGCAGAATGGAGCATCTTCTCCTACTTCAGGGTTGATAGTCCATTCCACCCTTCACTACAAGCTGCAGCTTGTATTATAAATGCATTGCAGGTCTTACCAGGGCCCTGCTTTGTATAGAAGCTGAATGAATAACACAAATAAGCCCAATTTCTCCAGGAATAGATGTCTACATCAATGGTTCAAAAAGGTGCAGGGAGACACCAAGTGAAGGGCCGTCATGGAAGGCATTCTCCAGCCTCCCCCCTGAACCTGTACACAGCACGTTTAAGTTCCCACATGTACAAAGTCCAAAACTTCACTCTTGCCCAAAACCCTCTGTTTCCTCAATGGCAAACATTAGCTTTTCTTTCAGCTGCTCGAAAGTCTTGTAAGGAGGCAGGTCCAATCGATTAAAGCTAGAGAGAGAAAACAGTATATCAGTTTAAAAGTCACATTGCTTGAGAATCTTTCTATCTTGAACAGCTTTAATTTTATCCTAACTTGAGGATTTCCTTCCTACAAGTAATCAAGTAACTGATGCTGATTTGTAGTTGAAACTAAAAAAAATAACTGCATCACTGGGTTAACTTTTTCTAAAATGATCTTTGAATCATTCTTAATTGCCCTAGAAGGCTAACTAATACGCCGCAATTATCTAATAAGCGGACATACTGAAATTGTTATATACATTCTGGGCTGGCCGCATTATGAAACTAGGTACATCCTCTACCCTCATTGTATATTCTATAAATATTTTCCCAAACTTTGATTATCAGATTCATTACAACCTCTCCTGCCCAGCACAATGAAGATCAGCAACATCACCAACTTTACAAGCCACTAACCACACTACCCACATTGCAACATTACTCAAAGTTAAGTCCAACCACCTTAGGTCTCACACTTTCCTGTGAGTAAAAACATGATTTCTCTTTCTCTGAAACTGGATTTGTCATGTGCTGCTACTCAACCGGGAGGGTATCCAAGCTCTCGTACCCTTATGGATCAAACAAATAGATACTTACCAAGTGTGACTCCTGGGTAGCCAGGTTTCCTTGCCAACTTTATCAATGCAGAACTTCTGTGGCCCGTTGCTGCCTACGAGGAAGCATTGAGAAGAAATTGATTAATTGAAACAAAAAAAGCACTGCTAAAAACTGCATTTGTCCTACACAACAGATAGTATTATTGCAAAATGACACTTGGCAAGCAACTGCACAATGATTAAGCTTTTTTTAATATTACTATCAAAAGGAAAGATTATATCAACATATTTAATATGCAAAATATAGATTGTACTTAGAGATACATTTTACTGGACCACCAAAATGAATAGAAACATATTTTAACTGCATCGCTGCTGCATCGATTTTTGCGCTGTGCGGCAATTTTAAAATTACCGCGATAAATGACGAGCTCAGCTCGTCATCAGCACACGCCACCCGTGGGTGATGACGAGCTGAGCTCGTCATCAGCATCGAAGGGGTTAATATGCAAGATGTAGATTTTACTAAGGGGTATCTTTCACTGGACTGTCAAAATGAACACAAGAGTACAAACACAATTTCTTACGCATGTGTTAAGGCCAATAGAAAATGACTTTTTGGTGCTGCTGACATCATCAAACAACCTTTTTTGACATAGACCGTAATGAAGAATGATATGGCATTGCTTCAGTCTTCCCAAAGCAGATATTTTGGGAAACTCAGCACCATGAGTGCCCTCGTGTCAGCAGGTTTATTACTTAAACCAAGGCTGCTGGATAACTATGTGGGCCATGCTTGGAGCCCTGAAGTTGCACAATTCATATGTTGGGATGTCTTCAAATAATTCTTCTCTTAATGGAGGTTTAATTTCATTAAAACTCCTCTGTTCCCCTGTCTTTCTCTGGCTTTGTCTAGAGCTAGTGGCTGAACTGAAGGTGGTGTTTTCCATGTTTATCCACTCATAGTAACCCAGCGTTCATACCAAATCAGTAAAGTTTATCACCCTACAAATAGCAATTTAAAAAATAATGTCTTTAGAAATGACTAAGCTACTTTACACCAATAATAAGACAAACAGTTATCTATTCACTTGATAAAAGGATCAAGTAACGTTAGAAGGAATAAACTTACCTTTAAAGTGACGTCACAACTCCAGACATCAGGCTCTCTACTATTATGAACCTGCGGCTGAGGCGCCGGAAACTGGCAGGAGAAGTATCAAAAGCTGTAGCTCTTCAATTACAAGTTTACGTAGCCTAGTACTTAACAGTTAGGTCTAATTAATTTGCAGGTGCACACCATTCTCATGCACAATGTGCACAGTCACTAGTTCCCAATTTAAAAAATAGAATGCAGACAATGATAAGGGGGAACGAGCATATAGATTAGAAGTAACAGTACTATCATTAAAGTAACTTTATCTTACTCCAGGATCCTCCTATTCTAAATTTGAGGGTAACATCCAAAGTAAAAAGAAAATAAAGAGTGGAAGCAAAGGTATCCATGGGCAGAATTAGCAAAAAGGTTTCTCAGAGTCTCTTAACCAAATTGCTTATTGCTTTGGGAAAAATCCTAGAAGGGAAAATTAACTGATGGTTACATGCAGCTTCATTAACTCTGGTAGAGTGAGTTTGGACACTAGGTTCAGCAAAGTCGTTGAACATGCAGGATGCAGTAGTAAAGGCTGATGTAACAGGCGTTCAGCCGGCATCAATACCTCTAAAAGTTACAAAGATCTTGCCTGCAGAACGCAAAGCTCTAGTTCTAGCTCGATAAAAAGAAATACAGCACATCAAGGTTGTTCAGTGTTTCCACTGTCCGGAAGAATAAATACTTCAAATTTAGGTTGGAAGAAACACATCTTTATTCAGACATTATCCAAAACTACCACTGGAATGAAGCAAAGAATATTCCATCAGATGATTTTCAAATTGCAGATGGTGGAATTGAAGGACTTTTGCACTTGTCCTGTCCGGACAGATTTAGATACCAACAAGCAGAACAACTATTCAAAAAGGTGTTGAGACTGGTACAGGGCCAATACATTTTGCTTGACGGCTTTGTTGGAAGTGAAAAAGGATTCCACAGGCCTTTTATTTATTTTTTAGTTGAAAAAAACTTTTTATTACATTTTCCCCAGAAAAACATTGCATGTACAACAGCATGGGGAAACCTACATTGCAGCTTACCCCCGGAAACCTTTTTATCCCCACACAGTCACTGATGTACATAGGATATCTGTCTTCCTTGACCCACCATACTCTACCCCCTCTTCCCACTTTGGCTATCCCATTCATCAGCTATACCATTACTGTTCTCTTTGGGCGCAGGGTCAAGACTGATTTGCATATGGCTGGGTCCAAACTGGAATGGCATGGTGAGCAAAAAAACGATGGATTTGGGCCCAGATCTCTGTACTAGGGTGAATGTATGACATTTTTCTGCAATCTGTCCATCAATTGTCCTTTTTCCATTCATCAGCTATCCCGTTATATTCAACCATGGAGACCACATTTTCTTGTGTTTCGACAGGCACTCTTCTGCAGATGTGTAGAAGTCCATAGCCTGAGTCCATTCTACCATGCATGCATGGGACAGCTACCGACCTCTAGTTCTATGCTATCTCCGATTTTGCAATCATCAATCAAAGCGAAACTGATTTCTTCCCAGCCCAGTTCCCCTCCCAACCCTAGATTATCTCGAATAAAACCATTCAAGGGGTGACCTCAATAGATATACCCACAACTTTGGCTAGTCGTGCGTATATTCTTGTCCAATATCTGGATATCTCTGGGAACTCCCATACCATGTGCAGAAATGTACTCTCGGGTTCCCCGCATCTGGTTCATTTTGTATAGACGCGTGGGTGTAAAGTATAGTCTATGTAGATAAACTGAACTGGATGAGGCAAAGCCTCGCCGGTATCATCATCTCCCTTGCGGCCATTTTCACCTCCACCCTGTCCTCCTCATCCAATGGTCCTATGTCCCTCTCCCATCGCTCCCGAAGCATCGGAAATGGCATATTAACTATTAGCACCCTGTTGATAGAGGAAATGGCCGCCTTTCTTTGCCATTCCACCACCAGTTTAGGTTCCAATGGGCTAAATTAAAAGAATTCCTGCAGATGCCTGCCTGACTTATCCAGAGCGTGCCGAACCAGGAGGTATTGAAAGAACTGCATCTTATGTTGGACATATTCTTTCTGTAACTAGCTGTGGCTCAATGGTTAGAGCGGCAGACCCTGATGCAGAGGTCTAGCCCAGGACCAGGGTTCAATTCCCCGCCTCGGCGGGTTTTGGGCTCAAAATTCCATGGACCTGATAATTCTCGCCTCAATGCCTATTCTATTCATAAAGTCCCACTCTGCAACTCTGGGCAATAGCTTGCTTAATCTCCACAACGGGCCCCACAATGCCAAGGATGCCTGGCCTTCACCCTGGGGGTGCCCAGGAGTGGACACCTCACAGGAAAAGCCAGGACGGGTTCCACAGCGGTATTCGTACAAGCGCCTTGAGACCCTTGCGGGTGAGTAGTGCGCTATACAAGTATCAATTTTTTTTTATAAAGATTTGATATGTGACGACTTGTATATGTCTTCTATTGTGGAAATCCCATTGGTTTCCCACACAGCGAATCTGCCTACCTGAAGAACCTCCGGCATCCATGTTCCTTGTGAAAGACTCTTTTGCTTAGTGAGTGTCACATAACATTTAATATTTTGCAGTGCTCTGCGCCAACAAGCAATAGTTTTCTGAATAGCCTCAGGCAGATCTCAGGACACCCTGTAATCATATAACTGTGCGATGAGTGCAAGCACACTTGCCCAAGTCACCGCCAGTCTGATGGCGGAATCCGTCCTATCTGCGTACAGCCAGTCGTTAATAGCTGTGAGGCAGGATAATATCTTTGGACGTTCACCAGTCCCCGCCCAACATCAAAAGAGGTTTGCATAGATTTGTTAAAAGCCACTCTCAAGATCCTCCCACACCAAATGTAGTTGGTAATAGAAGCTTGTAGCGAGGTGAGGATGCCCAAAGGAATGGCATTTGGCTAGTTCTGGAGGAGATACAACTATTGGGGCAGAGAGAACATTTTTTTTTTTTTTTGCGTAAGACCTTTATTAACACAAAGCATTTGACACAGCATGAGCCTACAACCCTGGGGCCGGCTCGCTACGTTAATATCTGCAACCATCATTGGATATGGTCGTTGCACATAAACATCTCTGTATTGTGAGGCGGAGTCCCCCCGCATGCCTCACGTATGGCTACTAGCTGGCAACTGAAATGAGTCTTACATTTTCACATTTCATAACGAAGAACAAAAAAAACAACATTCCCCAACTTAGACCGTACAGTGCAACCCTCACTCGCTACACTTCAGCTGCAATGATAGTTCCAGTTCCCCCCAAGTTCCCGCCGCCACTTGGCACATGCACGTGCGGTTACCTACACATGTTCCCAATCGATTCAATCCAGGGGTCGGTTCTCCTCATCATCCTGTATTGAAGCGAGGTATTCCTCCAAATAACCCCAAATATTTTTGGGCCTGGACTTCGCCGGCAATTGCTCCTCATAAGTTTGTAGCTTGTCACGGCAGGTGGACATGTCATGCAACCATGTTTTCATCTTCGGCACCTTTCGGCTGTGCCAGCATTGCGCCACTTGCCTCTTCGCTAACAATAAGGCTATTGCACAGAACTTGCGCTTCAATGCCCTGAACTATTCCCAGCAGGCAGACTTTGGGTGTACATTGCACCTCTTCTTCCAAAATGACAGACAAGGTGGCAGTGACCTCCACCCAGTAACTCGCTATCTTGGCGCAGTCCCAGGCCAGATGTGCAAAGCCCGCTCCCTCCCTATTACACCTTTTGCACCTATCTTCCTCTTGCAACCCGAATCTAAGCAGTTTTGTTGGCGTGTAATAAATTTGGTGAAGGAATTTAAAATGAATAATTCTCAAATTGCCGTTGGGTGTCAGTATGTGTGTCAGGGCACAAGTGCTAGTCCATTCTTCGTCTGTCAATGGTGTGTCTAATAGTGTATCCCACCGCCCCTTGGCCTTCAGCGCGTGTCCCGCTAATTCTGATTGTGCAGCTGAATAAAGTCTAGATACCAGGTGTGATAAATCGTTAGTTGTGATCAATAATTGTAGTGGTGCAAGGCATTCTGGTTCCGATGGGAACGTCGGGTAATGTTCCCTCAAAGCTCTAGTGAGTCTGTAATATGTAAAGCGAAACATGGGAGTTTGGTTCTGGATATAACCCAACTGGTCTAGGCTTACGAATGTGCCCCCTTGAAACACATCCCCCATCCTGGCAATACCAGCTCTACTCAGCAGGGACATTCCGACACTCTCCCCAGTGACTGACAGCTCCTGATGATGGCGTAATGACATGGCCGGTGCATACAGTGGGGTTTTATGAGCCAGCTGCCCCAGCCTGTGCCAAGCTTTGACCGTGGTATCCACCATGTTAATATCCCTAGCATGTAGTGGGGGTCGTGTATGCAAAATTATCGCTGAGAGGGGAACAGGATGCGCATCACTCTCCTCTATAGCCGCATGTGTGAGGTATGGGACCGCATGGTACCAATATGCCGCGTATTGCGCCTGCGCGCAAAGGTAGTATAGGAGGAAATCAGGCACACTGAAACCACCCTGCGCAAATGGGAGTGTAAGAGTCTGCAAATCTACACGGGCCTGTTTGCCAGCCCATATCAGGGTCCTCACCAGGGAGTTAATGCGACGGAATATAGCCTGTGGCGGCGTGATTGGGATGTTGTTAAACAGGTATAACAATTTGGGCAACACGTTCATTTGAACAATAGCTATCCTGTCGGCTAACGACAGGGGCAAATGTATCCAGCGCTGGATGCTGTCCTCCAGCTTCGAGAGTACCACACCGTAGTTCGCTCGCAGTACCTCCTCAGGATCTCTATGGTACATGACCCCCAGGTATCTGATCGGATCTTGTTGCCACTCCAGCGGGAAATCCACAGCAAAGGGGGAGGTGGTGTCAGTGAGGGATATTATAGAGGATTTGGCCCAATTGATAGCCAGTCCTGAGTGTCCTCCGAATCTGATGTATTCCCTGAGTAGTGAGTTTAGGTGAGTCTCAGGGTCACGGACATAGAGTAACATATCGTCCGCATATAACGATATGTGAAGCGGCCTGGCTATAAAATGTAACGCCGAGTCTTTGTAGTTCTGCCGTACCAGACAGGCCAGTGGCTCCAGTGCCAGCGCGAATAATAGAGGCGAGAGCGGGCAGCCTTGCCTCGTCCCTCGCTCAATTGCAAATTGATCCGAAACATAGCCATTGATTCTGATCCTGGCACACGGCTTTGTATAAAGCAAGGAGACCCACTGCACAAACCGTTTAGGAAACCCCATTCTATTCAGGACGGTGATCATATATCGCCACTCAATGGAGTCGAACGCTTTTGCAGCGTCGAGCATGACCGCCACCGCTTTGACCGAGGGTTGAAGGTAGTGTGAGAGTGAAAACAGGGATCTAGTGTTATGCGTGGTTGATCTAGAGGGCACGAAGCCGGACTGGTCCGGCAGGACCAGACTGGTCATCAGGGGAGACAGCCGCTTCGCTATAAGTTTCGCAAGGATTTTTGAGTCTACATTTATCAATGACAGTGGTCGGTACGAGTCACACTCCTCCGGATCTTTAGACGGTTTAAGGAGAGCGATTATCATGGCTTCGCGTAACGTGGGGGGGAGCAACGCTTTTTCAAATGAGGTGCCGTACATGTCCACCAAATGCGGTGCGATAATGTCCGCATACTGTTTATAAAATTCCGAGGTAAACCCATCAGGGCCTGGTGCCTTACCATTCGGCAGCGAACCTATTACCTCAGTCACCTCCTCCGCCGTGATGGGCCTAGCCAAGTACTCCCTATGCGCATCTGACAGCCAGCCAATTGCCACATCGTGTAAGTAGTCATACGTGTCGGCTGCTGGGGCTGTGGGTTGTGACTGGTAGAGTGACCCAAAGGAATCCACAAAGCATTTCAATATGTCCGCAGCATGTGTTTGCGGTACACCCTCCCTGGACTTCACCCTGAGTATTGCTGTCGGACCACGGCCCTCACAGATCTTCGTAGCCAATACAGCCCCAGGCCTACCCCCCTCTCCAAAGGCTCTAGCCACATGTGTGCGATTCAGGTACTTCATTTCGGATTCAATAAAGTCCGCGTGTTCAGTGTGTACTTCGCGCAGCTTAGACAGATGGGAGACATCCTGAGTGGCCTCATACAGGGTCTCCAGGTCCCTCATCTGCTGCTCGCATCTGCGGATTTGGCCCCTAATATCCTTAAGGACCCCTATAGTGGTGCTAATGCAGACCCCTCTGATCGTGGCTTTGAATGCCTCCCAAAGGAGGCACGAGTCGTCAGTCGTCGGAGCATTGATTTCAAAATAGTCCCTTATCGCTTTTTTAATGGTGTCTGCATATACCGTGTCAGTGAGGGCACGCGAATTAAAGCGCCATTGAAAAGGAGGGGGTGTGTATCGTGGGATTTCCAATTGCAGCAGGACGGGGTTGTGGTCTGAAAGTGTGCGGGGCAGCACCTGCAGGTGACGAACCCACAGCGCCAGGTCCTTAGTGCCTAGCCAGTAATCCAGCCTGGACCAGCTGTTGTGTGAAGCGGTTATGTGCATGGCCCCAGATGCGTCAGTGTGTTTCAGCCTTCAGAGATCCGCCAAACCCAGGTCTTTCATCATGTGACCCACCATTAGGCGCGATTGCTTGTGTTGTTCCAAGGAATTAGCTGAGCGGTCCAAGCCGTCACGCAGGGTCATGTTCCAGTCACCTCCACATAATATGTGTGTGCTATTATGTTTTTGCAAGTGGTCCCAGACTTCTCGAAAGAAGTCAGGAGCGTCTGTGTTGGGACCATATACATTCAACAACGTCACTCGTTGGCCTCTCAGTGTACCCGATACCAACACAAACCTACCAGATGGGTCTTGTGTAACATGGTGAGTCTCAAAGCCCACCCCCCGCTTTATCAATATGATCACCCCTCTAGAGTAGGAAGAATATGAGGCCCTGTAGACTGCCTCCGCCCACCTCGACCCCAAGTGAGCGTGTGTGTGCGGCGCTAGGTGTGATTCCTGTAGGAATGCTATGTCTACATTCCATCTCGCCAGGCTGGCAAAGATCTGTCTGATTTTACGAGGTTGTGAGAACCCTCTAATGTTCCAAGTAAGAATGTTCAAGCTTCTCCTACCCGTATCCCTCGAACCCATCAAACTTGATTAATACAATACATGACAGTGTTACCCATGTCAACTGTGTAGGAATTGCCAGCTTCTCCCCAGCAGGAAGCCCAAACTGTACAACGGCAGTCAGAACCAACGGGGAACAAAAAAGGAGAGATATATCGTACTCTGTCGGTCTATGCATACACTTAAACAGCCCGCCACCCCTTATCCCACCCACTCCAGCAACCCCAACCTGCCGAAGCCTTACCCTTTCAGTGCACCATACCCTTGAACTCATAACCATAACTACAGTGCCCAAATCGAAACTCTTAGTGGGTTATACCCTCACGGAGGTCCGCCAGGAGCACAACTCTCCACCCGATAGATGGGTGCGGGCGATGCTAGATAAACTGTATAGCACGCAATTTAAGTGATCATCCACCGCCACCCCCACCGCCCCCCAATAACACATCAACAGCGTTGCAAAAATAATAACATGCCTGGGGCAGCACTATCTCACCTTAACTCCATTATTCAAACAGCAAATAACATATCCCTCAGCCCTCCCAGTGTGCTGACCGCCTCATATAGTATATCTGAAACATCAAAGGTAGCATTTGATCGAGGCGTGTAAAAGCGGGTGTATAGTAGGCAGCTTACATTTCACATGGTCCAGCGGCCCACAGGGTGTGAGCCGGCCCTCACAGTTCAAACCGCCCAATGGCGCCATTGCTGCCCGCCACTATCAGCCAGTACAGCACGAGGGAGGGGGCTGGTATTGCGGGGCAGCCACAATCCATAGTTAATGTTAACCCTTCACAGCCGAACAGCAGTCACATTGCCCCAGCAGGTCCCTTCCATCCAGATATGCAGTCAGTGCTGCACCGGCACCTCGACTCTTTTGTCAGGAGATCAGCGCCATGTTGGTCCCACCAGTGCAGACAACAGCGGCCATGCTATAACGCATGCAAGCAAACAGTACAAGCATGCCCAGTATTCCAGGCGCTCCATATAGTAAATGTGCAAACTTCAGTCTTAGTAGTTATTGAGGCGTGCAGAAGCTGGTGCATAGTTACTGGGGTAATGAATGGACCCTCTATCCTCCTCCCTACCTCCTGATTATCCGCTGGTGCATAGTTGTCATCCTACATTTCACCAGGTCCAGTAACCCATAGTGCATCGAGGCCACATGGCCACCTCATCTTAACGCTTACGAGAAAAAGCCACAGCAGTGAATGCGGAGGATGGGAACTGGTCCGCCTGTAACGAGCCAATAAAATGGCGCCAGAACGACCCGCCACCATCAACCAGCTTAGTGTGAGGGGGGGCATGGCAGCGTGGGGCAGCCATAAGCCGTAGTCAATATTAACACTATACAGATAAGTCTCAGTCCCGGCTGCCCCACCATACGCCTACCACCCAGTTATCCAGTCAGTGCGGCACCAGCTCCACAGCACTGTACGCAGGAGGTCGGCGCCATGTTCGCCAACCAGTGCAGACACCAGCGGCCAAGTAATAACTGACACAATCGAGCAGCATAACACAACTCACCACTGGTCGGCTTGGGATCAAGAGAGTGGCTTCAGTCCGAGTCTCGACGTTGTTCATTTTGCGACCTGTCTTTCATCTCGCGTTGCACCTTTTTAATAAAGTCCTGTGCCGCCTTCGGTGTCGCCAGTACAATCGCTTTCTCCTGCCACACCACCCGGAGTCGTGCTGGATACAACATTGAGTACACAATGTTCAGGTCACGCAGTTTGGCCTTCACGGTGGTGTATTCCTTCCGGGCCTGTTGGACCGCAACCGTGTGGTCTGGATAGAACTCCAAGGAGTTACCTTGATGTTGAATTTTCCCCTTTTCCCTCGCAAGTCGAAGAATCGTGTCTCTGTCGCGGTAGTTGAGGATCCGCGCCACTATCGGTCTCGGAGTGGCGCCTGGTGGCGGTTTCGGGGCCAGTGATCTATGTGCACGCTCCACGATGAAAAGTGGCGATAAGGCCTCCGCACCAAATAGATCTTTGCACAGATTTTCAACGTAATTCTCCATTCGCCCCATGTTGGTAGTCTCCGGCAGGCCTGTAATACGTATGTTATTGCGCCTCGAGCGCGCTTCCAAGTCCTCCTCCTTCGCTTTGATCACCTCCAGGAGACGTTCCATACCTGCGCACTTGGAAGTGGAGGCCCGTGCTTCGTCCTCAACCACGGATATTCTGGTTTCGGCCTCATCCAGACGCTCGCCATGCTTCTCCTGCCGAGCTGCCATGCCGTCCATTCTGCAAGTTAGATTGTCCAGCTTGCCATTTATATCCTGCAAGTTGGACTGTATCGCTAACAGGATCTTCTCTATGTTGTTGTTGGTCGCAGGCCCAGCATTATCGCTATCTTCCACCACATCGTCCGTGGGTTTCGCCGGCTTTCTGTTCTCAAATGAAATTTTCGGCTGTTGCTTATCTGGCTTAACCATGGTGCCGGTTGGAGATGCTGTCTTCTTGCTTGCGGGCCCAGATGCCCTCGTGACTCTAGCTGTGGTCGCCGTGGTGTATCGCACAGGGCATGTTGCAGACGCACTCGGTACTTCCTCCAGGTTGGGAAGGGGGCACCACTTCCAGCCACCCGACCACGCGTTTATGGGGGAGATCGCCTGCAGTCCTCACACGCAGCCGCGCAGTGCAGTGTAGTCAGCGACCCGTTTTGCGCCAGGGCAGGTTCAGCGACAGACTGTGGAATGCTGGTGAGCTGGTTATGGCCCGGGCCTCACTGTCTCTAGGGTCATGGGCAGTCGTTGCGTGTCCTCACCTCTTCGCGCTGACCAGCCGCCACAGCACAGCCTGTCCCGCAGGTACCCCAAGCGTTCCAGGTCAGCAGCGCTACAGGCCTCTGAGAGCGCAGTGGTTATGCCGGTAAGTCAGCAATCCTGGGACGGCTGCGTGTCTACCGGTGAGAAGGCGATAGTCCCCTCACGTCGGTACCGGCCGCCGCCATCTTGTCAGGCATCCAGTCCGGCGCATTTGCAGCAGTACATGGCCCTCCGCAGTGACAAGGGGCGAGATGCGGACACCGGAAGGGACAGGGAACAGGTCCTTACCCCTGAGGCGGTATCGCTGGTGTAGGAGGGTGATTCTGTATTGTCGGCCCCTCACTGATCGTGCGTTTGTCCTCCGGCGGCGGCCATCTTGTCAGGCAGTCAACGCGCCAAAGCTCTGCACGAAGAAAAACTCCTCAAAACTCGGTCTTTGGAGCGCGTTTCATATCTCGGATGTAGCAGTACATCTTCCCACACCTGCCGATGAGCTTGGAGAGCGGGTAACGGGGGCGAGAACGGCAAGAGATCACATATTTGCCGATCGCCCGGCGGAGCTGCAGCTCAGGCAGCCATTACGCTGTGCGCCCCCTAGCGCCTCCCAGAGAACATTTTTAAAAAGGGCACCGTAGCCTATTATCGAAAGCGGGAGTTTTTCCTAAGAATCAAGGTGGGAGCGAAGCTCCTTAATAGGTTCCCAACTACATATCAGGTCTAGAGTGACATGTGTCCCCAAGTATTCGCACATAGAGGCCCCCACAGCCTCCACCCCCAAAGTTCATATATCATATCAAACGAGCTTTATTCGATTTTAGGTAGTAAAAATCATGAAAGCATTACATATAAAAACAGTTGATCTAAAATACAACGATATACATCAGTCTACTTTATCACAATACCAGTTTCAGACTTTACTTCTCATCTTTTGGATCAAGCTAACAAACACCCAGTCCGCAAAATTCAATGATTATTTACTCTCCTATTTTTCATCACGTTCTTTAAAAACCCTGCCATAGAGCTGATACAATAAAAACTATCCAACATCTGCAGGTAGATGAAGGCAGGCAGACATTGTCTCCATCCTCCCCTTTTTAGCTTTCGTGGCGTTTACAGCGTGAAGCGCTGTCTCGCCAGAGACCTATAGTGAGCGACTCAGCTTTCCAGGAGACAGGACCTGGCCGCGAGCATCTCTTCTCCAAGAAAGCGATTTGAACGGGTCACGCGCACGAGAACACACGCTCCATTGAACAGGCTACAATTGCATTGCAATGCGTGCTTACAGACACAGTGAACTTTTAACGGCATCGGTTTTTTTTTCCCTTTCCGACTTTCAGTTTCCTTTACTTTCAGTTTTGTTCTTAGTGACTCCCTCACGCACATGAACACGCGCTTCATTAATCAGGCTAGACACCCCTTTGAGGGCCTCTGGACCTGTTTTTCACTCTGAGGCCTGGCCGCTGCGGGACTGCAGGGGTGTCCCCCATTTCACTGGCATCCGGGGACCTGCCAAGTCACTGCTGGGGCCCCCTTATCTCCGGATGCACTGTTTCCCCGCGGGGTTGGCCTGGACTGGAACTGGAGGCGGCTGCTGACCTCCTATTGCCCAGCCCCACCGAGACTCCGTGGAGGTGGGTGCACTTTCTACCGATGGCTGGGGGTGCAGGGGGGTTCCCGGTGCCACCGATCTGTCCGTGGCCCCTCGCTCCTTTTCGTGTTTCGGGGGGTCCTGTTCTCTGCCCTGCATCCCGCTTTGGCTCTACTTCAACTGGCATAGCAGCAGCACCTAGGGACATCCAGTGGAGGTGCAGGAGAGCATACCAGAGGGCTTAAGGTCCGAGCCTTGGGGTGCCTGTGGGTTGGCATCTGGCCGGAGTTATCGGCCACGCATGTCGAGCGGCGGGGATCTCCCGGCACGGCATTGACACCTAGAAACAACTTGCTTTTGATATGATCTATATAGTCCTGTACTCTAGCATCTGCCCATATTTATGTTTTGACGTATTTAGTGTAGGGTTCTTGATCAAGTGTGTGTGATGGGATTTGCTAGGAAGGTGTGTAGCTCCATGCCGTTCGTGAGGTGCATCATCAGAGTTGTGTGAATAATAACTGCGTCAGCCCATGCCTGAGGTGCATCATCAGAGCTGTGTGAATAATAACTGCGTCAGCCCCGTGCTGGAGGTGCATCATCAGAGCTGTGTGAATAATAACTGTGTCAGCCCCGTGCCTGAGGTGCATCATCAGAGCTTTGTGAATAATAACAGCTGTGAGCCCATGCCTGAGGTGCATCATCAGAGCTGTGTGAATAATAACTGCGTCAGCCCGTGCCCGAGGTGCATCATCAGAGCTGTGTGAATAATAACTGCGTCAGCCCGTGCCTGAGGTGCATCATCAGAGCTGTGTGAATAATAACTGCGTCAGCCCGTGCCTGAGGTGCATCATCAGAGCTGTGTGAATAATAACGGTGTCAGCCCCGTGCCTGAGGTGCATCATCAGAGCTGTGTGATTAATAACAGCTGTGAGCCCGTGCCTGAGGTGCATCATCAGAGCTGTGTGAATAATAACTGCGTCAGCCCCGTGCGTGAGGTGCATCATCCACATTGCTCAGGTTACCCAAATTCCTGCACTCTCTACCAGACTGCTTTCAAAAACAGCATAATCTTGCACACACTCTCACTGCTCACTAATTCAAAGGTTGCTAAAAATGTTATGCAACGCATTGTCATACACAATGCCAATAACTCAAACTTTAATGCTGCAAGACCTATTGCATTGTAAATGCTTGTTAGTAATGGCTTTAACCATCTTTGTCTCTCTGTGTGATAATATTTACAAAATAGTACCACATGGATCGTGCTTTGTTGCCCCCACAGTTTACCAGTCTTGTCCCCCGCTTTATATATTTTTTGGGCTCAACCTCTGCCAATACGTTTGCGCATTGCAGAGGTCGAGACATATAGAGGTGAAAACAGGAAAGCTGAACCAGGCGGATTACGCTGAGGGCATGTGCCTGTGCACGAACTTGCCGTTTGCTTCCCGAGCCGCCTCCATTATCGCATCAGACCCGCCACAGCAATGCCGAGAGCTTCACACTTCAAAGGAATGCTCTCCCCTGCCCTATGCCTCTTCTCTCAACCTTTTGCTATCTCCCCCGCCCTCCCACCTTCAGCCTCTTCCTCTGCAGTGCACTCTCTCCCCCCTCCCTCCTCCTCACCCCAACATTTGTCTCTCACACCTCAGGCTGCTGCTTCCCCGCCCACCCAGCAATGCAGAGCTATTCCCTCCCACTTACTGGCTCCCCTGCTCCCCCACCCGACTTGAAAGGAAGCCTCGCACACCACGACCAGGAAAACACACACACACACAGCAAGATTTTTCTGTGTTTAAACGCTCGCTGCTGACATCTTCAGTTATGTAATAAAGGTCATGAGTTCACATCCTGGCAGGACCAACTCTAACATGTGCTATTTAGTGCTAATTCTTTCACACACATGCACGCACGCACACACACACTCACAGCAAGATTTTTCTGTGTTTTAAATGCTCGCTGCTGACATCTTCAGTTATGTAATAAAGGTCATCAGTTCACATCCTGGCAGGACCAACTCACACACGGGCTATTTAGTACTAATTCTTTCACACACATGCACGCACGCACGCACACACAGCAAGATTTTTCTGTGTTTTAAACGCTCGCTACTGACATCTTCAGTTATGTAATAAAGGTCTTCAGTTCACATCCTGGCAGGACCGACTCACACACGTGCTATTTAGTGCTAATTCATTCACACACATGCACGCACGCACACACACATTCACAGCAAGATTTTTCTGTGTTTTAAACGCTCGCTGCTTACATCTTCAGTTATGTAATAAAGGTCATCAGTTCACATCCTGGCAGGACCAACTCACACACGTGCTATTTAGTGCTAATTCTTTCACACACATTCTTTAAAAAACGGAACCTCCTGAGGCTTGAGCCGGGAGTAGAGCGATTTTGCATATTTTAAATAGAAAGTGACAGAATTTCTTTGGTCTTTTAAAAACTTGCACTCACCTGCACCGAGCACTTCGCGCTTTCACGAGCCCTCTGACAGCTGAGATACAAGCTTCCATTGGCGAGGGTTTGTCTTGGTTTCCCTGCCGCCATTGCCCAGGACATAGGCCACGCCCACCCGGTCAGGCCACGCCCACCCCTACCTTCCCGCGCTATATAGAGAGCGCTGACTACAAGCGCTGCATCTTAAAAAACGGAACCTCCTGAGGCTTGAGCCGGGAGTAGAGCGATTTTGCATATTTTAAATAGAAAGTGACAGAATTTCTTTGGTCTTTTAAAAACTTGCACTCACCTGCACCGAGCACTTCGCGCTTTCACGAGCCCTCTGACAGCTGAGATACAAGCTTCCATTGGCGAGGGTTTGTCTTGGTTTCCCTGCCGCCATTGCCCAGGACATAGGCCACGCCCACCCGGTCAGGCCACGCCCACCCCTACCTTCCCGCGCTATATAGAGAGCGCTGACTACAAGCGCTGCATCTTAAAAAACGGAACCTCCTGAGGCTTGAGCCGGGAGTAGAGCGATTTTGCATATTTTAAATAGAAAGTGACAGAATTTCTTTGGTCTTTTAAAAACTTGCACTCACCTGCACCGAGCACTTCGCGCTTTCACGAGCCCTCTGACAGCTGAGATACAAGCTTCCATTGGCGAGGGTTTGTCTTGGTTTCCCTGCCGCCATTGCCCAGGACATAGGCCACGCCCACCCGGTCAGGCCACGCCCACCCCTACCTTCCCGCGCTATATAGAGAGCGCTGACTACAAGCGCTGCATCTTAAAAAACGGAACCTCCTGAGGCTTGAGCCGGGAGTAGAGCGATTTTGCATATTTTAAATAGAAAGTGACAGAATTTCTTTGGTCTTTTAAAAACTTGCACTCACCTGCACCGAGCACTTCGCGCTTTCACGAGCCCTCTGACAGCTGAGATACAAGCTTCCATTGGCGAGGGTTTGTTTTGGTTTCCCTGCCGCCATTGCCCAGGACATAGGCCACGCCCACCCGGTCAGGCCACGCCCACATCTCATCCCCCCTGCCAGCTATAAATCATGTGCCTATACAGGAAGCGCAGCGGACGAGCGCAGCGGGCGCGACGAATGCGCGCCGAAGGCGCGCATAAGGCAAGCTCGTCTGCGCTCGTCCGCGAGCGTCCGGGACCAGGGGCCAAGGACCCTGCGAGCCACTACACTTATACGTCTGCTGAACTACAGGTATTGCGCCCAACCGCCACGACGTGTCCACCTGTCCCCCATCACGCAGCTTAACGCATTTCTCACTTAGGTATAGGCAACTCTGCCTCCCTCACGAACGCCCCTGCTCCTGAGTACTCTATGCGCACGACCACACCCTGCTCCACCTACACGTTCAGGTGTATCTATCTTAACACCCGCTCCATGATTAAGCACCAATCTGATATATTTCTGCTACTCATGGACAAACAGCCTGACATGCTGCTACTGACGGAGACCTGGCTCACTCCGGACTCACTACCGGATATTTTAGCTGCCCTACCTGCAGACTACTATATTCTATCAGCACTCCGCCCAGGCGGAAAAACTGGGGGAGGAGCAGCAATAATCGTCAATAAAAAGTTCCAACTCAGACAGCTCCCCTCTCTGCCTTTACCTAATACTGAAAACATAGTCGCCAAAATAGACACCCCCAATGGCTCACTTATATTGGTCCTATTATATCGCCCTCCCCAAACCATGGCTACATTCCCTTCCATTCTAGCTCAGCTACTGGCACCATTGGTTACTAACCATCCTAAACTACTCCTGGTTGGAGATCTAAATTTCTGGTTCGACAACCTATCGTTGGACCCCCAAGCTGCAGAGATGAGCGAACTCTTCTGTGATCTTAACCTGACACAACACATCCACACCGAGACCCACCAGAAGGGCCACAGCCTCGACCAAATCTGGTCTCTGAACCTGCCCCTATCTGTATTAGACATAAAACCCTGTTGCTGGTCCGATCACCACAGCATCAGTTTCTCTTTCCAGCTAGATAAGACAACCCACTTTAAACTACAATCCAGCAAAACCATCAGGAAATGGTCCTCCATGGATATGCCAGCCTTTCTAAACTTTTTGGGTAACTCCCCCCCCCTCGACAGCAACAATGTGGATGAGGCCGATAGCCGGCTCAATGAATGGCTCACTGAAGCGATTAACATCTATGGTCCCCTCACGCATCTCAGCTGCTCAAGGAGCCCGGATGCACATAAATGGTTTACACCCGAACTAAAAACACTGAGATTAGAAGTGAGGCAAAAGGAAAGAACCTGGCGCTCCCAGTACTGTCCACTGGCTAAGGCCGCATACTGCTCAGCCAGGAAGACATACCAAAAAACTCTACAGAACCATAAAACAACCTACTATTCATCTAAAGTCCTCAACTCCACCAACAAGTCAAAAGAAATTTTCAGGATTGTGAACGACCTTTGCAACGACGATAGAACTTCCCCCCCCGGTAGTTCCCTCACAAGCGTTATGCAACTCCCTGAACGACTTTTTCCGTGATAAGATCTTAACGATTAAGCAGAACATCTCCACACTCCCATCATCCGCCCCAGTGGATGACATCTATTTCAATCCCTCAACTTTACATTCCTATCCCCTTATTGATTTGAAAACTTTCTTGACATTATTGTCTAGAGTCAAATCAGGATCCCCTATGGATGTCTGCCCCCCCCATATCATGAAAGAAATTGGTCGAGCTATGCCCAACAGCATGATATCCCTACTCAACGACTCTCTCACGTCAGGGACAGTACCTAGCAGCTTCAAACAGGCCTTACTGATTCCCCTCACCAAGAAGCCTGGCATCGACCCGCTCGACCTTACGAACTATCGGCCCATATCTTTGCTACCTTTTCTATCGAAAATGCTGGAGGCGCACGTCACCAACTGCCTCTCTAACTTCGTGGAGGAAACAGAATATCTCCAACCCAACCAAGCAGGCTTTCGACCTGGTCACTCCACTGAGGCAGTAATATTGGCAGTCCAGAACACCTTGAGGTCCAACGCTGATAACAACCTTCATCAAGCCTTAGTACTTCTCGACTTGTCCGCGGCATTCGACACGGTTGACTATTCCATTCTGGTCAACCGTGTCGAACAGGCGGGTCTTAGAGACTCTGCCCTAGCCTGGTTAAAATCGTTCATCTCCGAACGCACCCAATCGGTTCGCTTAGGCTCTTTTTCTGCCGCCAAGGTCAAGTCTTTCTGTGGGGTGCCCCAGGGCTCCTCACTATCCCCCCTGTTGTTCAATCTGTACATGCGGCCCCTCCTCTTTGCCCTGAGTAAGCACAAAGTCACTGTATATAACTATGCAGATGACTTACAGCTTATCTTTGTTCTCAATTCCCCTAACGCGGTGGAGGACTTCCAAGCCACCATGACCCTAATCCAGAGCTGGATGTCCTCAAATCACCTCAAGTTAAACCCGGGGAAAACTGAGTTGATTCTGCCCGGCAAGAGCGAAATCAGTTGGAGCCCTAACTTCTGGCCGTCGGACATGGGTCTTCCCCCTAAGAAATCTTCCACTGTAAAAAGCCTGGGGATAACCATCAACGGGGACCTCTCGCTAAAATCCCAAATTGGTACCGTGGTCTCCTCTGGATTTTTCCAACTAAGGAAAATCAGGAAAATCGCCCATTTCCTCACTCCCTCCACCTTAATCCAGGTAGTCATGGCCCTAGTCCTCTCCCACATTGACTTTTCTAATAGCCTATACCTAGGCCTACCCGCAGGACAACTCAAAAGACTACAGTACCTGCAGAATCAGGCCGCTAGGCTGATCTGCAAAGTACCCAAATGGGAACCTATCAAACCAGGCCTGGAGAGTTTGCACTGGCTACCCGTGGCTCAAAGAGCCGAATTCAAAGCCGGGTGCATTATCTTTAAGGCTCTGCAAGGCAAGGGACCCCTATTTATCAGACAGCTGATCGGTAGATATGTCCCCTCACGGAACCTAAGATCTGCCCACAAAGACCTCTTAGAAGTTCCTCGTTTCAAGAAAAAACGACAAGGCGGCAGCAGCTTCCACTTCCTGGCAGCCACCCTATGGAACTCTTTACCATTAGCCCTCAGACAGAGTAAAGACCTCCTTGCCTTTAGAAAGGCTTTTAAAACTCACCTCTTCATAAAAGCTTACCCGAAATAACTCTTCCGGCAGACTCACCTCTTGTTATGTTTTTTATCTTACCAGCGCCAAGAAGCCCCTGGGCGTTCGCGCGCTTTATAAATTTTTAATAACATAACATAACATAACACGCGCACACACACACACAGCAAGATTTTGCTGTGTTTTCAACGCTCGATGCTGACATCTTCAGTTATGTAATAAAGGTCATCAGTTCACACACATGAACGCACGCACAGCAAGATTTTTCTGTAGTTTAAACACTCGCTGCTGACATCTTCAGTTATGTAATAAAGGTCATCAGTTCACATCCTGGCAGGACCAACTCACACATGTGCTATTTAGTGCTAATTCTTTCACGCACACACACATGCACACAGCAAGATTTTTCTGTTTTAAACGTTCGCTGCTGACATCTTCAGTTATGTAATAAAGGTCTTCAGTTCACATCCTGGCAGGACCAACTCACACACGTGCTATTTAGTGCTAATTCTTTCACACACATGCACACACACACAAACGCACACACACATTCACAGCAAGATTTTTCAGTGTTTTAAACACTCGCTGCTGACATCTTCAGTTATGTAATAAAGGTCATCAGTTCACATCCTGGCAAGACCAACTCACACACGTGCTATTTAGTGCTAATTCTTTCACACACATGCAGGCACGCACACACACATACGCACACACCCACACCCACATTCACAGCAATATTTTTCTGTGTTTTAAATACTCGCTGCATACATCTGCAGTTATGTAATGAAGGTCATCAATTCACATCCTGGCAGGACCAACTCACACTTCCACTTCTAAGGTGGATGAATTGAGTACCGTTACATTGGGTAATAGTAGTTCATTTTCATTGTGTTGTGAGTGCGCCTGCTGGACAAAATAGACTGCCACATTAATGCATGCATGCAACACACAGAGCCAGTGGTTCAACGGCTACGGCTAAGGGGGATACATTTATCACTTTGTGTGCAGACTAATTACAGAGATTCATGCGCATCAGCAAACATGTAGGCCTGCGGGTCGGCAATTCTCATCACATTCTCTGCCTCTCTCGTCATACCGTCACTATAAATTGCCTGGAATGCGGCTCACACAAAGCCTCCCTTTACCTGGGGAATGCTTCTGAGGAGCACGCTGCCCACAGCAGAAAATTATTAACTCACTATCTGTCTATCCATCGCACTCACTCTATCGCCAACACTATCTATCTATCTATCTATCTATCGCCCTCCCTACAGCATCACTCAGCACCACCACAGCATCACTCAGCACCACCACAGCATCACTCAGGGGCACCGCATCACTACTATGCGCTACCACAGCATCACTCGTCGCAACCACATCACTCAGCGCCACCACAGCATCAATCTGTGCAACCATTCAACAACAACTGGTTCAGATATGTTCTCTCAATGTTTCAAGCTTTATTACAAATGTCACAAAAAGATGTTAATATTTCACTTCTGTTCTTGGATTTTAGTCACAATAACATACACTGACCATTATCTTCACAAAACTTATTTACCAAAGTTTAAGCTATTGCCATTATAAATTACAATAACTTTTATTTAAGTATTAATTATTAAAAATAAATTAAAGCCATTTTTATTTGTAATATCAATACATCTAAGTCACGTCATTACAATACATATTGCATTACAAATGCTATAGGTGTCACATTTGCGAAAGTTAAAACTATTGGCATTGTAAATGACAAAGCTATTAATTTCGCTATTTTCAAAACCAACACATAAATAACAATTTTTGTCATTTACAATAGCTCAAACTTTCCTAATGCAAGACCTATTGCACTGCAATGCTTGTTTTATCTGGTGGTAAGAATGCAGATTTTCCACAGTTTTAATGGGAAGAAAATCATGATTTTATCAAAGGCACGGAGGCTAATATTATGCATAATATTGTATTGCCTCATACACAGCAGCAACAAAAGAAATAGAATTAGAATACTAACAATACTCTAGAACATTCAGAACATGCTTATAATCTCAGAGCATGCAGTCATCTTCCTCCTTTTGTTGCTGCTCATACACAGATAAGTAAATTTCTTTTGTTCTTAACAGTGTATGAGAGAATAGAAGTATGATATGGTGAAATAAAGGGGATTTACTTTGAAGGAGATCGATTTGGTTTGTGGGTTGGGGCCTGGGATGGAGGCTCTAATTTTTAGCAGGGAATAGTTTGTAGTGTTTTTTTTTTAAAGAAGAAAAAATAAATGTTTTACGAGGGGTTTGGGTTATTATTTAGTTTAAGTGACAGTGGTTATTGTGGCGAGCGTCAGAGAGTTAGAGGAATTCAACTGAGGTGGATGAAGGTTGGTTTAGATTTAAAGGAGGTGCTAACCGGTCTCCCGACCGCGTGCTGTCACTGCGGTACATATTAACTTTGTGCAAGAGCCAGGAGCCCTGAGGTCGGGGTGTGAGGGATGGCTCGCGCTAAGAGACAAGTGACGTTTAGATAATCACTGTCCTTCTGCACCTTGTGCAAAGAATTGAATGTGCCTATGTATCTTGATATGTCCAAGACAAATTCTTCACTAAACAACATTTCTGCACTTTGCACCCCAAAACTCTGTTGCCTAAAACTGCCAATTTGGGATAGATTTTCCTTAAAATACTTTTACGCCTTTCTATACACAAGGCTGCATTAGAATTACCCAACAGGCAAATTGGCTCTCCGAATCAAAGGGGTTAAAGGCGAAACACAGACAACATTCTCCAGATCATCCCACAGGGAGCTGTGATCCCGCCTATCCAGTAACATGACATGATTGTGTAAGAGTTAGCCTGCATGCACAAAATAATGTTATACTAGTACAGTCTTTTGTGATGGGGATGGATACATTTTGCCTCTGTGTCCTTGAGACAGGACAATAGTTTACAATTCAGGGCCCTCACCACAATAGACTGAGCACAATGTTTTCTGTCTGTGGATACCTAGCATTTGTTGGTTGTAGCCTTCAATGTAGGTGGCTTCTTCTGCGTCTCCTGAGTCTGACAGTTGACATGTAGGTTTGTGACGAGGGGAGGGATGGCTTTTCATGAGTAGTCACCACTACTGCATAGATTTTCTCATTCTCTGGTAACGTTGACTAGATGGAAAAGGAAAATGCTACTTACCAGTATGCATCTGTTATTGGCATGTAGAGCTGCAGTCTCACACTGTGCATTAGATCGGCACCTGGTGTTGGGCTCGGATGATTGCATGTTGTTGTCGTCTTGGAAGAAGTCTTTGTAATCACGAGATAGGTGACTCCTCCATTGGACGATAGTACGCATGGGCATCGACTACATCCGTAGATTGTTTTTCGCCATGATGGGAAATGATGGAGTTAGTAGAAATAGAAAAAGGGATGTCCATGTGTGTGTATCTAATTAAGATAGAACTGGAACAGATACAGGCCCCGGGGAGGCGGTGGGCGTGTGAGACTCTTCAGCTCTACATGAAAAGAACAGATGCATACTGGTAAGAAACATTTTCCGCTCGAGGCATATGAGCTGCAGATCTCACACCGTGCATCGATTGTACAGCAGTGTCTCCCCTAGCGGTGGTCACCTGTATCTATTGCAGTAGTTTGAAAGAGAGTTTTGAGGACAGCTTGGCCTACTGCAGCTTGCTGCTTGGCTTGTACATCAACACAGTAGTGTTTAGTGAAGGTGTGTGTTGTAGACCATGTTGCTGCCTTGCAGTTGTCTTCTAGGGGAATGTTCGCTAAGAAAGCCATGGAGGCTCCGAGTTTGCGTGTGGAGTGCGCTCTAGGAGGAACTGTTAATGTGCATTTTGCTTTGTGATAGCATATTTGTATACATTTTACAATCCACCTTGCAATTCCAGCTTTAGAGATGGGGTTGCCTTTATGTGGTGGAGAGAAAGCTACAAACTGTTGCTTTGTTTTAATGAAGGATTTGGTCCTATCAATGTAATAGAGAAGAGCTATTTTTACATCTAGTGTGTGTAGAGCTCTTTCTGCTACAGAGTCTGGGTTTTGAAAAAAACACTGGCAACTCTACTGATTGATTTAGATGAAAGGGAGTAATTACTTTAGGAAGGAATTTGGGATTAGTTCGTAGAACCACCTTGTTACGGTGTAATTGTAAGAATGGTTCTTGGATAGTGAAAGCTTGAATCTCACTAACTCTCCTAAGAGAGGTAATAGCAATAAAGAAGGCTGTTTTCCATGTATAGAATTGCAGTTCAGACTTATGTAAAGGTTCAAAGGGGGGCCCATGAGCCTGGTAAGAACAATGTTTAGGTTCCTCACTGGAGACGGTGGTAACCTAGGAGGAATGATTCGTTGTAATCCTTCCATGAAAGCTTTGATTGCAGGAACTCTAAATAACGACATATGTTGTCTATTTTGTAGATATGCAGAAATATTTTGCATTTTCATGTGTGGTAAACAGATCTATGTCTGGATGACCCCACTTGTGAAAGAATGGTAGAAGAACTTGCAGATGTAGTTCCCATTCTTGAATCTGTTGTGTCTGCCGACTTAACAGATCTGCGATCTGATTGTGAACTCCTGGAAGGTGTTCTGCAAGCAGATATATCTTTTGTGGAATGGCCCATCTCCAAATGTTCTGTGTGAGCTGGGACAGTTGAAGGGAATGTGTGCCTCCCTGTTTTTGAATATAGTACATGGCTGCCATGTTGTTTGTCTGGATCAAGACAGCTTTGTTCTGTACATGTACTTGGAAGGTTTTAAGTGCTCTAGGTGATTGATGTGAAGCACCTTTTGTTGAGCGGTCTATTTTCCCTGAGTTGTATGGTGGAACAGATGAGCTCCCCATCCTGTGAGGGATGCGTCTGTTGTCAGTACTATCTGTGGGACAGGTTCGAGGAACGGCCGCCCTCTGGACAAGTTTTTGGTGTTCCACCACTGCAGAGAACGATGTGTGCGGCTGTCCACCAACACCAGGTCTGTAAGTTGTCTTTGAGCCGGATTCCACTGATGTGCTAGGCATTCTGCAATGGGCACATTTGCAGTTTTGCATATGGTACAATAAAAATGGAAGATGCCATCATGCCTATTAGTTGCATGACACTCTGGCTGGGAGCGTGTGCTGGTTTTAAAACTTTGTGACTAAGGCTTGAATGCTCTGTATCCTGGCTGGACTGGGATAAGCTAGAGCTGTATTGGTTCTTATCATAGCCCCTAGGTATTGATATACATGAGAGGGCTGGAGATGGGACTTGGTGTAGTTGATTGTAAACCCCAAGTCGTGCAGTGTTTGAATTGTTTGAGATGTGTGTTGGACACACTGATTGAATGACTTGGCTTTTATGAGCCAATCGTCTAAGTATGGTAAGACGTGGATATGTTGTCTTCTGAGATGTGCTGCTACTACTGCTAGGCACTTTGTAAACACTTCTGGTGCAGTTGTGACCCCGAATGGAAGGACTTTGAACTGATAGTGTTGTCCTTCTAGTACAAATCTGAGATACTTCCTGTGAGAAGGATGTATGGGAATGTGGAAGTAGGCGTCCTTGAGGTCTAGTGTGGTTAGGAAATCGCCTTGTTGCAACAATGGGAGCACTTGTCGTAAAGTGATCATGTGAAAATGATCTGAGTGTATATACAGATTGAGAGGCCTTAGGTCTAGAATTCGTCTTAGTGCTCCATCCTTTTTGGGTATTAGGAAATAGAGTGAGTAAACCCCTGTTCCTTGATGTTGCAACGGAACTAGCTCTATTGCATCTTTTGGCAGCAATGAGAGAACCTCTTGTTGGAGCAGCGTTAGATGTTCTGTGGACATTGGACGCTGTCTGGGTGGTATATGTGGAGGGGTAGCTGTAAGCTTTAGGCAGTAACCATACTGGATAATTTGTCTTACCCTCTTGTCTGTTGTGATGGAATTCCAGACAGGAAGGAACTGTGTTAGTCTTCCCCCTATAGGAGTGGAATGCTGTTGGGGGAGCAGAAGGAAGTCACTGTTTTGTGTTGGGAGAGGGTCGATTATTGTTATTTCCTCGACCTCTTCCCTTGATGTTGTTGCCTCTGTAGCCTCCTCTACAGTATCCTCTATTGGAGGATGTTTGTGTGTTGGTTTTAAAGGAAGCTGAATTGTCTGCTCCAGCTTGTTTGGATCCTCCTCTGTAGAAGGAGCGACAAAAAGAGCCTCGTGCTTGGGTGGACTGCAGAGCTCCCATAGACTTTGCTGTGTTGGTGTCTTTCTTAATTTTTTCAAGTGCTGTGTCTACCTCTGGACCAAACAATTGTTGGTTGAATGGTTGATTTAAGATAGTTGTTTGCAATTCTTGCTTAAATCCTGAAAGGCGTAGCCACGTGTGACGTCTAGGGAGGACACTGGTGTTTATTGCTCTAGATGCAGTGTCTGCTACATCAAGTGCGCATTTAAGGGAGTCATTTGATATAAGCTTACCTTCTTGTATGAGGTAATTTGCTTGAGTCTTATATTGGTCAGGTAGATGTTGTAAGAGCTTCTCCAACTGATCATAGTGAGCCCGGGCATATCTTGCGAAGAGGGCCTGTGTGTTAGCGATGCGCCATGTATTGCTAGCTTGGGCAGCTATTCTTTTCCCTGAAGCATCTATGATCTTTGCTTCTTAATCAGGAGGTGGTGCTTAGCCTGATGTTTTGGAATTTGCTCTTTTCCTAGTGTTTGAAACTACTAGGGAGTCTAAGGGTAGCTGTCCTTAAATGTAGTCAGGGTCCCCAGGAGCCGCTCTGTACTTTTTCTCTATCCTTGGGTTTATGATCCTAGCTCGTACAGGATCTTTAAACACTTCTGGTGCATGCTTAATGACTCCTTTAATCATTGGCAGTATTTGCACAGTTTTTTGGGAGTGTTCCAAGTGTCTAATAAAAAATCTTCCTCTGCCTCATCTGAAAGCATGGTGACATTGTGATAGATGGCAGCCCTATTAAATAAGTGTCCAAACCCAATATTGTCTTCAGGATCAGAAGGTTTAGATGGATATGTATGTGGGTCAGGAATATCTGGTACATCCTATGAGTTTGGATTCTCCCAGTCTGGTGAATCTGTTGGGTAGGGAAAAGGGTCATCTGGGTCTCTCCCTCCCCCCATGCTATACTCATCATCATCAACATCCTGAGGTGGTGTATGTGGTGGAGAATGAAGAGGAGGATTTTGAGGTGAGATGTTTAAAGGAAGAGGAGAAGGAGATGCAGGAGAAGAAGGGTGCATAGGAGATGTGGCAGAGTCCTTCTTCTTGACAGGCACTGGAGGTGTAGGTGCTGTATCTGACTTCCTCTTCCTGTGTCCTGTTTCTGGGTCAATGTAGATCCTTTTTTGTAAAGGATCTGGTTGAAAAAAGCTCCTCTTCTTGATGCACAGCTGTCGGCGCCGATTTTTTCGGTTCCAAACCAGTTTGTTGCTTGTCTTTAGCCTTAGAAGCTGATGCTGAGTGTTTTGGGGTAGATTTCGGCACTGAAGATATTGTCTTTGGAGCCAAAGCCTGTTTCGTGGACTTGGAAGCATCGGATGCAGGCTTTGTCTGTTTCGGCATCGAGGGTATCGGCTTCGGAGTGGAAGCTGTTTCGGCGCATCGGAAACAGGCTTTGTTGTTTTCGGAGCCGCTTTGTCTCTCGGAGTCAACGGTTTCAGAGTGTCTTTCGGAACCGGGACTTCTTTTTGTTTCGGTGCCGAGGGAACAGGTGGTATCGGCACATGCAGTTTGCTCGGTGTGGAGCTCCCAAAAGGCTTCATTATTTTCTTCGGAGCCGGGCTCGATGGCAGGGCTTTCGAAGTGTGTTTTCGGTCTTGACTAGGTGTTGGACTAGGTGTTGACCTTTGCCTTTGAATTTTGTGTTTGAACTGGGGTAGGGGCAGTGGTACTCACGCCTTAACCCGAAGGTATGGAGTCATCTGCCTCAGATACGATCAGGAGATCATCGGAATCTTCTTCTGGGACGCATGGACCTTCGTCGAAGATATCCATCGGTTCCAGAGCTGATCTCTGCATATCGCGTCGACGGGTCCTGCGATCTCGAATGGTCTTTTTCGATCGAAAGGATGCACAGGCTGTGCAGCTGGATTTGTCGTGTTCTGGCGATAAGCACAGGTTACAGACCTCGTGATGGTCACTGTGAGGAAATGTTGCTCCACACTCAGGGCATCTTTTGAATGGCGTCCTTTCCATGAGGTGTAGGCCTCACTGTGTGGGCAGGCCCAAAGGCCCGCGTCGAAGACCAGAATCGAGCTGATGAAGTCGAGTCAATGTTTATCGATATTGAAATTTGTTTGGTGAAGTTTGAAGAATTGTTTTTTGCGTCTTAGTACTTGAAAAGTAGATTTCGAACCGGAGCGGAAAAGTTTCATCCGAAACCAGAGGCGGAAAAAAAACAATCTAAGGATGGAGTCTATGCCCATGCGCACTATTGTCCAAGGGAGGAGTCACCTATCTTGTGACTACAAAGACTTCTTACAAGACGACAACAACATGCAATCATCCAAGCCCAAAACCAGGTGGCGATCTAATGCACAGTGTAAGATCTGCAGCTCATATGCCTCGAACACCATTAACTGTCTTCACCAATTCTAATTAATACATCTTGAGAGCTTGCTTTGTGCAAATTCTAGTGATCAGTGCCAGCAGTTTTGGAATATGTGTGGGATCCACCAGCCACTACCTCTAGCCTCTAGAAAGATGGATCTTCAGAAGCCTTTTCCGTTACTTCATGATCCTGCTAAGTTATCAACAAGCACAGCCAAAAGAGGCAACTGGAATAGAAAGGGCTGTGCCAGATGAAATAAGGTGAAGCTGCCAGATGGACAGACAATGGATAGGAAGCACTGGGGGACCAGGGTCTCTAGTGCCAGGAGAATTTTGATTCCATCATGACCATGAAAGCACAGTTCCGAAGGCACTAGAGCAAGATAGCCTTCACTTTGGTACTACAGGCATCCAGAAATAAGTCTTAGTTAAGAAGGGTCAACAGAATGTTTGCAGTCCCTGAGCTTAGATTTGAGAGGAGATGAACAAGCAGTTTGAGCTCAAGATCCACTTGTTTCTGATGTAAAGGGTCAGAGCTGTCAGAACTTCTTGCCATGAAACCCAGAGAGAAGAATAGCTAATGGGAGAAGCGAGAAAGTACTTTGGAGACAGAATAATGGCACATGCGTTAAACCCTGGGATCCCGATTCCAAGATTCAATGCATACTGCTTCTCCTGTACCTCTAGAATCAGATGTGGGTGGAAGGAGTGCATTGTTATAGACCACTGGTCCATTGGTGCCAGAGCTGATTCCAACCACACTTCCTCCAAGAGATGGATCAAGCAGTGACCTACACTACTTCTTGTCACGGTTGTGTTTTAGACCCCCCACCCAAACACTGGGTGAACAACGCCACCTTGGCTGCCTCTTGAAATTAGGTCACTTCTTTACAGACTCAGAAGCCTGCTCAATCTCAGGGAGGGAAGCAGGCTTGCACCCAGAAACAGAAATGTAACGCTAGCTCGGAACTAACATGGTCCAGGAAAAAAGCTTTACTCTATCAGAAAATGTACCAGACTCTACATTACTTCAGTGTTTGGTCCCCAAACACTCCTCGCATCCCAGACACTTAGTATCTGATCCTGAGATCATTATTGAACCCGGGTGAGAACGTGTTGGTTACTAGGGGAAAATGTCCATGTGACCATACAGATCAAGGAAAGATTGTGCAAGTATGTCTGGTAAGAGGTCAAGCCTGTGTTTGACGTACATCTATGTGCATGACACTAGGCAATACTACAAATAAACAGTTACAGAAACAATTTACAGCCTACCACTAGGTACTGCTGTAGTCACATGTTGAAAAGGAAAGAAAGGACAGATTTGGATAATCTGATTCCATCCCATACTGCATCCTTCACAAAAACCTTTCTGAAGAAAATAGAGCTGTATAAAATACAAACTCCACCGTAAGTAAAAACACACACATACATATATATAAAACAGAGATCTTGCTCTGGCATGTGCAAAAACCCAGCAGTCAAGAGGTTAAGTAAAGTATCCAAAATCTAGTAAATTGGAAGGCCCCTGCCGATACATGGCCTCATAAGTCATTATATGAACATTTCTTAAAATACTCCACAGCTATCAGCGAAGTAGTGCCAGCATCAACACTGTTTAAGCATGTTGGTTTAAATATTTTTTTCTTCGTTTTAGGAACGTCAAATTAACAATGCCGGGTTAGTCTGCATAAACCCAAACTAAACAAAGTTTTGTTTTGAATTGGAACTACTTGACAGCGGATATCGAGCTCCCACATTTTCAAAACAGATGACTGCCAATGAGCTGTAACTACCTATAATCATACAACTGTAAAAAGATATCCACGCAAAAACACATTTTAAAGCTATTTATGGTTTAGAAAACCCAAATCCGTAAAAGACCTGAAAAAAACCAATTATGGGATGCAATGCTCACCATAATTCACGCCCTCAACATGCTTTCCTCTTGGTAGACAGCGTTTTGTATCACAGGGACTCGGCATGGAGGTTTACTGAACATGGCAGTGTTGGGAGTTATGATGTGTATTGTGCGTTGCATACCAAAACTGGGAAATTTCTGTGGTTTTTTTCAGTTTTGTGTTAGCTGAACCATAACTAATCCTAACTGTATTTTTTTGTTGTTAAATGATGTACTGTATTCACCTGCTTTTTACCCATTCCGTGCTGTGGATAACCTTAGGCTGGTCTGTGGCCAACACCTGCAGATGGCTAGTTTTAAGATGCGCAAGGCCTTTGGCTGTGCTTATCTCGGAGACCACAGCGTCTGCTCTCTGGCCAGGACGTGTGCCCAACTTTCACTAAGCAAAGGTTAGCTGTAGGGTCTGGCCTTTGGTCATTCTCTGCAACCAACTACCTACAAATAGACAGCCTGTTCTCTTTTTTCAATACATCTATTTTATTATTTTCTCCGGGTGTACAAGTCTTGGGACTAGTTTGAAAACTCTAAATGTTTCTTGGGGTCTGTAAATCAGGTTGTAGATTCATAAAGCCTGTGACAAAAACTGCACTTTTTAGGTTTTGCCTAACAGGCAGCGGAAGCTGTAGGTTGGAAAAGACTTATTGTGGGATCATCAAGACTTACTGAGGGGTATGGTTCACAAGGGTGCCGGAGGGGTTCAGGGATTAACTGGAAGGGCCACAGATTATTAGCGAACTAAGGGTATTGCACATGATGAATACTGTTCTATAACTGTTTGGCTGACCCATTACATGGAAAGCTTTTATTTCTGTTAATAAGGAGATGTTTAAAGAAAAAAGAACTTACAGTGGACTTGCATCCCTACCATTGCTTACCATTGGTTGACTTAACTGTCACTCATTTCTTTGCTTAATATTCAATAGCTTTCCTTATCCACCTTGCGCTTGTCCTTCCTCAGGAGCATAGCCCCTTTATCATCCTTTGGCTTGGCTGACTTTTATACTTCCCGTGCTTACTTTAAGGGAACTACTATATATGTTTTCCTTAACCACTCCATGATGTGGGGCGGGGGAGTGGTGGTACACTATGCTAAGCAAAGATTTTCAGCTTACGTGTTTTTAAGTCACACCCTTAATTACAGCGGCCACGCCCCTTTGAGAGACACCGCCCCCCCGCCCCCAGTTTTTTCATCCCACTTAAAGCCCTGAGGCAATCCATCTGAACCTACGAGTTCTCTGATCCAGGTTTGAGTTCATTGACACGACATGGACAATGGGAGCAAAAAATCTCCCTTGCGAAGGGAGGGGCTTCTTTATTTTTTAAACATGGGTTCATGGAATGTCCATAGAATAAGAGGTCAAGATATACAAAAGTGTTGACTCTTTCAAGCTCTCCCAAATTGAACTGAAGGTTCTCAATAATTAATAATTATTAAAAGATTGACATCAAACCATGCAATGCATACTTTCAGAGTAAAGTTCTACATTCATGGCAATTTTGGCGTAAATCCTTTGTGTTTTTTGCTACAGCAGTGAGCAAAATGTCATATGGTAGCTAAAATGGGAAATCGTATTATTTTAATGCTTTTCCCTACTCTTTTTCCGTAGCGTGCTGCCGCAAGAAAATTGTTATGTCAGACTGTGGCTACAAACAGTAAGAGAGTGCCACATTTTGTACAGATCTGTACATGCGAACCAAAGTAATAGGAAAATAACTTAAAGCCATTTCAATGGAATGTTGGCTTGAACCATGACTATAATTGGCGACAGGCATGGTACATCAAGTTGACTACAAAGTCAAATACAAAGATACATACCTATGAGCTCAGCAAATCCTCCTACAGGGAGACGACAAGTTCCAGTAACGAACTGCAGTAAACGGATCCGCTTCTCATTATCCATTTCTTTTACAACCTAAAAAACATGTCAAACATACATGAAGGTATGATCCCTTGCCCTCAACTCCTATTCCTGATGCAAAAGCTATCCCTGACACACATCCTGTGGTAATTGCTAATAGTTTGCAGTTTGCTTGCAGGTTGGAGATGTAGACTCTTGGATAAATACTTTAGGCCTTGCAAGGTAAATGGAAAGAACTACCTAAAAAGGAATACAATAGAAGACGATGAAGCAGCAAAAACTACAAATTCATTGTAAGGAACAAATATCTGTCTATAGTAGAAGCTTCTGCCGGTTACACTTATGTACTAAAACACCTACGATTCTTGTGAAGTCAGGGTAGAATATGCCTTAATTATTTACTCTCTGAGAAAAAAAGATGAACGTACAAGGGAAATGGGGCAAGAGTGAAAGACACGAGAATATGAGTGTGAGAGAAAGGAGAACATGAAGGGGACAACAGTATTACATATTTTATACCCACACACTCCGAGCAACATGCTCTCTTTCTGCATTACTCAACGTCGTAGATTCACATGCATTTAATCAATGCTCATCATCACACTGAACGTCTTCGGTACATTTCAAATAGAAGAATTCCGAAATCTATACCTAGTTTTTGTGTGATTTACCAGTGGTCAAAGGGGAAAACAGGCACTAAGTCATACTAGTTGCAGGATATCTTCAGTGTCTAAGGTTAAACCTATAAACATTATGCCTCATCAGGAAGAATGGTGGGTTAGAAACTATTTAAGATACCAACACTGGGAAATTTATTTACAGGTAAAACATTTATTTTCTCCTCCAACTTTAGATACTGGAAGATTTACATGCTTTAAATCATTAATACATTTACATGCCTTTAATCAGAATAGATGGCAGTACATAATGGAAGAGAAGGAGCAAGTGATGCTCATATTTACACAGCCAACTCTTCACAGCCACAACCATACGTCGGCTTCTACTGGACTGACATCTATGCACTAGTACTTGGTTAAAACATTGTTGAGTACAACATAGCAGCGATGCAAATGTCAAGTATTGGAACTCCTGCAAAAAAGATGTGGTGATGGTCATTCCTCTTGTTGAGTGTGCTTTCACCTTTTCCTGCAGTTGTCAATGTGCCTTGCCATGGCAAAATGCAATGTACAAAGTCATCTCCTGAACGAGACCTATTTGTAAAGCTCTTACCCTATATATGCTTGTTCAACCGCAATAGTTGACCAGTATCCCAAAAATCTTACCTTATATCTGTATACCTTTTGTCTGTATAATAGTGAACGCCTCTTTTTGCGTTCAGCATGTGCAGAAACGTTTTGATGAGAAGAAGTGGGTTTCAGAAAGAATATAGGTGGGGTAATAATTTAGGCCACATGGAGCTAAGAAGGTCCTTTAGAACATGCTACACTTGTATTAAGTACAGGTTCGTTCTTTAGGAATGTGATATAGGGTTGTAGAATGACAGTGTCTTGAACTTGCAGGATACTCAGAAGATAAATTTGCGACAACAAATGTAGTTCTCCACCCACCCTAAGGACTGGTTTTAATGTTTGATCCCTCAGTCTGTAGAGTACTTGTGTTGGTTTTAGGCTGTGTTAAGGCCACCCTGATGGATCAGAAATCTTTTTATGAGTTGTCAGTAAAGGGAAGTGTGGAAAGGACACTGTACCTGCCGTAGCTAAGCGACATCTTCGCGCGGGGAGGGGTCCGTCTAACATGGATGATGCCTTGTTCCCTCTCCATAGGACTTCTTCTCTATCTCTCCCACTGCAGGGTTGCCGAAACCAGAAACCGGAAGATCGACACCCGGATGCAGTTCAACCTGAACCCGGAAGTCCCGCCCCCGGCTACCTCCCGGAAGGTATAAAAACCAACGAACCTCAACCAAGGGCGTTCCAACCCGCGGACTTGTGGCAGGAGGCAGCAAGGAAGGAACCGGAGCTGAGAGCGAGAGACGAGGAGCCGGAGCTCCAACCGAAAGACGTGGAGGAGGACGCCGACGGCGACGTGTGGTCTGAGGACTGGTGGAGTCCTCAGGAGGTTGCTGGAGAGCGGCCGCAACTCACCAGGGAGTTGCGGCGGGCCACGTGAGTAACCGTCATCCATCTCCGTGTGCCGTTTGTAGATAGTTGTAATTAAGTGTAAATACTATAGCCTTGCACCTACTAGAGCACGAGAGCACTGTATATATATTGATAGATAGGTCCCCACCTTCCTACACCTCGAACACCCTGTCAACCCTTGGTCTTCCCTCCTATTCTTCGGCCTCTTTCACCTCCCCGTACTACCCGCCCCTCACTTTCCACTTTCTGTGTCCCCACCTCCCGGTGTCGGTAGTGGTTGTACAGACCGAGAGGAGTGCTAGACTAACGGACCTCTCTTATCTTTTCTCTCGCCCCAAACCTCCGAGGCTCACCTACAGAAGTCAAAGACCCACGACAGTACCGAGAGGGAAACCTCACCCTACCCGGAGGACGTCAGGAGCGGACGGAGCCCCCCCTTTTTCCTACCGACCGGAAGACATCTCTACCTCTGACGTTCCCAGGAAAAACTCCATCGATCAGCCTGTGTTCAGAGACTTATAAGCCTTCCATACTTGTATCTACAATAAACCTCGCTAGACATAGCGCACTATATCTGGCCTCCCCGCCTGTTATTCCGGCCCGCCACATCCCACACCCCACAAGTGGTGTCAGAAGTGGGATTTCCCGGAGGCATGGAGGCCGCAGTCAAGAAGCTGGCCGAAAGCCAGGAGCAGCTCGGACAAATGATGGAACGCTTCCTGAAGACCGCCGAGGACGACCGGGGCCAACTCCACGACGTCCTAAAAGGGCAAGGGACTGCACAGGACCAGGCTCTAGGGAAGCTCACGGAGGCGATGGGACAACAGAGGCCTCTGGCTCCATTACCATCGGTCGTCCTCCAGAAATATGTCCCGGGGGAAGACCCCGACTTTTTCTTTACGAATTTCGAAAGACTGGCTCAAGCCGCCAACTGGCCTGAAGACCGCTGGGGTCATTACTTGGGACCGTTGTTGACCGAGGAGCTACAATCGGCCTATCAACAGGCCAATATACAGGGGCAGACGCCCTATGCCGACATAAAGAAATGTATCCTCGAGCGTCTGGGGATAGACGATGAATCCTACAGGATCCGCTTACGGCAAGTACGAGAGGGGCCCCAAGAAACTCCTCGAGCCCTCTCATATCGCATTCAGGACCTGACGTCCCGGTGGCTGAAAACTACCACGTCAACCAAGGAGGAAATAGTCGCTAAAATCAACCTGGAACAATTCCTCGCCTCCCTCCATCCGAGCACCCAAAAGTGGGTGCGACAACATGCTCACCTGACACTCGAACGAGCAGTCGAGATAGCCAGTGCCTACAGCAAAGCCCAAGAAGTACAGAAGAGCAAAGAAGAACACCTCCCTCGGAGCTCGCATGGAAGTCACATCCGGCCTCCTCGACCACCCGTTCCCCGAAAAGTAGAACCTACTCCTTTCGTACCCTATCCTGTGATGCCTCGACCAAACCCACCTGGACCCCAATGTTACCACTGCGGTGGTTTTGGACACATTGCCCGTCACTGCCCCCAGAAGGAGGAGCCTATGGAAATCGGGGTGACTCGGAACTATGTATGTCTCACCGCGGGAACCTCACCCCCGCCGTTTAGGTGTCCTGTGAAAATCAACAACCAACCCCTTATGGCGCTGGCCGACACTGGATGTAGACACAGTGTAGTGCGACCTCAAGACATGCAGAACCCCGTCGGCCCTTTCACGGGATCAGTAGCTATCAAGTGCGTACATGGGGACACCAAAAGCTATCCCACAGCCCGAGTCACGGTGCAAACCAGTACTGACCATGGAAGAACCCTGAATGTAGGATTGATCCCTAACTTGCCAGAACAAGCCATTCTGGGTAGTGATTATAGTGGTCTTCCCCTTCTCCTCAAAGACACTACCGACTCCTTGGAAAAATGGTGGAAGGAAGCGCCTTTTTCCCAAAACCACCCCTTTGGTCCCTCCTCCGAGAAACAGACTAAAACCAAAAGCCAAAAGAAAAAGGAAAGAAGGAGGTACACAGAAGCCTATCCAGTCCAAGAGGCACTGCATCCCTGGGAAACGGACCGTGAATTTAGAGCGGCACAGCAAGAAGATCCCATCCTGCAAAACGCCTGGGGGCAGGCGCTTGACAACGAGGACCCGTTACATGTAGGTCCCTATTTCTTCCGTTCTAGGGGCCTATTGTATCGAAAAACAGACCCACAGAAACCTTCACAGTTGGTTATTCCGGTTCCCTTCCGGGACAAGGTGTTATTCCTTGCCCACAGTCATCTCCTGGGTGGCCACTTCGGGGAAGAGAAGACAGGACAGGCAATACTTGAAAAATTCTACTGGCCAGGCGTATATAGCCAAATCAAGCAATACTGTAAGGAGTGTGCCATCTGTCAGAGGAATAGCCGGTACAGACCCCCAAGAGTACCTCTCCGGCCCCTCCCTCTCATCGACATACCCTTTAGCAGGGTAGGAATGGACCTTATCGGGCCCATGTTGCCCTCCAGGAGCGGTTGCAGGTATGCTTTGGTGGTGGTGGACTATGCCACCCGCTTCCCGGAAGCTGTCGCTCTGAAACATCCCACCACCCAGAACATAGCGAAAGCCCTGGTGTCTATCTTTTCTCGGGTAGGCTTTCCACGAGAAATTTTAACGGACCAAGGAACCCCGTTCGTGTCCGCCTTGATGCGTCAGGTATGCTCCCAGCTAGGTATCAAACAGCTAAGAACCTCAGCGTACCACCCACAGACGGATGGGCTAGTGGAACGCTACAACGCCACACTGAAAGCTACTCTGAAGAAGCTATTGGAATTGGAAAGCAAGCGGTGGGAAGAGATGTTGCCCCTGGCACTGTTCGCTATTCGGTGCAAAACCCAAAGTAGCACCGGATATTCTCCATATGAACTATTGTATGGAAGACCTCCCAGAACCCTCCTAGATATGGCCCGCGAGGCGTGGGAGGCGGAACCGGATCGAACCCGGCCCCTCCCCGAATACGTGGAAAATCTAAAGACCCACCTCACTCAAGTCCGGGACATTGTACGGCAACACATGGAAAAGGCCCAAACATCCCAAAAACAACAATACGATAAAGGAGCCAAGAAGAGGGTCTTGGCTGTTGGCGATTTAGTGTTGTTGCTATTGCCCTCCTCTGACCACAAGCTTCTAGGGCAATGGCAGGGTCCATTCACCGTCCTTCGTCAGGTGACCCCTGTCACATACGAAATAGAGACCGAGCCTACCAGAGGAGTTAGGCAAATCTACCACATCAATCTCTTAAAAAAATGGGAGGGGCCCCGACCTGCCTTATCTGGTGAACCAGTGCATACCCCCCTGTCCTTTGAGGGTTGCATAGACCCGGATCTACCCCCGTCCTTGACAGAAGAACTGAAATCCATGTTGTCTCCGGTACAGAAGGTCTTCTCCTCCCTGCCAGGACGTACAACCCTAGTGGAACACGCCATCCACACTGATCCCGGGGTAACTGTACGACAACGGCCCTATCGGGTCCCGGAAGCACGCAGAAATATCATAAAGAAAGAAACAGAGCAGATGTTGCAGATGGGCATTATCGAGCCGTCGGTTAGCAGCTGGAACTCACCGATAGTACTAGTCCCCAAACCCGACGGCTCGGTGCGGTTCTGTATAGACTTTCGAGCAGTAAACAAAGTCTCGCGATTCGATTCCTACCCCCTTCCACGAGTGGATGAGATGGTGGAAAGAATAGGAGCCGCAAAATACATCAGCACGCTCGACTTATGCAAGGGGTATTGGCAGATACCCCTGAAAGAGGACGACAAACGAAAGACTGCCTTCTCTACCCCTGAGGGCTTATTTCAGTTCAGAGTGATGCCCTTTGGCCTACATGGCGCCCCCGCCACGTTTCAGAGGGCCATGAACCGGGTCCTACAACCTCACTCCCTCTATGCTGGGGCTTATCTGGACGATATAGTGATCCACAGCAACACCTGGGACCAACATTTGGGGCACCTCCGGGCGGTGGTGGCCGCTCTGGGCAACAGTGGGTTTACTATAAACCCGGCCAAAACTACCTTGGCCGCCCAAAGCGTCAAATATCTGGGGTATCTTTTGGGGGAGGGTCTCATCCGACCCCAAGACAACAAGATAGAGGCCATCCGTTCCATACCCTTCCCTCAGTCTAAAACCGAACTCCGGGCCTTTCTGGGGCTCCTGGGGTATTACAGAAGGTTCATACCAAACTTTTCCCAAACAGCTGTCCCCCTAACCGATCTGCTGAAGAAAAGTACCAAGACAGATGAGGCCTTGAGACATCCCTCAATACACCTACTGCAGGCCTTTGAATCCTTAAAACAGGCCTTAGTATCTAGACCAGTCCTTGTAAGCCCTGACTATAGCCAACCTTTCATCCTCCAAACAGACGCCTCCGATCAGGGGTTGGGGGCCGTCCTGTCCCAGAGAGACTCCAGTGGGAACGAAAGGCCCATTCTGTATATAAGCAGGAAGCTCTACCCCAGAGAAATGAACTATGCCTGCGTAGAGAAGGAGGCCCTAGCCATAAAGTGGGCAGTGGACAGTCTCCGTTATTATCTAGAGGGGAGGGAATTCGTGCTCTACACAGACCATGCCCCTCTGGCGTGGATGGCCCGCAACCGAGGCCATAACGACAGGGTCCTTAGATGGTTCCTTTCCCTTCAGCCCTATAGGTTCACAACCGAACATAGGAAAGGGGCGGAACAGGGGAATGCGGATTACCTCTCTCGCTTTCCCTGTGCTTTCCCCCCTACAAGAAAGACAGCTAGGGAAAGGGGATGTGGAAAGGACACTGTACCTGCCGTAGCTAAGCGACATCTTCGCGCGGGGAGGGGTCCGTCTAACATGGATGATGCCTTGTTCCCTCTCCATAGGACTTCTTCTCTATCTCTCCCACTGCAGGGTTGCCGAAACCAGAAACCGGAAGATCGACACCCGGATGCAGTTCAACCTGAACCCGGAAGTCCCGCCCCCGGCTACCTCCCGGAAGGTATAAAAACCAACGAACCTCAACCAAGGGCGTTCCAACCCGCGGACTTGTGGCAGGAGGCAGCAAGGAAGGAACCGGAGCTGAGAGCGAGAGACGAGGAGCCGGAGCTCCAACCGAAAGACGTGGAGGAGGACGCCGACGGCGACGTGTGGTCTGAGGACTGGTGGAGTCCTCAGGAGGTTGCTGGAGAGCGGCCGCAACTCACCAGGGAGTTGCGGCGGGCCACGTGAGTAACCGTCATCCATCTCCGTGTGCCGTTTGTAGATAGTTGTAATTAAGTGTAAATACTATAGCCTTGCACCTACTAGAGCACGAGAGCACTGTATATATATTGATAGATAGGTCCCCACCTTCCTACACCTCGAACACCCTGTCAACCCTTGGTCTTCCCTCCTATTCTTCGGCCTCTTTCACCTCCCCGTACTACCCGCCCCTCACTTTCCACTTTCTGTGTCCCCACCTCCCGGTGTCGGTAGTGGTTGTACAGACCGAGAGGAGTGCTAGACTAACGGACCTCTCTTATCTTTTCTCTCGCCCCAAACCTCCGAGGCTCACCTACAGAAGTCAAAGACCCACGACAGTACCGAGAGGGAAACCTCACCCTACCCGGAGGACGTCAGGAGCGGACGGAGCCCCCCCTTTTTCCTACCGACCGGAAGACATCTCTACCTCTGACGTTCCCAGGAAAAACTCCATCGATCAGCCTGTGTTCAGAGACTTATAAGCCTTCCATACTTGTATCTACAATAAACCTCGCTAGACATAGCGCACTATATCTGGCCTCCCCGCCTGTTATTCCGGCCCGCCACATCCCACACCCCACAGGAAGTCACCTGTATCCAGAAATTGCGACCAGGTACTTGCTCAGAAAGCAGCCTGAGACTTGATAGAGGCAGATGCAGTATGTGGGGCAACGGCTAATTTAGAATATGTGAGCTGACGAAGAGCCCTTTCTTTATACCACTTACATAATCCTTTTGATTCCTGGAGAATGTTTATCTGGTTGAAAAGTTATCCATGCAATCCAGATATTAGCAGTTTAGGAGCCATGCTCTCACAATTATACGCACTGGGCTGTGGTGTAGGATCTGTCCTTGCATCAAAATTAGTAGCTGTGGGAATAATAAAGTCTGCTTGGCTCCTGAAGAGACATAAGTTGAACCAGCTAAGCATGCTACACACCACAGTGGTGTCCTATTCTTGAACAGTGTCTACCATTTGAGGTAGTCTTCTGTCTCTCAATTCAGGGCAGCCGCTAGATCATCTGCTATGTCTAATAAGTGCATGGGTAGAACAGGTATTTATCTGAATCACCCATACCTATCTACTGAGAGATTGATGGGGTCCTTTTTAGGTTTCGCCAGTCGAAAGCTGCGCACCGCACAGCTTTTCGGCGCAGGCGAAATCTAATGTTTACAGTATGTGTGTGTTGTCCCGCCCTCTCTTTCCATTGGCTAGCTCCATAAATGGAGGCTAGCCATTGGAAGAGAGATCTGCTCGTCATTCTGCGAGCAGATTCGTGGGCGTTCCGACGATTTTTAGGCTTTTCGGTACGTCATGCGGCTGTGGGCGGGTGTTTTTTTTTTTTGGAACACGTTTGTTTTGGTCATTTCTTTTAAGATGGCGCCCGGTGGAGAGTGATTTCAGCCCCTGTCCCGCTCCCCGTCCACGCATGCGAAGATCCCGGGATGCACCGTCCCGCCCCCTCCCGCTGTCCGTGTGCCCGTTAACCCGCCCTCCCTCCCGCTGTCCGTTTGCCTGTTCCCGCCGCCCTCCCCCTCCCGCTGTCGGTGCTTAATGCTTGTTGCTGGGGTTGGCAGCATTCTGTGGCCGTTGCCAGTGTGCAAACAAAACATCGTACTGTTTAGCCCTACTTTTATTTTGTCGACACACCGATGGACCATTCTAGTGACGCTATCACATTACCATGGCGTCGCTGAGTACACGTTTTCACGATTTCTCGCAAGGTTTCCTAGCAGCTGACCGGCAAGTTGCCACCTTGTTGCCGTGGCTCTAGGCCGCTGGCTCTGTGTTTCCGTTCCCCAACTCAGAGAATGCTGAGGCTTCGGTGTAAGTCCCGTCTGGGCACGGCACAGCTGCAGGGCCTGAGCGCCGCCTCTTCGGTGAAGGAACTGCAAGAAAGGGTCCGAACCCTCACCGGAGTCCCTACCGAGCGCCAGCGCATCCTGCTGGGCTTTCCTCCCCGGAGCTTGGAGCTGAGCAACGGCGAGGCCAGCCTAGGAGGGCTGCGGATCCAGAGCGGTGAGAGAAGGGTAGAATCGGGTTGGTGATTGTTAGGGGCGGCTTGCTGCTTTGGTAAACGGCGCTCTTTTAGAAGGCGTAGACGGGACAGCTCAGAAATGTTTGTTATTTGTTGGTAAATAAGGCTGATGAAACGGGGTTTGGAGAAACCCATTAGTGCATGAAGCAAAATCAAAATACGTTGCTGCGAAATTAACAGCAGTGCTGGCAACATATTCTGTCACCTTTTGGAACAGAACGTAGATTAAACGTATTTTCGTGGCCCCGAGGCATAAACATATCATCCAGTGAGCCGTAGCGCCGCGCGCACGATGCAGACCTGATCATGTGTTTGTTGACAACTTCGTACATGCACGCAGACATGGGACAGTGTGTACTTTGTGTATTCCCGAGCCAGCACTCAAAGACCATCTCCACAAGGGTCTCCGCCAGTCTGGGTGGTGGGTGCGCAGATGCGCTTCGGGAATTCCTCAGACGCTACAGTGCGGGTGCCGCGATTATTCTTTCATTTTGGTTGAATGGGCAGACAGGCATGCCCTTTTAAATACCTGGACGGAGCATGCGCGAGTTAACTGTTGCACGTGCATAGAGGAAAGGCATCTCCAGTACAAGTACGAAATTACTTCAGGGTCAGTCGTGTATATCTCACAGAGCCGGAGACGCTTGGTGTATACTATGCAAAAGCACAAAAACTACTCTGAATTTTGACAAATTGTAAGAAAAGAGTTAGCTGAGCTTGAAGGATTCTGTGTTGAGTAGTAGTGAGTGAGAGAAAGGGAGCGATAAACAAAGCAAGAGAATGAAAAGATAGAGACTGAGGAATGAAAAAGAAAGAGAAGGTGTGCGCGTGTGGGGATGGGATACTGCTGAGCTGCAAGTGCCCGTACACTGCAAGTGCCCTCCGCAGTTGTATATAAAAGGAGACTAGCAGTTACCCTTAAACCAACCAACTGTGAACCTTACCTTTCCTTTCTAGGCTGGGCCATAGTCTGTGAGCAATGCTGAGCGGCTGAGCCACTCGTCACACAGCACCACAGGCCCAGCGCCTGGTATTCAGGGCTGGCTCCTGAATCCAACTACCCAGCAGTGGCAGAAAGCCCAGTGGTGGGAGGTGGTATGACCCACATCGCTCTTGAGCTCTGAATTCAATAGCAGCAAATATGCGTGACCGCTGCATTGTGGGTAAAGGCAGCTTAGCGTTTTCAGTAATGTTTATTCAAAACTCTGGTATGTCATACCCAAGTGACCAATGGCAAAGAAGCTTTCAGATGTACATCCTGACAGGTGGGGAGACGAGAACCCCCTCCTCTCCAGGAGCAGAGGGCACCTTTTGTTCAAGGTCCTGAAGTGGAAAGGTGTCCTCGAGTGGTTGTATCCTTTATGTCTTTAAGAAGGTGGCCTTTATACTCCATCATTCTGCACTGTGCTGTGGGAACACAAACTTGGAACCAACAGGTCGTCCTGAACCGGGAAAGCACAGAGAGGTCTGTTACAAAAGGAAGCCTGGCTGCAGGTTGTAACACTCGGCATTGATGTGTTCAGTGCCATTCGCATCCCTTTGGCTTATCTGATGAGTCAAGACTGTGAATGAATTCGACATGTCATAATATCCATATCTTGGGCACGGTGTTATGTGCTCAGCAGGGAGTCCCCTTGAAAGCACGGCCAGGAGCATGTCTATCATTAGTGCAACAAGTGCAGTGATACCAGTGCCCAGGGTATGAGGAGGAGGGGCTGACTGCACTCCGTTAGGATTATCTTTTAGTATCAAACCACAGGTGGGAGATTCACTACTCTTGCTTGTATTCTGCCCATGGTGCATCCTTGTTATTTTTTTTTATCAATTTGCCTCTGTAAACAAATAATGTGACGATCCACTCGTTTTTTTGGGACTTCTTATTGCCGGTGCATTTTTTCAGGTTGAATCAATTGGCCGATCGGTCGATTTTGTTGTTTTGTATTAATAGCTTTTTTGATTTATAAACTGTCTTGAAATTTTTTTTTTTACAGAGGTCTCGCTCGCTAGCCGTAATCTGTCTATGGGGCAAGATGCGCGCAGGACATGAGTCAAACCAGCAGACGGGCGGGTACAGTGGGGAGAGAGGTGCCCAGCCGGGAACAGTGTGCACATTTAGTGTGCATAGAATGGTGACAGACAGGATGGTGGGGGTGGGGCGATGGGTGCTTTCAGTTCCATATCTTTGTGTACTTTCACTGTTTACTACCAGACCGTGAGACAGGATTGAACACTGGCAACAACCCCCACCCTCGACGCAAATGTCTCCCCCACTGACAGAAGGACTACTTGAAAATGACATTACAGGGCTAATTATTAGGCAAACTTCTATAACGTTTTTGGCACAGACTAACATTTACCTGTTTTTGTTGTATAGTAACTTCCTACGTGTTTCCGATGCATTGTTCCTCTGTCAGTACCCTCCACCTCTAACCCCACGTGGGACCAGATGTGACGCTTCTGTCGACCCAGACAGCGTTCAGGAAATGTGTGGGGGTGGGGAGAGTGCGCCATTGTGCTACTGTCCAAGGCTGCAGAAGCGGCCTGACCAGTGCAAGGAAGCAGTCCCTTCACCCCAACAGGAAATACCACCAGAAACGTAGAACCGAGCCCAGTGTAGTGAGGGGAGTTGAGGGTCAGCCGCAAAACACTGCAGGGCGAGGAAGCAAGTCTCAGAGCATCAAAGCCAGTCGAGGAAAGAGGGGCAGCTGGGTGCCAGAGACCCCCCAAGGATGTAAAAGCCGAGTACAGCGAGGCAAGTTATACTGCTTATAAGCAATGCTGGGGGAAAACTCAGAGGAGGTGGGTGCGTTTGTGTGTGTGGCTCTGGGTGTGTGTGTGTGGCTCTGGGTGTGTGTGTGTGTGGTAGTAATTGCTGTCTGCTGAGCTCTTCCGTAGGGTACAATAGGTCTCACATTTGAGAGAGATTAAGCTAATGGCAATGTAAATGACAATGCCATTTATTTATCTGTTTTCAAAACCAACACATAAATACAAAATGTGTCATTTACAATGCCAATAGCTCTAACTTTTCCAAAGGCGAAACCATTGCATTGTAAATGCTTGTTAACTTTGCTTCCTGATATAGGGCACATTAGGCCTGCAAATAGAATACTTTACCAGCTTTTTTTCTGTTTTTGGCAGCAACCCCTGATGGGCCTGATGCACTACTCTAAGAGTCTATTGTGCACAAACATTACCCTACAATGACCAACGTCCTTTTTTGGTTAGATTTCCGAGTTGTGCTATCCAGCCACACAAAAATCTGGGTTCAGTTCATAAAAGGATTTCCCTATCCTTAGATTGTTCTGATATTTCAGGCGAGATCCACATTGGATATTGGCATGTGCATCACAAGGTCCTCTCAACTTCAGTCCCTTTAGTCCAAATGGCTGATCAAAATAACATGAGGCAGATCGGGCTTTCGTGGATATGAGATACATATTTAATCAGTGGCAGAACAGTTAGAATATGTAGTGGGCCTTCCAAAGGAGAATTTTCATCTTGATGGACAGGTGCCAGCATTATATGGAGATTTTATTCACAAATAAGGAGCCTTCTTAATGCCTCACAGATTTCATTGATTAGCATCAATCACAGCTCCTTCTTGTCAATGTTTCCAAGAGCTCCTGCCCCATCACATGATCAATTATAAATGGGAACTTAATATGTCCCCACTGCCCATATTCACAGGTGAGTTTTATCCTATCCCACTCTCTGCTAAAGCCATTCTGAGCATGTCTGAAAGCAGAACCCAACCATGATATCAGAAATATGTACAAGGTAACTCTCGCCACTCTTTAAAACTTTATTACCACCAGTACTCAAAGCTCTCTTGTTCCCATCCTTATGATCCTTGCCAATGTGCTCTAGATCTTCCTTTTTTTTGCTCCATTTTTTCACTGTCCTACTAGCTCCAGCCAGGTCCAGCAGCCTCTTCCATTGCTGCTTTAACCACTGCCAGTACACAGGGTTAGCCAGACATCTTTTAGGATACTTTTGTTCATTCAAAGATCATTTTCAAAGGATATACATGAATATGTGGCCTACGATAGTACTAAGTTTAGGCCATCTACTTGCTGAAAGTACACCTGTGCATTTCTTTTCGGCATGCCACTTCCTTGAGGAAGTTTCTCATGAATATTTATCTCTTACGACAGCTATTACTAGGAGATTCACACATTTTTAAATATTTCCCATCCGCAGGCATGAAATCCGCTGTACATAAGTGTTGTTGCACCACAAAGTCATTTGCTGTGGTAGCAAATTCATTCTGAATGGGTCACTTTGCTTTCAGGAAAACAAAAGGGAGGTTGCTGCACTGTTCCTATGGAGAGTGAGGGAAGAGTTAACTGGCATGACCACAGATGTTAGAGTAACATCCTGGGGCATCCATTTTGTTGGATGTAATTGCCTCACACACCCCGAAGGATGTCATGCTTCATCATCGGCGGTTGCTCCTCGTCGGGGAGGCGGTGCAATCCCCGACGGGCTCACCTCAAAGAGGGGCTCTTTGGCGGAGATCTTTTTTCCAACAGCCTTATGGTGAGGTGGGGGTGTGTGGGCTGGGCTAGGTGTAATGGTGTGAGGGATATTAAAATGTAGCAAGGGGTACCGGAATTCAGTTTATTCTGGGGGTCCCCTGGCTGCAGTTAAAAAAGTGGGGTTAGCTCACTAGGTGTCAGCAGGTTAGGTCGGGTGACCCTAGATGAGACTAAAGGTGATGCTGGTCGACATGTTTCTCGCTGTGGGTCTAGTCACCCGCGATTCATCAGGACCTTAATAAAGTGCAAGGGAAAACATGCTAGTGTCATGTGTGTCAATCGTTACCTCTGTGGGTACTCCTATGCCTAGACATAGAACAAAAAAGAGGAGGACAATCGTTAATTACAAATCTGCATGTCAACAACTCAAGTCAATGCCAGGGTGTATACACAGTGTGGCATGCTGTTGGTGCTTGGGAGTAATGTACAACAACCAATGCATGCCTTGCAAATTGTGTGTGCAAAGTGCGCAGTGAGGAGCACACACAATTGTTGAGTCCGTGAGGAGGTTTGTGGTAGAGTGCTGGCTAAAATCCAAGGTTTAAATTAGATTTAAGAAAGATTAAAAAATGCAGCAGTTTAAGAGGACTGAACTGCTCATTTAGTGTAGAATTTGAGCAGGTATAGTTTTAGAGGCACCGTTTGTAACTACATAAACAACACTCACACACTGTGACCCAAAGGGGTATATATAGATTGAGAAGTCTCACGTGCCCCACTTACCTAATGGTTAAGGATTAAATGCCACATGAGGGGTCGGCGGGACTGAACATCAGGGATGAGCCCAGGGTTTTAGCTGGAGGTAAAATATAACATAGCGCCTGTAGTTGGGTAGTTGCTAAAGCTAATGTTAATATATCTCCATGCAGAGTTGGGCTGAAAGGTCTAAGACCTCCACGCTGTCTCCCTCCGTTAAATCCCTGTCTGGTAGACTCACCTCCATACTCCTGTGTCCGCGCAGTCAGACCTACCCTTCTCCGCCGAGCTCGAGTAGATGTGTGAGCTCGGCGGCCGGGGCAATTTAAACCGCGTTGACAGGTCGGCGTGTGACGGCGCGTCTCCGCCTCCTCTGTCAGATCACGTGGTTTGGGAGCTTTTTGTGGCGGCCATTTTACAGCGGTGTGTTGGGGCGCATAACACTGAATGAACTGCATTCTTAGTGTCTAATCTTGAACATATTATTGTGCCAGTTGGGGAAATAAAGGGGGTTAAAATCGCCCCATATTACCGATGATTAATCCCCGCTGGTATGTGTGAGGAGCAGTTTGTTCGGAAGTCACTCGCTCTCATATATGAAATACAGCGGCCATGTTGTGATGGGCACAGAATATGTCCAGGGCATACACTGACAAGTATGGTTATGAGAACGTAGCGGTATGCTGTAGTTTGGTGAGCCTACTAACTAAGAATCATGAATGGCATTTGGAACACGTTACATAGTGTGTGGTGTCGCGTTACATAGTGTGTAGTGTCAGCAACGGGGACTGATGTTAAAACTATTAGGGTGGATCACTGTCAAAGATGTGACCAGTGTGTAGGGCAATTGGTTACACGAGGGAATGGAAAAGGAACTGGATATCCTAAAGTGAGTGCCACGGAATATCCTCGTTAAGACCCTGTTTGTCTGTAGACAATCGATGGATCCATCTCTGCTCTTTCCGGAACAGGGCATTGCTTGGGCAGTTAGGGCTGGCTTCAAGCACCACCCATCTCATGGAGTCTTCATCGTGGTTTTGTTCAACAAAATGTTTGCACATCTTGGTATGGGTCTTTTTGCAACAAAAGTTGCTACGGTGTTCAATAATTCTCGTTTTAACGGGACGGGTGGTCATCCCGATGTAAAGTAGGTCACAAGGGCACTTGAGCATATATATACAATGTGATGTATTACAATTAGTGTGGTGTCTGATCTCCCATTTGAAGGCCTCAGAGAGCTGGATGGTCTTAAGTGTCATGGTGTACCTACAAACACCACACATTCCGCAAGGATAGTGGCCCGTTACTGGGGGTAGGTGCCATAAAGTTTGTTGGGTTTCTTTCCTGGTACACTTAGGTCTAGTGCTGATAAGGATGTCCTTCAGGTTTTGGGATCTCTTGAAGGCGAACCTTGGTTCTTCTAGGGATAAGTCCCCAGTGTTGAGGATCCCCCAATGGCGTCTGATGGTGCCCCTAATCTTGGTGGACAGAGGGGTGTATGTTGTTACACATGTGATTGGTTGATTCTCAACCGGGATTCTCTCTTGCCTCTCTAGAAGCGCTTCTCTGTTATTGTTCCTAGCGCGTTTCCTGGCCTTTAGGACATCGCGTCTGGGGTAGCCCCTATCAAGTAGATTCCTTGAGAGGATTTCGGACCCCTTTTTTTATAGTCAGATACCTTACTACAGTTGCGTCTTATTCGTAGAAATTGTCCGAAGGGCAGATTGGTACGTAAGGCCCTCGGATGGTGACTCTTAAAGTGTAAAAGACTATTGCGGTCAGTGGGTTTGCGGTACATGGTGGTGCAGATGGACCCATCTTCTAGTTTTATAGTTAGATCCAGGAAGGCAATTTCCTTGGGTGAGGAGGCCATCGTGAAATGTAAGTGAGGGTTTAAAGAGTTGACCCAGACTAGGAAGGCTTCATGTGACATGGGTGGGCCTTTCCACAAAATCAGAATGTCATCAATGAAGCGCTTCCACATCTTGATGTTGTCCTTGAAAGGATTGGTCTCGTGGTGTATATGCAGCCCTTCAAACTTAGCCATGTACAGACAGGCCACCGAAGGGGCAAAGGTGCTGCCCATGGATGTCCCTTGGGTCTGGTGGTAGTATTTGCCTCTGTATTCGAAGTAATTTTCAGTCAGGGCTAGGGTGGGACACTCCATAATAAAGGTCTGTGGAGTGTTTGAGTTCCAAGTTTCCTGGCTAAGTCTTTCCTCAATCACCTCTAGAGTGGCCCTCTGAGGAATGTTTGTGTAGAGGGCCTCTACATCTAGGGTGACTAGGAGATCAATCTCTCCTGTGTTTGGATGTTGTCCAGAATGCGTAGTACGTCTGTGGTGTCCTGGACGTAAGAGGGAATGCTTTTGACAAGGGGTTGGAGGAAGTGATCGCAAAATTGCGAAAGGGGCTCCAAGACTGAGTCTATCCCTGACACAATGGGTCTCCCTGGTACTGGTCTTGTTGCTTTATGTATCTTGGGTAAGATATAAAAATATGGTACCCTTGGGTCTTTTTTAACCAGGAAGTCTGCCTCTTTCCTAGTGATCCACTGCTCGCACTCTGCGCTTGTGACCAAGCTTGTAATCGTGGTTTGTAGGCGCGTGGTAGGGTCACTGGCAATGGGCGTATAGTATCTATTGTCACTCAGTTGTCTGATACATTCCAACTCGTAGTCTTTAGTATTCATGAGCACTGTGGCACCCCCTTTGTCCGCCTGTTTGATGGTTATGAGCGGGTCATCCGCCAAAGATTTCAATATGGCCATCTCATTCCCAGAGATGTTACAGTGCGGTGTTTTCAAGTTCAGTTTGGAGATGTCTTTGAGCACAGCTTGTTCAAAAGTGAGTACTTCATTCGGAACCAATCCGTTGTGTGGTGTGAAGGTTGAAGGATTATGTAATCCAGAGTCAGCAATGGGTTCACAGGGCCTCCCTTCAAAGAAGGTTTTCAATCTTATTTTCCTGAAAAAGGACTTCAGTTCCCTAGTTTGTTCGAATGGGTCAATCTTAGGTGTGGGGACAAACCCCAGACCTTTCTGTAGGACATCTTCCTCACCTTGTGTGAGGAGACGGTCAGATAGATTAACCACCAAGCTTACTGTGGTCCTGACCGGCTCGTGCTCCTCGTGTCCATCCCTTGGGGGCTTGTGAACCCATTGCTGACTCTGGATTACATAATCCTTCAACCTTCACACCACACAACGGATTGGTTCCGAATGAAGTACTCACTTTTGAACAAGCTGTGCTCAAAGACATCTCCAAACTGAACTTGAAAACACCGCACTGTAACATCTCTGGGAATGAGATGGCCATATTGAAATCTTTGGCGGATGACCCGCTCATAACCATCAAACAGGCGGACAAAGGGGGTGCCACAGTGCTCATGAATACTAAAGACTACGAGTTGGAATGTATCAGACAACTGAGTGACAATAGATACTATACGCCCATTGCCAGTGACCCTACCACGCGCCTACAAACCACGATTACAAGCTTGGTCACAAGCGCAGAGTGCGAGCAGTGGATCACTAGGAAAGAGGCAGACTTCCTGGTTAAAAAAGACCCAAGGGTACCATATTTTTATATCTTACCCAAGATACATAAAGCAACAAGACCAGTACCAGGGAGACCCATTGTGTCAGGGATAGACTCAGTCTTGGAGCCCCTTTCGCAATTTTACGATCACTTCCTCCAACCCCTTGTCAAAAGCATTCCCTCTTACGTCCAGGACACCACAGACGTACTACGCATTCTGGACAACATCCAGAACACAGGAGAGATTGATCTCCTAGTCACCCTAGATGTAGAGGCCCTCTACACAAACATTCCTCAGAGGGCCACTCTAGAGGTGATTGAGGAAAGACTTAGCCAGGAAACTTGGAACTCAAACACTCCACAGACCTTTATTATGGAGTGTGCCACCCTAGCCCTGACTGAAAATTACTTCGAATACAGAGGCAAATACTACCACCAGACCCAAGGGACATCCATGGGCAGCACCTTTGCCCCTTCGGTGGCCTGTCTGTACATGGCTAAGTTTGAAGGGCTGCATATACACCACGAGACCAATCCTTTCAAGGACAACATCAAGATGTGGAAGCGCTTCATTGATGACATTCTGATTTTGTGGAAAGGCCCACCCATGTCACATGAAGCCTTCCTAGTCTGGGTCAACTCTTTAAACCCTCACTTACATTTCACGATGGCCTCTTCACCCAAGGAAATTGCCTTCCTGGATCTAACTATAAAACTAGAAGATGGGTCCATCTGCACCACCATGTACCGCAAACCCACTGACCGCAATAGTCTTTTACACTTTAAGAGTCACCATCCGAGGGCCTTACGTACCAATCTGCCCTTCGGACAATTTCTACGAATAAGACGCAACTGTAGTAAGGTATCTGACTATAAAAAAAGGGGTCCGAAATCCTCTCAAGGAATCTACTTGATAGGGGCTACCCCAGACGCGATGTCCTAAAGGCCAGGAAACGCGCTAGGAACAATAACAGAGAAGCGCTTCTAGAGAGGCAAGAGAGAATCCCGGTTGAGAATCAACCAATCACATGTGTAACAACATACACCCCTCTGTCCACCAAGATTAGGGGCACCATCAGACGCCATTGGGGGATCCTCAACACTGGGGACTTATCCCTAGAAGAACCAAGGTTCGCCTTCAAGAGATCCCAAAACCTGAAGGACATCCTTATCAGCACTAGACCTAAGTGTACCAGGAAAGAAACCCAACAAACTTTATGGCACCTACCCCCAGTAACGGGCCACTATCCTTGCGGAATGTGTGGTGTTTGTAGGTACACCATGACACTTAAGACCATCCAGCTCTCTGAGGCCTTCAAATGGGAGATCAGACACCACACTAATTGTAATACATCACATTGTATATATATGCTCAAGTGCCCTTGTGACCTACTTTACATCGGGATGACCACCCGTCCCGTTAAAACGAGAATTATTGAACACCGTAGCAACTTTCGTTGCAAAAAGACCCATACCAAGATGTGCAAACATTTTGTTGAACAAAACCACGATGAAGACTCCATGAGATGGGTGGTGCTTGAAGCCAGCCCTAACTGCCCAAGCAATGCCCTGTTCCGGAAAGAGCAGAGATGGATCCATCGATTGTCTACAGACAAACAGGGTCTTAACGAGGATATTCCGTGGCACTCACTTTAGGATATCCAGTTCCTTTTCCATTCCCTCGTGTAACCAATTGCCCTACACACTGGTCACATCTTTGACAGTGATCCACCCTAATAGTTTTAACATCAGTCCCCGTTGCTGACACTACACACTATGTAACGCGACACCACACACTATGTAACGTGTTCCAAATGCCATTCATGATTCTTAGTTAGTAGGCTCACCAAACTACAGCATACCGCTACGTTCTCATAACCATACTTGTCAGTGTATGCCCTGGACATATTCTGTGCCCATCACAACATGGCCGCTGTATTTCATATATGAGAGCGAGTGACTTCCGAACAAACTGCTCCTCACACATACCAGCGGGGATTAATCATCGGTAATATGGGGCGATTTTAACCCCCTTTATTTCCCCAACTGGCACAATAATATGTTCAAGATTAGACACTAAGAATGCAGTTCATTCAGTGTTATGCGCCCCAACACACCGCTGTAAAATGGCCGCCACAAAAAGCTCCCAAACCACGTGATCTGACAGAGGAGGCGGAGACGCGCCGTCACACGCCGACCTGTCAACGCGGTTTAAATTGCCCCGGCCGCCGAGCTCACACATCTACTCGAGCTCGGCGGAGAAGGGTAGGTCTGACTGCGCGGACACAGGAGTATGGAGGTGAGTCTACCAGACAGGGATTTAACGGAGGGAGACAGCGTGGAGGTCTTAGACCTTTCAGCCCAACTCTGCATGGAGATATATTAACATTAGCTTTAGCAACTACCCAACAACAGGCGCTATGTTATATTTTACCTCCAGCTAAAACCCTGGGCTCATCCCTGATGTTCAGTCCCGCCGACCCCTCATGTGGCATTTAATCCTTAACCATTAGGTAAGTGGGGCACGTGAGACTTCTCAATCTATATATACCCCTTTGGGTCACAGTGTGTGAGTGTTGTTTATGTAGTTACAAACGGTGCCTCTAAAACTATACCTGCTCAAATTCTACACTAAATGAGCAGTTCAGTCCTCTTAAACTGCTGCATTTTTTAATCTTTCTTAAATCTAATTTAAACCTTGGATTTTAGCCAGCACTCTACCACAAACCTCCTCACGGACTCAACAATTGTGTGTGCTCCTCACTGCGCACTTTGCACACACAATTTGCAAGGCATGCATTGGTTGTTGTACATTACTCCCAAGCACCAACAGCATGCCACACTGTGTATACACCCTGGCATTGACTTGAGTTGTTGACATGCAGATTTGTAATTAACGATTGTCCTCCTCTTTTTTGTTCTATGTCTAGGCATAGGAGTACCCACAGAGGTAACGATTGACACACATGACACTAGCATGTTTTCCCTTGCACTTTATTAAGGTCCTGATGAATCGCGGGTGACTAGACCCACAGCGAGAAACATGTCGACCAGCATCACCTTTAGTCTCATCTAGGGTCACCCGACCTAACCTGCTGACACCTAGTGAGCTAACCCCACTTTTTTAACTGCAGCCAGGGGACCCCCAGAATAAACTGAATTCCGGTACCCCTTGCTACATTTTAATATCCCTCACACCATTACACCTAGCCCAGCCCACACACCCCCACCTCACCATAAGGCTGTTGGAAAAAAGATCTCCGCCAAAGAGCCCCTCTTTGAGGTGAGCCCGTCGGGGATTGCACCGCCTCCCCGACGAGGAGCAACCGCCGATGATGAAGCATGACATCCTTCGGGGTGTGTGAGGCAATTACATCCAACAAAATGGATGCCCCAGGATGTTACTCTAACATCTGTGGTCATGCCAGTTAACTCTTCCCTCACTCTCCATAGGAACAGTGCAGCAACCTCCCTTCTGTTTTCCTAGTGCAAGATTCGGACACAAGCTGTAACTGGACCTTCCACCTCCCTGTGTGGTAAACCGTGTCCGTTGATCCATTGATCAACTACCTTAACTCCCCCCGTTTTTGATATAGATTTGAGCACGGTTTCGACCGTGGGAGTACCCTCTTGGCGGGTAAGTTTGTTCATATCCCCCATTTAACCGACTCCACCAAATCGGATTGGGTCTCACTGGGTCCATAACCAACTTTTGGCCTTGGAACCTTCCCCTTTTTTGGAATTCTCGTACCCCTTTTTTCTAAAACCTTTCCACCCCTTGTGGAGAACTCCACCCCACCGAGACCGGCCCCCCTTGACTTCACTACTATGGAGGGTCAAGGACTGAGTTTTGGCGAGGAGGAGGCTGCAGCAATTATGAGGACACCATCCCTCTTTGGCATTGATAGTGAACCAGCAACAGGGAGCAACACCACTGAGTGGCAATCCCTGTCGGACTTGAAACGGGAATGGATAAGGATAACGATCCATGGGACTATGATGGCCCAGTACTTCAAGGCCAAAATAGCACCGAATGGATTGATCGTTAAGAACTTCCCCAGAATATTCTGGGAGGATGGCCAATTCAAAGTGGAGTGGTCACAGGTATCATGGAAGTGTACCCATGATCTTCTTATTCTCATTGTAAACACAGCGAAAAGACTAGCAGACGCTCTTCTAGTGAAAATCCAAGCAGCCGAGGCCGCCCTGAAAAGCGCGGTACAAAATCCAGGCTTTAAAACTAAACTGGCTGAGATTAATAAAGAAATGGCTGAACACAAAGAATATCTCTTGAACCAGAAGATAGCCAAGCTGCAAAAGGACATTAAAAAATTCTCTAAGGAGAAAGTCTATCCGTACCTAAGGGACGACTATGTCCCCGCAGGCACCAACTACAATTCAGATTCGAGCACGAATTCCTCTAGAAGGGGTTCCAACAGCGGCTCCGACAGCAGTGGGGATAATACTCCTGCACAGATGCCCCCGAGGGCAAAAAGAGGAAGAGGACGTGGACAAAACAATTTCAACGGTTACCCTAATCAGGGACAACCAGCAGGTACCCCGTTTTGGCAGTATCCTCAATTTCCCCATTTCCAGCCCCCGTTTGGTCCACAATACCCTCCATTCTATCCCCCAACAAACCCTACACACCCTCCTTTTTTAGGCAGAGGTTGGGGCAGAGGGCGCGGGCGAAAGAGAGGGAACGTACCAGAAAAGAGAGTACAATGGGAGGATACACGCCCCCAAGGGATGGACACGAGGAGCACGAGCCGGTCAGGACCACAGTAAGCTTGGTGGTTAATCTATCTGACCGTCTCCTCACACAAGGTGAGGAAGATGTCCTACAGAAAGGTCTGGGGTTTGTCCCCACACCTAAGATTGACCCATTCGAACAAACTAGGGAACTGAAGTCCTTTTTCAGGAAAATAAGATTGAAAACCTTCTTTGAAGGGAGGCCCTGTGAACCCATTGCTGACTCTGGATTACATAATCCTTCAACCTTCACACCACACAACGGATTGGTTCCGAATGAAGTACTCACTTTTGAACAAGCTGTGCTCAAAGACATCTCCAAACTGAACTTGAAAACACCGCACTGTAACATCTCTGGGAATGAGATGGCCATATTGAAATCTTTGGCGGATGACCCGCTCATAACCATCAAACAGGCGGACAAAGGGGGTGCCACAGTGCTCATGAATACTAAAGACTACGAGTTGGAATGTATCAGACAACTGAGTGACAATAGATACTATACGCCCATTGCCAGTGACCCTACCACGCGCCTACAAACCACGATTACAAGCTTGGCCACAAGCGCAGAGTGCGAGCAGTGGATCACTAGGAAAGAGGCAGACTTCCTGGTTAAAAAAGACCCAAGGGTACCATATTTTTATATCTTACCCAAGATACATAAAGCAACAAGACCAGTACCAGGGAGACCCATTGTGTCAGGGATAGACTCAGTCTTGGAGCCCCTTTCGCAATTTTGCGATCACTTCCTCCAACCCCTTGTCAAAAGCATTCCCTCTTACGTCCAGGACACCACAGACGTACTACGCATTCTGGACAACATCCAGAACACAGGAGAGATTGATCTCCTAGTCACCCTAGATGTAGAGGCCCTCTACACAAACATTCCTCAGAGGGCCACTCTAGAGGTGATTGAGGAAAGACTTAGCCAGGAAACTTGGAACTCAAACACTCCACAGGCCTTTATTATGGAGTGTGCCACCCTAGCCCTGACTGAAAATTACTTCGAATACAGAGGCAAATACTACCACCAGACCCAAGGGACATCCATGGGCAGCACCTTTGCCCCTTCGGTGGCCTGTCTGTACATGGCTAAGTTTGAAGGGCTGCATATACACCACGAGACCAATCCTTTCAAGGACAACATCAAGATGTGGAAGCGCTTCATTGATGACATTCTGATTTTGTGGAAAGGCCCACCCATGTCACATGAAGCTTTCCTAGTCTGGGTCAACTCTTTAAACCCTCACTTACATTTCACGATGGCCTCCTCACCCAAGGAATTTGCCTTCCTGGATCTAACTATAAAACTAGAAGATGGGTCCATCTGCACCACCATGTACCGCAAACCCACTGACCGCAATAGTCTTTTACACTTTAAGAGTCACTATCCGAGGGCCTTACGTACCAATCTGCCCTTCGGACAATTTCTACGAATAAGACGCAACTGTAGTAAGGTATCTGACTATAAAAAGGAGTCCGAAATCCTCTCAAGGAATCTACTTGATAGGGGCTACCCCAGACGCGATGTCCTAAAGGCCAGGAAACGCGCTAGGAACAATAACAGAGAAGCGCTTCTAGAGAGGCAAGAGAGAATCCCGGTTGAGAATCAACCAATCACATGTGTAACAACATACACCCCTCTGTCCACCAAGATTAGGGGCACCATCAGACGCCATTGGGGGATCCTCAACACTGGGGACTTATCCCTAGAAGAACCAAGGTTCGCCTTCAAGAGATCCCAAAACCTGAAGGACATCCTTATCAGCACTAGACCTAAGTGTACCAGGAAAGAAACCCAACAAACTTTATGGCACCTACCCCCAGTAACGGGCCACTATCCTTGCGGAATGTGTGGTGTTTGTAGGTACACCATGACACTTAAGACCATCCAGCTCTCTGAGGCCTTCAAATGGGAGATCAGACACCACACTAATTGTAATACATCACATTGTATATATATGCTCAAGTGCCCTTGTGACCTACTTTACATCGGGATGACCACCCGTCCCGTTAAAACGAGAATTATTGAACACCGTAGCAACTTTCGTTGCAAAAAGACCCATACCAAGATGTGCAAACATTTTGTTGAACAAAACCACGATGAAGACTCCATGAGATGGGTGGTGCTTGAAGCCAGCCCTAACTGCCCAAGCAATGCCCTGTTCCGGAAAGAGCAGAGATGGATCCATCGATTGTCTACAGACAAACAGGGTCTTAACGAGGATATTCCGTGGCACTCACTTTAGGATATCCAGTTCCTTTTCCATTCCCTCGTGTAACCAATTGCCCTACACACTGGTCACATCTTTGACAGTGATCCACCCTAATAGTTTTAACATCAGTCCCCGTTGCTGACACTACACACTATGTAACGCGACACCACACACTATGTAACGTGTTCCAAATGCCATTCATGATTCTTAGTTAGTAGGCTCACCAAACTACAGCATACCGCTACGTTCTCATAACCATACTTGTCAGTGTATGCCCTGGACATATTCTGTGCCCATCACAACATGGCCGCTGTATTTCATATATGAGAGCGAGTGACTTCCGAACAAACTGCTCCTCACACATACCAGCGGGGATTAATCATCGGTAATATGGGGCGATTTTAACCCCCTTTATTTCCCCAACTGGCACAATAATATGTTCAAGATTAGACACTAAGAATGCAGTTCATTCAGTGTTATGCGCCCCAACACACCGCTGTAAAATGGCCGCCACAAAAAGCTCCCAAACCACGTGATCTGACAGAGGAGGCGGAGACGCGCCGTCACACGCCGACCTGTCAACGCGGTTTAAATTGCCCCGGCCGCCGAGCTCACACATCTACTCGAGCTCGGCGGAGAAGGGTAGGTCTGACTGCGCGGACACAGGAGTATGGAGGTGAGTCTACCAGACAGGGATTTAACGGAGGGAGACAGCGTGGAGGTCTTAGACCTTTCAGCCCAACTCTGCATGGAGATATATTAACATTAGCTTTAGCAACTACCCAACTACAGGCGCTATGTTATATTTTACCTCCAGCTAAAACCCTGGGCTCATCCCTGATGTTCAGTCTCGCCGACCCCTCATGTGGCATTTAATCCTTAACCATTAGGTAAGTGGGGCACGTGAGACTTCGCAATCTATATATACCCCTTTGGGTCACAGTGTGTGAGTGTTGTTTATGTAGTTACAAACGGTGCCTCTAAAACTATACCTGCTCAAATTCTACACTAAATGAGCAGTTCAGTCCTCTTAAACTGCTGCATTTTTTAATCTTTCTTAAATCTAATTTAAACCTTTGATTTTAGCCAGCACTCTACCACAAACCTCCTCACGGACTCAACAATTGTGTGTGCTCCTCACTGCGCACTTTGCACACACAATTTGCAAGGCATGCATTGGTTGTTGTACATTACTCCCAAGCACCAACAGCATGCCACACTGTGTATACACCCTGGCATTGACTTGAGTTGTTGACATGCAGATTTGTAATTAACGATTGCCCTCCTCTTTTTTGTTCTATGTCTAGGCATAGGAGTACCCACAGAGGTAACGATTGACACACATGACACTAGCATGTTTTCCCTTGCACTTTATTAAGGTCCTGATGAATCGCGGGTGACTAGACCCACAGCGAGAAACATGTCGACCAGCATCACCTTTAGTCTCATCTAGGGTCACCCAACCTAACCTGCTGACACCTAGTGAGCTAACCCCACTTTTTTAACTGCAGCCAGGGGACCCCCAGAATAAACTGAATTCTGGTACCCCTTGCTACATTTCAATATCCCTCACACCATTACACCTAGCCCAGCCCACACACCCCCACCTCACCATAAGGCTGTTGGAAAAAAGATCTCCGCCAAAGAGCCCCTCTTTGAGGTGAGCCCGTCGGGGATTGCACCGCCTCCCCGACGAGGAGCAACCGCCGATGATGAAGCATGACATCCTTCGGGGTGTGTGAGGCAATTACATCCAACAAAATGGATGCCCCAGGATGTTACTCTAACATCTGTGGTCATGCCAGTTAACTCTTCCCTCACTCTCCATAGGAACAGTGCAGCAACCTCCCTTTTGTTTTCCTAGTGCAAGATTCGGACACAAGCTGTAACTGGACCTTCCACCACCCTGTGTGGTAAACCGTGTCCGTTGATCCATTGATCAACTACCTTAACTCCCCCCCTTTTTGATATCACTTTGCTTTCAGCCACTATATGAGTGTGGGGTTTAAATTAAATTCTTGAAGCTTAAGGCTAATCTAGAGTCACAGTCTATGCATCATGCCACCATAAATAATAGTTCACCTAGAGGTCTCCTCTGTATGCCGAGGAGGGTCAGATCCAAGTCAGATTTTCAGGATACCCATGTAAAATATAAAATAACATATACAACAAATAATTATAGCAAATCTAAATGGTACTCATTTCGATAGTAAGATGCTTGCTGCGTCTTGAAGAGCCACGGAGATTGTTAATGGTTCAAAAGAACTGCGGTGATTATTTGAAAATAATTGTGATTTTGTTAGCTTGTGATTCAAGGCCTTAAACACAATTACCTAAATGACTGTCATTGGCAGTCATTTTTATGCATTTTCGGAAAAATAATTTCAATTGGCAATTTAATATACGCTCTGTTACATTCAAAGGTAATTTGGGCAAAAATAACTTGCAAAGCCGATGAGTAAACAAGAACTGTGTCGTGCGTGTAGGTGAGTGGACAGATTGTACGACACACTCACCTGCCAGAACCACTGTATCTGCTTGCTGTTCTTTGTGTAGTGCCGGTAGATTGTGTGTTTTTGCCAGTCAGTCATGTCAATTTCCTGCATGCCACAAAGCATTAGCTATGGAACAAGAGAAAACATCAGCAGGATTTTACACACCACTGGTTAACATACTAATGACAACGGCTGCTGAAATGAAAATGAGTGAAAACAGATGCTTTCAATAAATGTATGCTAGCGCAACAACCTAGACAGCTGCATTATCTTATGCAAGTAAGCAAATATGACTTGTACAGGGCTGTAACCGAGTGGGTTTATTCAGACACTCAAAACAACATCCCTACATCAGCTATTCACTCACTTCCAATAGTTGTTAACTGTGTGAGCCTATTTAATGTTAGTGAAAACAACAAATATATAAGTAAACAAACTTCACTACCTCTATGCGGTTGGTTTTGGCACTGCTGTCCTCTTATCGGAATAGGACAACTTCAGCATAGTGAAGAGTAGGCAATTAGGACTCAACTATTCAAATAATTTGCCAGGAACATTATCTCAGCCTAAGAAGGGCGAGACACCCCTATAGGGTCTCCAGAAGGATTCTAAACCTCCTACAAGTTATCTTTCTCCTTAATCGCATGCAACAAACCTCTCCACAGAACCCCTGCATTCACAAGCCACCTTGGGCTACAGGTAATACAAGTGGGGGTGGGAGGGTTTGGGTGGGGGGTGCATGACATTGTGGACCAGCCTAAGTCACAATTCAACTTTCTATTCACCCTCAAGAGCAGGTATGATGCAGAAGCAGCACATGAGAATTCTGTTAATATGTAGGTCTTCATTTTGGCTGTATAGAGAACAGAGACATAGCCTTTTACTCCCTAAATGACCCCAAGAGGAACACCCACCCATCTGTAAGAGCATGGGCTCCATCATCACATTTTTTCATTTGCTCAACAACTGAGTGGTGGACTAAGCCTCTAAAGTGACAGAAGGGTGACACTTAGCGCTCTACAGAACACCGACAATAAATAATTACAAAGCCCCAATTCCTTCATGATAGGCATCCACAAAGGCAGATCAGCGGAATTAATTCTAAAAGATCTAGACCTTTATTTTTCCTGAATGAAGCAGTATTACTTGTAAGCTTGGTTTTGATCAAAAGGTTGTTCTAGGAGTTTAGGTAACTCCCTAAAAAAATCAAGCAAAGGCCCCTCGATTGCTGGAGAGGTTTCAGATTCAGTGGGTGTTTGCCTGCAGCATAGAGGACTGTTCCTGTTGAATAACAGAAGAAAAGGCATTTTGTTGTGATTCGAATTGAAGAATATAAACTAGAACGCTGCTGGAACAGTAGAGTGAATTATGGCTGCCAGCAGAGATATTCGAGAATAAGTCGAGCTTACAACGACACTTGTTGTTAACAAAATCTTGGCTATGGATTTGAAAATCTTTTGCAACTAATAATTTCTAAGAACTTTTTTAGAGGAAGGTGTTACAGTAAATATTTGACTTTACTGTTTTTTTTCATATGCCTTACCAATGAAAAGAAATGTGCACTGATAAACTCATTCATTACTATAGTGCAAAATTGATATTGCCACAGTGCATCTTAACTTGAGCTGAGAAACCAATGCCTTTTGTCTCGCAGTTTCTGTTCTAGGATAAGTTTACATAAGGAAAAACCTGGAGCCACGATCACAAAGCTTAGTTATTGTCGTTTTATCTCAGTACACTCCATTTAACTCTTTGTTCTATGTCTGTGGTACAATATTTAAACTACTGCGCCGGAATGAAAACAGAATGCCCTAAACCATACAAGCTGATCTACGGAGAGTAGGGAGCTATTTTTTACCATTACTGGTGGAGAACACGGGAGGGGCACCATGTCGAAGCTTCGCCTCTTGTCAAACATAGCTCCTCCCAATACTCAACTATAGCGCTAAATAGCACTTCACACTCTGTGCATATATGTGTATATATATATATATAAAAAACACATTACTTGAGATGTAATAGAGATTAATTGATGGAGATATGTGTATATCTACATTAATTAGTTCATATTAATCGATGTAGATATGTGTGATGGATATATGTGTATATCTAGAATATATATATATATATATATATATATATATATATATATATATATATATATATATATATATATATATATATATATATATATTATTATGGCCGGCATGCTAAACAGCTAAATAAAGAAGGTCTTAAGCACTTACTTGGGTCTGTGCTCCCCGTTTTTTTCCTGAAGGAAAAGCGCAAGCGACTGCTCGTGGGAGTGGAGTGGCGCAATATATAAATATATATATATATATATATATATATATATATATATATATATATATATATATATATATATATATATATATATATATATATATATATATTCAACAAATCTTCATTTCTACCGAAAAGAAGTACGCCTGACCAGACTTCAGGAAACATCTTGCACCTTTATTTCACATGGAAACAGCTGTTTCCATGTGAAATAAAGGTGCAAGATGTTTCCTGAAGTCTGGTCAGGCGTACTTCTTTTCGGTAGAAATGAAGATTTGTTGGATTACATGGAGGTTGTCTGCCCCCAGCGCCAAGACCGCCCTGGAAGAGGTCAATGTTTTCGCAGACAATTAAGTTTGGATATATATATATATATATATATATATATAAAGATCATATATTTATATATATATTTATATGATCTATTTAATCTAGATATACACATATCTCCATCAATTACTCTATATTACATCTAAAGTGATATATGTTATCCATCCTGGCTATACTATATACTAATCTTCATAAACCTAACTCTAGATCTAAATCTCCATCTGTAAATCTTAGCACTGTGCCTCTCTGTTAAACTACTTGGTATATCAGTATGGTTAAGGTTAAATGTCTATTTCCAGAGAGAATTCCAACACATTATGTTGCTCTTAACATTCACGCTTTTGATCACCAGTTTTAGAACAGCTTTCTCGAATTCACAAGTTTTTGAACACGTGCAGTGTCTTAAAATGTTGGCCAAGGATTTAATTAGTTAATACATGTATTCAATTGCTTTTTGTACACTTTTAGCATTGGATGCTCATTAAATAGAGATCAAAAAATGCCCAAAAACTGTATGCAGCTAATTTTACTTTGATTCTATAATGCAGTGAGAACAACAAGGGATAAAGTTACAGCCCTAAAGGATACAATTGTTTACTGGAAAATGGTTTGGCGACCACCTGAGGTTCTTTTCCGAGGCACCTATTTAGGTGTACCAGTTGGAGTTTCCCCAACCCCGAGCAATCTACTGAATAGATATTCACCACTTTTATAAATTGGTTTCAGTGAGACATTTTCTTTGGGTCCTGGGGCATTCAGAAGTAATGCAGCAGTATCCTTTGTGGGTACTGTTGTTTACTATTGGTGCCCCAAACTTGGGAGAATCACTTCCAACACTTGATTCTCTCAGGGTGGGATGGGCGAGCAGCCATCCCAAAAAGGTCTCGCTGACACCAATTTATAAAAAGTGAATATCTATCCAGTGGATTGCTCGGGGTTGGGGAAACGCCAACTAGTACACCTAGATTTCGGCCTCGGAAAAGAACCTCTGGTGGTTGACAAACCATTTTCCAGTACACAACTGCATCCTTTAGAGCTGCAACTTTATCCCTACTCTGTTTAATCTGTTTACATAAAATCTGAATACTGTCTTGGAGTGTGTGGTCTGAAGCCAGAAACTGTGGCATGTGTACTGTGCATCCATAGTGTAAGATTCTAAACTGAAATATGGCTTTTGTGGCTGAGGCTTTGCGATGAGAGCGGAGGTCCGAGTTGTACCTTCCACGTCACCCAAAGGATAGTTATGCTGTGCAAAGTCTGATCCTATACAACTTGTGCAGCCTGAAAGAGTAACCTTGTCTCTTATCAATGTTAGTAGGTTATTTGGCTACTGAGGGTACACTTCTGTTCTCTATGTCGTGGTGTGCAGGTGGGTCAGAAATTTGGGCTTTCACCCGGGTGGGACGCAGAAATGGCTGTTAATGCATGCATATGCATTGGGGTTTTTGGGACAAAATGGATTGTGCTAGTGGCTTCTACAATCTTCACAATGTTTTATATCTATGCCTTCACCTCCTCCTCTCAAAAGGATCCGAAAAAGTATTGCCTTCTACCCTCTTGACATCCCCATGCAGGCCTTCCCTACACTAGGCATCCATTTCAAGTTTGTTGCAGGCAGCGACTCCACCTGCAGATTGTATGTCAACTCTATCATCTCACGATGCGAAGTAAACAGGGTCTTGCATACGGCGATGGTTGAGAACAGTCATGTGACCCTAACAACAGGACCATAGGCTTGCCTCTGCTGCTCTGTTTTCATGCAAAGAAGCCAATATATTCACTTATTTGATTTAATGCTGTATCGTAGCTAAATAGCTACATGATCCATGTATCTATAAGTAACATAAGGTTTGTATTGTTTAAGCTGTTTTCATAGTTCACACAGAGAATGCAGGGAATACATAGTCTGCTAACATGTAGGATCCAACAGCACTAATAAGAAGCACCATCAGGAAACATTCAATTTAACATGTTAGACAGTACATGTTTTTATACATCCAACAAAACCCAGATATACCACATACCTGGATATGATTTTGATCCGAACAGTACTACTACCCTGATGACGCACTTCACACTTACCTTCTACAGCACATCAGACAGACCTTTTAAAACATATTCAACTTTGCCTAAATATTCAGTTAATTAACTCTGATGATTCTGCCAGAGCACTAGCTACCATCACTTTCCCTTTAGCATACCAGTGTGCCGGGCAATGAGCATGGCTTCCAGCTAGAAGATGCACAATTAATTTGGTACAGGCCTCTGGTCTCATCCATCGAACGACAAGAACAATCATCCACACCTCACAGCAAATGAATGTAATAGACTTGAATAACTGAAGAATTGGCCTAAACATAATACTAAGCAGAATGTGACTCAGACTTGGATCTACATTAGTGTTGCTAAGCATACCTATTGAAAAATGTGCCTTGTACAAATGCCTCCAACTAATTACCTCTAACAAAATATTCACACTAGATTCACATTGCCATTTATCCAACATATCAACAGAATCACTTAGCGAGCCAATTGTCGCCTACAGTCGCTTCTATACACTAAGATAATGTGACTTAGATTACACCTCTCCTGTTTAGCTTTTTGTCAATGCTATGCTTTCTGGAGTCCTCAAACTTCACAAGCACCTATCAAAATGATCCTAAATTTAATGTCTGACTTCTGTCCTCCACAAGAAAATGTGACCATATCTCATGTGTTATGAAGGTACTAGGCTGATTTCCCACTAAAGCGAGAATGAAATTAAGATATGCTGCCTCACTTCAAAAGTGATCCACCTCAAAAGACCTACTTATCTGAAAAAGAAATGCGTTACTTACCTGTAACAGCAGTTATCCAGTATTGGTGTCTTTCATAGATTCACATGCCTGAATCATTCCCCGTCGCCGAGACGGGAGCCTCCGGTACATAAAAAAGTAATGTCCTAAGGACATACATAGAGAATATAGGCCGAAGGGCCTCCCCTTTGGGGCCTTTCCACGTCCTTATGTAAAAAAGGACCGAACTCTCATCGTTAGCCAATCAGCTCCGACCTCCCTCTAGAACCTTCCCGGGAGGAGCCTCAGTCCCTCAGATTTTCGTACGCACCCAGCTAGGGTGTCGCACTGTAGACATAGAGGTACGTGAGTCCTTACCGGGGAGGCGGGAGGGGTGCATGTGAATCTATGAAAGACACCAATACTGGATAACTGCTGTTACAGGTAAGTAACGCATTTCTTATCCAGTATTTGGGTGTCTTTCATAGATTCACATGCCTGAATCAGAGTAGTTAGCAGTTACACATGCATAGTGGTAAAGCACATTCCTACAATCAGCAGGCCTGTATAAATCACAGACAATGTGAGAGAAACATGGTACTATACAGTCATGCATACAGCAGAGATAAACAAAGACCATGAAGAATGTGCATACCTGGATGGCGGGACGAGGTAAGGCTCACCTTATTGGAAGAGATGGCGCAGCACCGCTTGTCCCACTGCAGCGTCCTTCTGCAGTTCGATGTCCAGGCAGTAGTGTCTGGAGAAGGTGTGCGGGGACTTCCAGGTCGCCGCTCTGCAGATGTCCAGGATCGTCACTCCAGCGAAGAGCGCCGCTGACGTTGACATCGCTCTGGTAGAGTGGGCAGCCATTCGGTCCGTCAAAGGCCGTCCGGCCTGATCATGGCAGAAAGCAATCGCTGAAGAAATCCAGCGGGAGATGCTCTGTTTCGTCAAGGGCAACCCCATGCGTGGGTTGCTGTAGGCTACAAAGAGTTGAGAAGACTTTCTGACGTCTTTGGTCCTGTCCAAGTAGAATTTGAGACACCTTTTAAGGTCCAAGGAATGCAGCGCTCTTTCCGCTGCTGTGGAAGGGTTCGCAAAGAACGACTTGAGGACAATTGGTTCGTTCAGGTGAAAGTCCGACGGCACCTTAGGGATGAATTTAGGGTTGGGCCTGAGCACCACCCGGTCGTGCCTGAATTGGAGATACGGTTCCTGAATAGACAGCGCCTGAAGTTCGCTGACTCGTCTGGCTGACGTCAGGGCTAGCAGGAGTGCCGTTTTCCAGGAAAGGTGTTTGAGTGAGGCCCGGTGTATGGGCTCGAATGGGTGTTTCATGAGTTGGTTGAGCACCAAGTTCAACTGCCAGGTTGGAGGGACTTTCCGAGGCCTCGGAAAGGATCTGTAGAGCCCTTTCAGAAATTGCTTTATCAGTCGACTGGACCATAGGGAGGGTCCAGATGGGGTCCTGGTGAATCTTGAAATCGCAGCCAGATGAACCTTAATGGAGGCGTGAGCCAGCCCCGATTGAGCCAGGTGGAGGAGGTACGGTAGCAGCTGCACCGGGGTGACCCGGAGGGGGTGTAAGTCGTGTTCCGAACACCACAGGCAGAACCTTTTCCACTTCAGCGAGTAGGTTTTGTTCGTGCTGCCCGCCCTCGCCTTGGCTAGTACTGCCCTGCAGTCCTGCGGGATCTCTAGGTCTCCGAACTCTCGGTGCTCAGGAGCCAGGCCGATAAGTTGAGCGAACGGAGGTTCGGGTGGTGTACCTGGCCTCCGGACATCGTTAAGAGGTTCGGGTGTTGTTGCAGGTGAATCGGGGGCCTGATGGACAGGCGAAGCAGGTCCGAGAACCAATGTTGTCTCGGCCAGTACGGAGCAATCAGTATCAGGGTGCACGGTTCCGTCTTCATCTTCCGGAGGAGCCTCGGTATCAGCGGGAACGGAGGAAAAGCGTACGCAAACACGCTGGACCAGCCGATGGAAAAAGCATTTCCCAGTGACCCCCGTTGGGGATGCCAGCTTGCGTAGCTTTGGCATTTGGCGTTCCCTGCCGTCGCGAAGAGATCGATCCTCGGAGTCCCCCATTGCGAGAAGACGTGGGCTACCGTGTCGCCGTCCAGCTCCCATTCGTGGGAGAGAGAGGTCTGTCTGCTGAGGGCGTCCGCGATAGTGTTGTCCTTCCCGGGAACGTACTCCGCTTTGAGGGAGAGTCCGTGCGCCACCAACCAGTTCCAGATGTTCTGCGATTCTCGTGAGAGAGAGAGAGATCGCGTTCCCCCCTGTTTGTTCAGGTAGTGCATCGTCGTGGTGTTGTCTGTTTTGACGAGCACCGGGGAAGTGCCGATACGTGGCAGGAAGGCCTGCAGAGCCAGATACACCGCTCTCAGTTCCAGCAGGTTGATGTGTAGTTGTTTCTCCTGGGCGTCCCATTTTCCGCTGACGCGAAGGTCCAACAGGACTGCTCCCCAGCCTTCCAGTGAGGCGTCTGTCGTGATGACCAGTGGTGCCGGTGGCAGGAGGAACTGCAATCCGGCCGTCAGGTGAGTTCTGTTTCTCCACCACAGAAGGGCCTTTGTGATGGCCGGTGTGATCGTGATAATGTCCTCGAAGGATCCGGAACTCTGTTTCCATTGCCTCGCCAGCGCCTCCTGCAGGGGCCGCATGCGGAGCCTGCAGTGTGGTATGAGGAGAATGCATGAAGACATCATCCCTAGCAAGGAGGTGAATGTCCGTACCTTGATGCGAGGCTTCTTGGCCACCGCCGCGGCCAGGGACAGTAGTTTGTTGGTCCTGTCCTCTGAGGGGAAAGCCTTCGCGCGCTTCGTGTCCAGGGTAGCCCCTAGGAAGGTGATCCTCGTTGAAGGGGTAGTGCAGGATTTCTTGAGGTTGATCGTCAGACCCAGCTGTTGAAAAAGAGCGCTGCAGGCGTTGGATGAAGCCGTCGTGCCTTCCGGGGAAGGCGCCTTCACTAGCCAGTCGTCCAGGTAGGGGAAGACCTGGTGACCCCTTTGCCGCAGGAAGGCCGCCACTGGCGCTAAGCACTTCGTGAAGATACGTGGTGCGGATTTGAGGCCGAAAGGCAAAACCTTGAACTGGTAATGTCTGCCTGCTATTTCGAACCGTAGGTACTTCCTGTGCCTTACAAGGATGGGGATATGGTAGTAGGCATCCTGTAAGTCCAGGGAGACCATCGAGTCTCCTCTTTCCAGTGCTCCCAGGATCTCCTGGATTGTGACCATCCGGAAGGATTGACTCCGCAGGAAGGCGTTGAGCGCCCGAAGGTCTAAGATCGGCCTCCACTTGTCCCCTTTCTGTTGGACTAGGAAGAAGTGGGAATAAAAACCCTTCCCCTTCTGGGACTTTGGGACTCTTTCGATGGCTCCTTTGACCAACATGGCGGATACTTCCTGGAGAAGGAGGTGCAGGTGTTTGTGAGCACGCTTCAGCGGCGGAGTGTTGGGAGGGGTGTTGACCAGTTCGAGGGAATGTCCAAATTGAATTATTTGCAGCACCCACCGATCCGTAGTGATTTTTTGCCAATTTTTGAGGAAGTGGGACAGTTTTCCCCCAATTCGAAAGGATTGAGACGGTGGTGGGACTGGCTGGAGTAAATGGTCACTGGCGGCCGCCAGCGCCCTTCTTGGCGGATTTGCCTCTGAAGGACGGCCTCCCATAGGACGACTGACGGGACTGTTGTTTGTGCTGGGGCTGGTTCCTGTTGTTGTAGGAATAGGACGATCGATTTTGGTAGGAACCCCTGTAGGAGTACTGACCTCTGGAGCGGCCCCCCCGAAAGGATTGGTTCCGGGACTGTAGGGAGCCCAGAGCTCTCGCCGTATCGGTGTCCTTCTTGATGGCCTGGAGTGCTTCGTCTATCTTCTCTCCAAAGAGGAATTGACCGTCGAACGGCATGTCCAGCACCTTAGATTGGACCTCCTGCCGAAAGGACGTTGCTTTGAGCCAGCCTTGGCGGCGGAGCACGGCAGCCCCGGCCAACTGGCGGAATCCCGTCATGGCTGCGTCGATGGCGCAGTCGATAAGTTCTGCCGCAGAGTTTTGTCCTTCCGCTAGAAGAGCTTTCACCTCGTCCTGGACCGCGGCTGGCAGACTTTGTAGATAAGGAGCTATGTCTTCCCATAGCTGGCGGTTGTAGCGGCCAAGGAGGGCGATGGAATTCGCTACCTTGATGGTCATGGCGGACGTGGTAGAGAACCGCTTGCCTATGGTGTCCAGCTTCCTTCCTTCCTTGTCAGGGGGCGCGGACAGCGGCGAGGAAGGGTTGCGGGATTGTTTTTGGGCCGCCTGCGTCACAACCGAGTCCGGTTTGGGGTGGCCGGTCAGGCAGGCAGGTGCGGTGTTCGGGGCCTTATATTTCTTGTCTAGGCGCGGAACCACCGCAGGCACCGAAGCAGGCGTGAGCATCAGCTTCTTGCCCTGTTCCCACAGAAAGTCTATAAGTGGAATAGACTTGGCCAATTTCTGGCTGTGTTCCTTGAAATCATGGAGGAAGCATTCCGTTTCCGCGGATTCCACTGCCATGTGAAACCTCTTTGCAGCTCTGTCCACCAGTTTGTGAAAACCTCCCACGTCCGCCGCCTCAGAGTGGCGCGGTCGCGGGGATGCCGGGGCAGACGAATGGTGTGATGACTCAGCATCGGCATCGTCGTCTCTGTGGTCCGAGGCGGCGTCTTGCACCTCGCCTTCCTCTAAGTCCGTCTCCTCCTCCTCGCTTTCCGACGAGTCCTCCGCCTGAGTTTGCGGTCGAGTGCGAGGTTGGGGTTGGTTCCGAGGACGGGCCTGGGGAGCGGAAGGTTGCGAGGCCGATGGTTGCGCCTGGGTGACTGGCACGTGGGTGCCGCTGTCGGCGTCCGGGAACCGTTGTTTATAGTCCTGCACCAGGGATTTCAAATCGTTGACCAGGGACAGCGGTAAACAGATCATCGGGGTGTTCACCGTGTCGACGTTCCGGGAGCGCCCCTGATATATAAGTTCGTCCCGGATCTCGTGGACGTCCTGGTGTTCCTCGTGAACCTCCTGTTCCCCCCTGTTTCCTGTGCGCCTTCTTAGGAGGAGTGTCTGTCTCTCCAGGGGACTGCACCCTGGGTCTCTTCTTGGAGACTTTAGAGGTCGCGGAGACACTACCCTCGGAAGATTCCAGAGTGTCTCGGACCTTAAGCCTGTCGAGCCATTCGCGGAGGCGAGTTTCCCTTTCCTTAACAGTCTTCTTTGGGAAGGCTCTACACACCCTACACTTGTCAGTGACGTGGTCAGGGTACAGGCAATATAAGCACAGGTCGTGCTTGTCCTCCGCTTGAATCCGTTGCTTGCCGCAGGAGGAACAGGCCCTTAGGAGGGCTTTCTTCTGCGAGTCCGCCATGGACGAAGCTTTCTTATCAGATTCCGACATGTAGTCGAAGATAGGATATATAACTTTTCCGTACAAAGTGTACTTCAGCGAAGTTCGAGACTTCGAAGTCAGGAAAACCTGAAGAGCTCAGGTTGGAGACTCCCTAGCACAACGTGCGGTAGAAAATCTGAGGGACTGAGGCTCCTCCCGGGAAGGTTCTAGAGGGAGGTCGGAGCTGATTGGCTAACGATGAGAGTTCGGTCCTTTTTTACATAAGGACGTGGAAAGGCCCCAAAGGGGAGGCCCTTCGGCCTATATTCTCTATGTATGTCCTTAGGACATTACTTTTTTATGTACCGGAGGCTCCCGTCTCGGCGACGGGGAATGATTCAGGCATGTGAATCTATGAAAGACACCCAAATACTGGATAATCTTCATTTAAGGTGATCAAAGAGGCCTCTGAGGTAAAAACTCTTAATAATGGAATCACCCAGATGCAAGACCTCCCAAACACTGAACTAAACCTTCTCAGGGACAGCAAAACTTTACTGAACTCCCTTCTAGCAGACCTAGGAGGTGAACCCACTTAAAGTAATCCTGAAAACATCTAAAAACTCACTTAATCTGTTTATCCAGTAGTGTATACGACCCCAGGGAATCTAGATCCACTCCTCAAAGTCACTGTGTACCTGCATTTAAATGTCTGATTTTCTGCTGTTCAAGACAGTTTCTTAATGTAAAACACACCAATACTCATGGTGAAACAGGGAAAATCTCCACTGTCCGTTTGGATTTTAGCTAGTTCAACTTCCTGCGATACTTGAATCAAAAGTTCTTGAACACTGTGTGTAAACGAGAAATGTGGTTATAAACAAATCTGCCACATAAATACTTATATACGTGTGAATGTATAACCTTTGTAAGATGTGTTCACCAACCATTCTAATGAAATCTTGCTTTTCTCTAAGGGATCCTTTAGTGGGTAACATGGGAGTTGGCTCAAAGCCATCTTGCTAAAAGGTCCACCAAAATGGCAGTGTGCAGCACTTTGCCGTGCGTATCATATGTGGACCAAGAAAAATCACCCTCTTCACTGCATAACAGACTCCCTTATTAGGTGCCCAACATACAGTTGGAAGAAATAGATTTAATATGTTGTTCTCCTTGTGACTGCCCCATACTCCCATGAGGGTCGATTCTTAGAGTAAACCATCCAGAATCATATTGTTTTTCTGGGATAACAGCTTATTAGGGAGTTGCCCTCGAGTACCAGATTAGCGTAGCCATCACCTATCAGAACTAGCTTTAAAAATCTAGAGAATCTGTTAAGCATCCTTTTACATCAGAGTGGGCACTGCCTATCTACACCATGTATGAAAATCATGAACCATTGGCTAGGCATACTCAAACTCTGAAAACATTTTGTAATTCAAAGAAATTCTATGTTCAATTCCTGCACTACTGAATTCACAACAAGCAAGGCAGTGGTTTTCAGAACAGGAAAAAATGCTTCATTCACCTGGTGTGGAAAATTTCAGACTCTCAAGGAAACATTCAGTGACGTTATGCAAAATGATGGCACACCCCTGCAGAATGTGACGAGGAGCCCCAGAGACACCCATATCTCACAGATATTCATTGGCCATAGGATGAATGCGGCCCCCTTTAAAGAATTGGGGGCCCCTAGAGTGTCAGGGGTACCCGGCCGGGGCGATTATGCCCCTGGAAATATTACGAGCTGTGGTAAAGGTACCACATGTCAGCCCAAAGCTCAGGCAGCTGAGGGACGCAACGGACAATAAGCCACGGCACCAACTATACTACAAGTGGCAAACCAAAGTGGAACCAGGTAGCTTTGCAACTGATCTATTTGACTCTGCAAAGTACACAGACTGGGGGGTAGGACAGGCAGTAGTAGAAACAAAATAGGTTCAACAGAGTTCCTAGCATATAAACTCATTGCCCAGTTCTCACCTCCAACTCTTTCTCATCAAAGTACCGCAGCCACTCGAGAGGTGCCACCTCATTGAAGCCATCTAAAAAGGCCTTGGTCTGCTCCTCTACTCCTCTGGTGAACCTCCAATCAGTTAGAAGCCTGAAACCAAAATGCACAAAATGACACACAAGACCCATCTCTCTACCTCATGCGAAAAAAGGATGGTATGTAAGAGAAATTGCCAACATAAATCAGTGCCTTGAGATAATCAGCGAACGCCCACACTGAAGATGAAAATGAAAAGTATTGCTTTCTAATTAGCGTTGTTAGGAAATTGTCTCTCAAACAGATATATGAGTTTTGCTGGGAAGAAGGTCAGTGTGGAGATTCAAGAAACTTGACAAGAAATGGCTTTTTAATACTCCCACTGACAGAAGGATTAAGGAAGTATAGACACTCAGAAGCAGGAAGGGGTGGCAATGTGTTGGTTACTGTTGGGAAAAAAAGAGTATATGTACATTCATGTGAGCTCCCTTAGACCATAATTAATTTAGGCCTATGCAGCAGTAAATAATGCGCGAGTGGTGTCACAAATAGTATTTTACGCACTTAAAAACATAGCAGATGTACACAGAGGAACAATCGGATTAGCGTCAGTATAAAGGATGTCAACTTGACATGAACTTAAAAAAGAGTTACACAGGCTGGTGGATGCTGCTCTGAAACAGCAATCATTGAAGTCAGCATATGTTTGGGGACTGAAACTTGTACTAAGAAAAGTGTATTTACCAAATTGTGCAAAGCATGTGATTCTAGAATAGATTTCAGGTCAAATTTTTTTTTTTATCTGTAAATAGTTTTTCTGATTTGATGTTTTCCATAGATTCACATGCTTGAATTATTCTCAGTCGTCAGCTGGATTACATGTATGCCAACAGGAAATAAAACATAAGAATTTACAAATGATCCAATGGTGGTGAAGTTTGTATGTCTTGCTGGGTGCTTTTTGTGGAGTCTGTGAGATAGGCTGCTGTTTCTGAGATAAACTGTTGTTGAGAGTGCATGTGTTCCTCTTGATGCACGCATTTTTTTTTATTATACTCGTGATACAATGGGCAACCAATGAAGCACCGTTGGGTGCAGTGGATACTAGAAGGGACAAGCTAAATTGGGGAAGGAGGGCCCTTGCAGGTGTTGCAAATAAAAGCTAACATGAGCGCTCCATACAGTGCTTACAGCAAGGGTGTCCAAGGCAGGTCCATGCAGTAGGAATCCATGTTAGATTTTTCAGCATAAATATGATAGGATATAAATATACATATGTTTAATCTAATGGAATGAATATAGATAGTCAATGCTCATCCTACAAATGTTATTATTTAACACAACAGTGGTCCCTAGTGGAAAACAGATATGAACTGAAAGCAATAAATACAGACCTAATCAGTGCTGTATTAGTTAAACTTGTCCAGCCGGACAGAGGTTCAATATTTAATTAGGCGAAAATTATTGAGGATTCAGCACACAAGGATACTGAAAGTGGCAAAGCCTGTGTCCTACTACAGAGACATTAAGACATACAGTTAGGGAAACATTTAGGGGAGGCTCAGGCACTGCTCACGGTTTGTTTTCAAGACAGATAATCAATTAAACAAACAAATCGCAAGGAACGACTCTACATAAAAAAATAGTAACATCAAAGTGTATGTATGAAATGTTTTGGGTGTTGACGACGTTTCGATCCGAGAGAACAATGCAAGGATCCTCTTCAGGACATTAGATAAGCATGCCTCTTAATACGTGCTTAAATATGGTACAATAATGAATCACAGTCACAAAATATAATTACAGTAGGAGAAGAGGGGGGGAGAAAAACATTAAAGGGAGAGTTAGAGGAATGTATGCGGACGTAACCTCCAATACTTAGTTAGCTGGTCAAGTACAGTAGCAGTGTTTAGTTGAGCAAATGCTAATATGGTGATAGTTTTAGTCGAGCACATGCTAATAAGGTGAAGTCACCTTACACATGGACAGAAAATTTGCGATGTAACCTAGCACATAAAGAATAAAATTGGAGCAGTGTCAAAGTGTTTCAGATTTTAAAAAGGGGGTTTGCGGCGCAGTGACATAGTGATATGGCATGTAAAAAACGGCGCAGTGACTTGATGTATGAATCAGTTGGGCAGACTGTTTTGTTATGTAAAGGAACGATGCAGTGACTTGGGCGGGGTGAGATTGTGAATGGTAATAGCGTGATGCTTAATGTTATCAGCCTGTGCCTGGTGCGAATGGGGTTAAGTGGATGCAGAACCCGATATCGGGAGTGTCTAGTGCTGGTTCAGGGCACGCGTGGTGGCTGGTGAAAGGCCATGCGTAGACAATGAGGCAAGCCTTACTTGGATAGAAAGGTCCTATCTGGTTCGTGCGGGGAACACCCCTGCATGGGGAGTGAGGAAAGTACGTCCTGAATAGGAGAAAAGAGACCGATGTGAACCTCTGCTACGGGTTTAGAGGGATTGATGTGATTCTTAAATAGCACAAGCATGCTTACCAGCAGTGTAGGTAGTTACAATGGCTGCAGTCAGTAGGGCACTGTTGGAGGCCAGTGCTGCCCATAAGTGTAGACTACGATGACAAGTTCCAGTAAGTGAGGGCAAATGGCCTCGAGGGCTGGTTTAGCCCGTTCCAATTAAGGTTGCCAGGAAAAGGGGCAAGGAATGAAGCACGAAAGAGGAGCGAGGGCCAGGCAGGCAGCGCATTAGTAGGGAACTCACTTAAGGATAAGCAGGAGCAGGGGCGAGCAGTAATCGTCCCATGGGAAGAGCCACAGCCGTGTGTTCTATTCGGCATGATTGCCTGCGGGACATAAGTGCAAGGGGTCAGACTGGGCAACGGAGGGCAGAATACGTGAAGGCTCTCAGGATACTAGTGGCTGGACTTACCTTGAGCCGGGAATATGGTGTGTTGCAGCGGGGTCTGCTTCCGGGAATGCGGAGACGGAAGGCAGCCTCCCGGGGACTCTAGTAATGTATAGCGCGCAGGGATAGGTCGGAGCGGAGTCACGTGATCGGGAAAGGTTTCAGTAAAAGAGATGAGGAGCTGAAATAGTTTGACTCGGGGCCACATTGGAGCAGAGTGAGGCAATGAATAGAGAGAATACATAAGGTGGATCTAAGTACAAGGATTAGTGTGTGTTTCGCACCAAAAGGATGGGTGAATGGGAAGTTAAAAAACGATGGTGCATTGTGTGCAATAAGAGGCAATACATACAAGGTTACAGAAAAACAGGTTATTAGAGGGCAACATTTGTTATTGTTAAACAGTGTCTATAGTCTCAAGGCGAACCGTGCTCGCATGAAAGCAGGTTTAAGAGGGCAAAAGTTACAGTTGAAATACTGTGTCTCGAGTTAAATAAGAACTGTCAAATCTTCAAGGCGATTCTATCCAGTGGGCAGGCTATTAGTTTTCAAATTCCATTTTAATTCCTCCTTGTTTAGTAGTTTGGATAAGTGGCCGCCCCTAGGTGGGAGTTTGACCACATGTTATGATGGTCCAACGTATGTCATCTTCAGAATGCCCAGTCGCTGTGTAGTGGTGAACCAGCGGAGCATTTGGTGTCCTGCATCTTATTCTGCTACGGTGCTGGCATATGCGCATTTGTATTTTCTGGGTGGTTTGGCCGATATACACTCTACTGGAGGGGCATAAAATAGCATATACGACATTGCACGTGTTACAGTTAGTGAATGTCTTTCGTTCTACTTGTATATTTTCAAAACAGAACTCTTTGCCTTCAATCGTGAGATCCCAAATGCTACAATTGCCACATTTGGCATGGCCCGTGAGGAGAGGTAGTCCCCAGTGGTCATTCAGGGTGATAGGTTGTGTTTTTGTGGGTAGGGCTGCGCACAAAAGGTGGTCTTTGATGTTTTTGATTTTCTTAAATGCAAACATGGGGCGTTCGAGATCAGAGTGCCTGCATTAAGGCCATTCCAGTTTTTTTAACATAGATTTGCATACAGTGTTGGAAACTGGGGAGAAGGTTGCAACACAAACCAGGCGATTTTTAGATGGTTTGGTTTTGACTTCCAAAAGGACTTCGCGTGGGCAGGACCATGCTCTTTTCATGGCATTACGTATGAGTCTACGCGGGTACCCTCTGCTGGTCAGTTTGTTACGCAGTAGTTTCGCCTCATGGAAGTAATCCGTCTGGACAAGTTTAACTAATACAGCACTGATTGGGTCTGTATTTATTGCTTTTGGTTCATTTCTATTATCCACTAGGGACCACTGTTGTGTTAAATAATTGATTCCCAAGGTCCCTGGCTGACTTTATTTGGGTTACCCGTTGTTGTTTAAAAAGACATCCTGAAAATGTAGCATGGATCGAGCAGCTCCTGGATACTTTAGACATCCAGGGGGGCAGATTGAACTGTTTGGATCAACATTGTTCATAGAATTATTATCTGGGTCACATCATGCAAAAAGAAAGGATCTCATACAGTTTAGTGCATCTCCAGCAAGACTGCGTGGTCTGCCAGCATCTGTAGTAGGACCCTGATTTGCATGGTGTCAACAGCAGCTGAGGAGTAAAGGAGGCCAAGGGAGGCCATACTTGTGCCGTCTTCCTTTCATAACTCCTGCATGCAATCCTAACTCAAGTAGAGCTAAAACATACTTACATGATATACTCCTCCTTGTTCTCCTCGGTCACTCTTATACTTTCGCCCCCTTCCTTAAGCTCATAGGTCGTCACTTTGCCAAGAATCTCCATATCCTGTATGAAGTATAGCTCCAGCTCACATTCCTCCAGGTTATTCTCCCTGAACAAAGACAGAACAGTAAGATTCCTGGGTAGAAAGACTTCAGCTTGAAATCATACCAACCATCAAGAAGTAAGTAACAGCTTCACAAGACACACTGCTAGGGAGAACTGCGCATAAGGACCCATAAAACTAACTACAGGGAAAAGATTAAGGAAGACAAGTTATCAATTAAAGTGTATGTGAGAGGCCCTGCCTAATGAAAGACATTAATCATGGTCATTGCCAATGTGGGTGGCAAGCCGATAACAAAACAGACTGGATTAGACCAGAAAACTAAGACCTGGCTGCATTGAGGACTCATCGTGGACAACCCAAAATAAAGGATCAAACACAAGAAACAACTGATTTGACATCTAGATATATAAAATGTATCTGTGAAGAATAGATGATCTGTGGCAAAGGACACAATATAGAACCATGTCAGATAATTAAAGTGAAGAACCTATAGCTTTGAAGCCCATGTTTCCCTCTTTGAAAGGTAACTATTGCATTTGTAGCCCCCACCTTCAACGTTAGGTTGTTAAGTCATCAGGGGGCCTGTTTTTTGCTTCTAAAATCTCATCCTTCAATTTGTGAGTTCTCTAATGCACCCTAGACAGATTACTTTTCATTTCCAACATTCGGAATATAGGCTTGGTGCTCGAGAAAATATATAAATATGCCAAGGGTGCTCATTTGGTAGCTCCGGTTTCACTCACTTGATCCAGACAATGGAGTTGTAAAATTCTGGGTCGATGGATTCCAAGTCCTTGAGTGTGGGTTTCTTGTTGAGCATCCTTTTGTAGAAGGGCAGCGTGAAGCCAGTGTCTATGAACTTCATATGATACAAGGCCTGTGAAAATAGGTAGAGTAGTGGAGTGAGAAACCATCTAGGTAATCTCCAAAGGACAACGTCCACACCACATGTGCAACACATTGCAAGATATATTCATCATCAACACCAATGCACTAAATTGGGCATCCACCTCAGCACCCCCTATGTATGACACACACAGGATCAACTTGATCAATGAAAGCAAAGCGTCATGCACTTTACAGCAATGGAAAACTATTCCGGGCCCTCTACTAGACAACTAAAATGATTTTCAAAGCGGTGTCATCATGTAGAATAAAGAAAGTCCATCACTTATAATTATTGATAGCAAGCCTGAACATCAAATGTGTATCAGGTGACACTGCAATAACCACAAAAAAGGTCTTGGCATTACTCAAGCAGTAACTCAGCACAACGAGTCCCAATAAGACAACCCTTGCTGGAAAATGTAAATGTAAATGTTGTATACTTGTAAAGCGCACAGCTGCCCACACCGCGGGCGTCCCGGCGCTGTATACCGCTGGGGAACCCGTCCTGGCTTTCCCTGTGAGATGGTCCCTTCTGGGCACCCCCAAGGTGAGACCAGGCATCCCCGGCGTTGAAGGGGCCGTTGTGAAGATTAAGCAAGCTATTTCCCAGAGTTGCAGAGTGGAGCCCAAGGTTAGAGTAGGCACTGAGGCGAGAATTAGCAAGCCCGCGGACATTTTGACCCAAGACCCTGCCGCGTTGGGAATCGAACCCTGGTCCCTGGCCGATCTCAGCTTCCGGGTCTGCCGCCTCTACAGGTCAAGTCCCACACAAACTCCACTCCTTCAGGGACCAGTTAAAATGTATAAGGGACACTAACTTTGGACAGGTTATGAGTGCAAATACTGGGCCACATGTACAAAAACTTTCTCTGGTCGCAAATGGGTTATTTTGCAAATGCAAAAAGGCTTTCTTCTTTCACATTTCCAAAGCCCTTTTTGCAATTCGGTAACCCGTTACTGAATCCCAAATTGGGTTAGTGATTCAGTATTAGGAAGGGGCGAGTTTAGGGCGTCCCTTCCGAATACCAGATTGCAGTGGTATGTGTGAATGATATGAGACCGAAATGCGGTCGCAAAACATCCGCATTTTACCACCTACTTCAAGTAGGTGGTATCCCATTCACAAATGGGAAGGCTCCCCAAGGAACACATTCACCTTGGAGAATGTTTGTAAAAACCTTTTTTAAGGGCAGGCAGTGGTCCCACGGGAAAAAATAAATAAATAAATAAATAAATATATATATATATATATATATATATATATATATATATATATATATATATATATATATATATATATATATATATATATATATATACATATATACATATATATATATATATACATATATACATATATATATATATATACATACATACATATATATATATATATATACATACATATATATATATATATATATATACATACATATATATATATACATACATATATATATATATACATATATATATATATATATATATATATATATATATATATATATATATATATATATATATATATATATATATATATATATATATTTTTTTTTTTTTTTTAAAGGCATCCTATTTTTCTTCAAGGAAAAAGGGCTGCATTTGGGGGTCCCAGGGACCTCTGCCTGCCCTTAGAAATTGAAACAAAAATTTTTAAATTCCTTTTTCTTTAAATGCATTGTAATTGGGCTACATTTTCTTTTTAAAACTGCTTTATTTAAAAGCAGTCCCAGACATGGTGGCCTGCAGAGCCCAGCAGGCCACCATACCTTGGAGGGCTGGCATTCCCAATGGTCTCGCAAATTGCGAGAGGCTCATTAATAATAATAAACCTCGCAATTTGCGACCCCATTGGGAATCTCAAACAGTGTTAAACACACTGTTGTACATTTAATTTAGCGACTCGCAATTTGCCACTTTCCATGTGTCGCCAATTGCGAGGTGCTAAATGAAATGGTCGTACATCTGGCCCCAAAATTCTCAGTACTTTGAGTATTTTTTTGGTGTGCACACGTGTGTATTTTTTTCGAATTACTGTCTTTATATTTGAAATTTAACTCATACAAATTGCATGGGGGTCCCCGGCTTCCAGTGGTGACTCAATGGGGGTCCTCAGGAGTCAAAAGTTTGGGAACCACTGCTCTAGAGTAACAGCTATGATAGGGGACTTTCGACATAAAACAAAACGATTCTCTAGTTGCATTCAGATTACTGTGTGAGCAGGCGGATTTCAAGTTCCGAGTCACGGGCCAATTACAAACCCTCCATTATGAATTGCATTTTCTCGGAGCCTGTTTCCATTTACGCTATTTAAAGCAGTCGCCCGCGCTTCTGACAACATTGGGCTTTCAGTGAGTGCCAGGGCTGGAGGGAGACGTCACTGAGTCAGAGATTGAGAGCAGCCAAGATAAACGCAGACAGCGTCTAAAAGAGAGCCTGGGTGAGTAACAGTCTGAAGTTTTATTGCTGCCTTGTCATACTTAGCAAAAGAGGCAGGGCCATGCTGAGAGGCCTGGGGAGCAGAAAGGCAACTCCCCTTTCCATCAGTGGGCCTGAGAAGGTGCACTGGCTGTACTGAGGTTAACAGACGAAGGGCACAGAGGAAAAGAGCCAATCACAGTGGTCACCCCGTTGCAGTACAATGCCTAGAAAGATTCACTAGTAGGCTTTTATTTAAGGCTGTAGGTCAGTGGTCTCCAAACCGGTCCTGGAAGGCCAGATCCATGCCAGATTTTTAAAATAACTACATGTATCTCAATGGGGATATCCAAAGCATCTGGCATGGATCCGGCCCTCCAGGACCGGGTTGGAGACCCCTGCTGTAGGTAGACCAAATGCCAAGCCTCTTTCTGTTTCCGTAAGCAATCCCTTCCTAAGCTTCTTATGCACTGCCTGCTGACCACCCCAGCAATTGAGCACAGGCCGGGCGCGGTTGGTCACACAAGGAGGCACACGAACTAACAGCTCTGACCTCAAAGATGACCTGGTGATTTCTGGTCAGACAAATGCAGCTGCTGAGGGTTCATTATCGCCTATTGGTTTCGCTGGAACTTTACAGGAGTCTACAGGTTTCAATTGCTCAAGTTCTAAGTGGGGACGAGGTGAAGAGGAAGCAGGCAGTCATCCTCAGCTGAAAAGTAGGCACTATCTCCACTAAACTGATAAATCTGCCTGCAACATTCCTGGAGCAGATGCGACATAGCAATGCCCATGGCCGCATCTGACGATCACGGTTTGTTTCTGTTCGGATACAGATAGAAGAAAGACATTTGGTAGGTACCATAACACGTTGTGCTTAAATGACAATAGAAACACGTGCACGTCATGTAATAGCAGGTGGTACGTTGCCAGAATATAACCATAACCATCCTTTTAAAGGCTAGAAAAAGGCTATGTTGTCACTGACATTTCAAACCCAAGTAAAACATCCCCAGATTCAACATCAGTCTATGTAGCAAGTATTTTTAAACCTCAAAACTACACTACATACACTGCTCCCGGACAACTGCATCAGATGCCAGATTTGGGGTTCACGCTGTTCGGCTCGTGTTTGTTCCAAGGTTCACCACCCTGTTGTGGTTTTAGTCTATGCACAGGGCGATGGACTGCAAGCAAAGCATTAACTACATGGGCCTTTAATGTTCCATGCCATGGGTGTACATTTACTCGATGGTGCAAGATGTACGGTGTGTGCTCAGGAACATAGTAAAGTCATTCCACGTGTCTTAGTAGCCCGAGCCTAAGGTTTTGCCAAACAGAACATGTTCACCCTAAGGCCAGAGGCTCCTGTGCCGATATCGGTTCCTCCCTGTATCAATTATATCTGCCTAACTTTCAAAGATGTTTTCAACGTGGCTATGTTTCAAGGTACAAGAACTATATTATTTTTCAGAACATCAACGCAGACACTAGCTAGGACTCTTTAGAACAGCCAGAATGCAACAATTTACTTCAGCTCAGAAACCTAGTCATTTTCATAGACCCATAGCATTGAAAAGTTACCTGAATTATAATATGGGGCTACACCCATAATTATGCAGTTGTGTTAGTCTGGATTTTTAAATACGGAAACATTGGAGAGGCCGGATGCACAGTGCTTAAGGGTCCCCATGACTGAAACAACCCGACAATCCTCATAGGCATTCACAACATTTCATAGCTCTCCATATTAACGATACCATTAAAAGTGGTAACCTTAACATTTGATGAAAGGCATAACTTAGGACCAGCTGCGAGCAGAGGTTCCCTGGACATCTAGGTAGCCTGTGTGTGGTGGACTGTTTCTCTGCTATCCCTCCCCATATGCAAACCTTTCTTCACGAGGCTGAGTACCTAAGGAAGCTGTCCATGTCTTGAGTTGAAGAAAGCCCACAGCGTGTTCAAGTGACCAATGGCAACCTAAAGGCATGTTCCCAGCGAACCTCCACAGATGAATGCCTACCAGAAGGCTACAGACATTAGTCCTGCCTAACTTTTCACAGCATGTCGGGGACAGAGCTGGACGTGCCCCAACCGCCTTACGCTGGTACAGGAAGGAATGGTTGGCATACCCGGGCTTTTGTAATGCCTTTCTCTACCTAGAAATGAACCATTTCTGTCATTCATAGCAAAGACTGGGACAAGGATTATGAAAGATGCATGCAGTGATTTATCTTTGCTTGTAGTTTTGTGCCTTCATTTACTTATCTAATAATTTTTGTGTTCTACAGAACCAGAGGATTCATTAATTCAGATGCAGAGGGTCAAATAGAGCAAAATCCCTGCACACAATGAAAACACAGAGAGCTCTACAGCAACTACTGCCGCTCAGAGAGTGGGGAGTCGAGGGGAAAACAAGGTCCTTTCACAAATGTTGAGGGCTGGGAACGAGGAATAAATTTCAAATCCACTCAGAAAGGGTAAACAAAAGAAAACATTCCTTAGATCCTATGACATTATCAGATTTTCGAGCCACGACGGGCAGATCAGTAGCCCAAAGGTAGTCAACACTTATAGTCAAAGAGCAGCAGTAACATGAAGGGCTGTCATCTTCGTTTCCTTTCCCAGGTGCTGAGAAAACATTGGAGCTTACCACCACTACATCTTTATATATGAACTTGCTAGGGGTCATACAGATGGCCGTGCGTTCAGAGCTCAGCTCCACATGGCTGCCAAGACCTTCTCCCTCGTCTGAGAATCATCAGGAGAACATTTTCTTTCCTTGGTTTCTTTCATGAGGTTAAGACAACAATTACCCTGGTTCTATCTCATCAGGATTATGCTAATATGATCTACTTTGATGCCCCCTAATATCTTTTAGAGCCCCTCAGATGGTTTACGGACATTGCAGCAAGGTCCTTCTACATCATCAGCCATGGGACCATACCAGTCTGCACTGTGATCAACCTTCAAGGAGTTTCTGCACATTCAATGTGCAATGCATAGTGGACCTTCCTACGCTGCACACATTTGAGAAATATCAGCCCAGATGCAGACTCAAATCAAAAACTCATCTTTGCACACAGATCCCCTCAAATTTCTCTGGTTCTCAAACATTACCCAAAGTTCAATAGATCACAATTTAAAGGATGGAATTTTTCCAAAGCAGTGGAACTCTCTTCTGCGCCTCATCAGAAATATTAATGATCTTGTAGTCTTTAATAAAACTCTCAAAACACCTTAGCTTACCAAAGTGCCACAATCCTCTGAGAGATTATGGATAATCTAACCAAATAATAGAGGGATACAATTCCCCTCCTCTCACAAGCTCACAATCTAAGCACGTTTCCGGTCCTCACATAAGAACACCTACGTCTATCTCCACCTTCACATATCTGAACACACACAACTATCCTCTGCACTGCTTGCTCATCCTTCGCATGAGAGTTTACCTTCCTCCAAGCAGACCTCATCGCTCCTCAATCAGAACAGAACTCTGGTTCTCAAACATTACGCCTCAACATACTTACACCTTCTCACTACATCACACATGCACAGTTAAACCACACACAGCTCCCTCAACCTCTGGCCTCAGATCCTTACCTCGAGTCTGATAACACATGCACCATCAGTAACGGACTGTATCAAACCCAGGGCAAGATGAAAGGAGCACCTGTTCTAACACCTTCACTTTAAGCTCCACCCTACCAAGCCACCCATGCACCTGCCTGCCTCTAATAGCACTGACCATCATTTGAAAATGCTGGGGCCTGCCTTATTTTTCAACTTCCTACGCCTTCCATACTGGAGGGGCTCACTGCCATTTATCATTTCAATTGTACTTCCTTCATTTAATTTTGAAAAGGGTTTACTCTGTGACCTTTATACCGTTGTCTCTTTTCTATACACCCAACAATCTATATTCTCTGCGCGTATTTTCAAACTATCTTGGTCTGTCCAAGTGCTCCAGACATTGTTTACTGATTCTCATTCTTTCACAAGTCAAATTGTCAAAACATGCTTGGTACCTTTGATTTCTCTTAAGCTGAATAACCGTATCCAAGTAGAACCACTTTATTCAAACATCTCAATAACTTTTCTGTTACCCTAATTTCTTTCCAACGTGCCATCATTTTGCCAACTGTAGAATGCTTCTGTGAAATTTATATGGTTTATAACTAAATAATTCTGATAGCATGAAGAGCTTTATTGTATCTTAGTAGGGTTTAGACTCCAAACGTTGGGTCTAGCGATTAAGGCACAGACAGAGGACACCTCTTTTGTTGTAACTATTTAATTTAATCGGACCTAACTTCGATCTTCCCTGCTTTTATGGAGCAGGCTGAAGGTGATCTATCAAGTATGATGCACTGTATGCAAATCATACATATCCTTTCCTCTTATTTGCCTAGCATTATACAACAGCACCCTTCTCCCAAAAACAAAACTCTGTTGTACTTTAGCACTGCCCAGTTATGGAGTTACGCAGATTTTACATGCAGAAATCAAGGGACTCAATGCGTTACTTCTTTGTGACTCATTGTTTCAGTAAGGCTCTACCTGCTTCATGTGCCCATAGGTTCATAAGCACATAGTAAATATATCTTATGCTCATGAGACATTCTATTTTGCAATGATGGGAATGTGACTGCCTCTGCACCAAAGATTTTGAAAGACTCCTCACCTTGGAGCTCTGGTCATAGATTATTCCTTGTAATTTCATGCTGAGATTTTACTTCTGTAGGGACATCTAAACATTTAAGATGTCTGTGAGTAGGATACAGGTTATGTTTCTTTAGGCCATCTGAAAGGCCATTCCTACTTAACACTCTGGGTATTATGGGGAGGTAAACCCTTGGCTGCCAGTATTTTGCAAATATGGACCTTGCCCACCTCAGAACTTAGGTATTTAACAATGTGCATTTTTACAGGGCTGCATTTTTGATTAAGAATAAAAAAGGAACAAATTATAATAAAGATAATATTCGGTCCTTGTATGAAGCTGGCTCTTTATATAGTGCACCGAAATGAGGTACACTGTGCAGACTCCAGGCAAACCCCAAAGATATTACAAAGGCACAAATGACACACCAAATGCTCTCTTTTGTGGTAGTGTGGGCGAGCAGTTAGGCCTAGCAGAGGGTAGTACTAAGTATTAATTGCACACACCAAGACAGTAAGTGAGACACACACTCAATAATGAAATCCGACACCAATTTATAAAAACAACAAGTACTTTAAATACATCTAGATACCAAGATCATTGGAATTTGGTTAGTACTTTTCCAGTTATTAATTTTAACAGTTTTCAAAAATGGACACTGCAATTTCTGGATCTGTAACGTTATCCTATGGAGGAAAAACATGAATTGCATTATGGCACTTAGCAGCTACTTAAGGGACTGTTCTGTAGGACTCAAGGTGAGTATGGGGAAACATCCAAGGCCACACCAAGACACATCAGGAAGCTCTGGGGCATCTGGGTGCAGAGGTATGTCACAACGTCAGGTGTCGCTTTCACTTTAATGGAGAAAGGTCCAGTACAAAAGAGGCTGCAAGCAGGGACTGGGGGACCAGTCTGGGGCAACCTACAGGGTGGCAGAACCCTTTAGACCCTCTGGCACACAGGGACACTCTTGGTCCACTTCTCCTCGGGCTGTGAGGCTCGGGAGCAGTGGTGTCTTTTGGCGTTGGATCCGGTGCTGGAGTCTCTCGCAGTTGGAGAGGGCCTGTAGAAAGAGGCTGCAGGCAGCGACTGGAAGTCCAGTCTGGACAAATTCAAGCATAGTCTTAGCTCTTCTGAGTCTGGGCACCCCGTTGGCACTGTCACCTCCCTTTGACTCGGGCCCTGGAGCGTTGGTGTATAGGTGCTTTGAGGCGTCGGTCACAGACTCACGTCTTGGGCTTTGTTTTGCAGAAGAAGGGCAAACAGGGCAGCTTTGCCACTGACAAAGTGAATTTCACTATCCCTGAATTCCCTTGATGTGCAGGTCGGTCTTTCTTGGCGTTGGTGTCCGGACTGTATATAACAAACCTTGGCTGCTGCTAGGGGTTCACTACCTCGGGTATTGGTCCAGTGCAGCTGCAGCTGGTCCTGGTGTTCTCTCACTCGGTGGGAGGACAGATCTGACCATGAGGAGCACAGGGTCCTCTTCCTGGGGAAGATGCTGTATCGGGCTGGCCGGGAAGCGGCTACTCTGTGGACGGCACCTTGCGTCATTGGTGCCTGCAGCTGTAGGGGAGCAGCTTTTCTACTCCAATAAAGTTTCTTAAGGCAAATGGGAAGCACTGGCAGCCCTCAGGGTTTCTTGGAGACGGCACAGTGGCAGGACAGGTCTGCTATTTCTATGATTGTTAGGAGCAGCAGTCAGGTTGGCAGGATTGGCACCAAGTAAGGAATTGCTCCTGAGTTCTCATGGCAGGACTCTTCTTTGTCCATTCCTTCTCTTTATCCGTTAAAATCGTAAGCCCTGGTATCAGCGGGTACCCTAAATACTGAATTTAGGGGCTTTAAGAGGAGAGAGGGCAAGTAGCCAATGGGCTACTCACTTCTGGGGGTCACTACACTCCCTAGATGACTACTTCCTTTGGGGAGTGGACATCACCCTGTCCCTGAATTCCTGATTCCACAACACACAAGATGGTGGACTCTCTAAAGTCATATTCACCTTCAGCTGGTCACCCTAGAGATGTGTCCAGCCTGGCAGTGAAACATGCGTCCTGAACAGCTAATTTTCCCGCCTTGACAAGGAGCCAAATGGGCCCTGGACAAGAGGGATTGGGCCCTGGACAAGAGGGATTGGCAACCTCTCTTGTGAGGGAAGCCAGATTCGCAAACCAAAAGCAGTGGGCTCTTAGAACCCCCAGCCATGGAGTGCTAACTTGCAGGTCATCCTGTGGGAGGGGGTGTAAGCACCATCTCCCCATTCAAGCTTTGTTCCTGACCTACTGAGAGCAAAGGACATCACCCCTGGGAGTCAGAAGCTTGTCTGTAGTAGCAGGCTGACTAAGACCAGTCCGTCAGCACACCTATAAGGTGCCCTCGAGGTGCATGTATTAATACATCCAAAACAGGATCAGTGGAGTTAATTAATACGGGGTGACCAAACGCCATGTTTCAGTGAAGCCATTATGTAGCTGGGGAACTCGTTTTGACCAGTGCCCAGAACATACCGTAAGATGGCTTCCCTGCTCACTTGCAATCAATATCTAGTAATAGAACTAGACATCACAGGGACATACCTGCTCATGCAGATAGGACCTCATATCAAATATAATGCACCCTGCCTTAGGACTTAAAGGCCTGCTGTCGGGGTCACTTATACGTATTAGATGCAGTGACGTTGGCATGACACACAGGAGTGTATCAATTCATGTTTCTACTCATGGTTTGCACCATGTCACACGGCCTGCAATGGCAGTCAGTGTGGATTTGTATGTGGGTCCCTTAGGGTGGCATAAGATAGACGGAAGGCCTTCGGGACTCTCTTTAGTACCCCTGCCCTAGATACCTGGAGTACCATTTACTAGGGACATACAGGGGTGCTAAAGTCTGTTGCCAACTGTAGCACAATTAGACAACACCTTGTTTTAGGGAAGGGGCAATGGCACTAAAGTCTGGTTAGCAGGCCTCAGAGTCGAAAATCTGAATCTAGTAGCTAAAATGGGGCAAAAGTAGGGGGGTAACTGCAACAACAGTCCAGTACTCTACAGTCATACAAAATAAAATCAAATATGTGCATTGGCCAGTTCTACATAAACATTCTGCTTTTGAACATTCTAAAAATAGTACTATCATGGTCTTACCATGGCAATGAATCGTCCAATGAAGCGGAAGTAGGTCAGGTGATCTGGGTTGATGGAAGAGGCAGGGTTGATCTGCAGGCAATAGTTATTCTTCCCCGCGTACTCAAAGAGACAGTACATGGGATTGAGCACTTCATGTGACAAAAGGAAGAACCATTCTCTGTTAAGAAAAAAGGAGACACAAGAAAATGAGCTTTTGCATTACAGGCACATACTTATCCAACTTCAGATGAGTTAACAGAGCATTCCTTGTCACGTCACTGACAAACATTCCCAAATGTGTACATTTTGATGCAAAGTCTTCTGCTTAGATCCTAAGAAGGATCATGATACACTTATTTTTCTCTGGCATTCCATACCACCAGGGAAACAATGCTAAGCCTTTCAGTTACACTGCAGAACACATCTATGGCCTAGTCTATCCCACCCACTCTAAAGCAGACACATTCATATTTCATCACCCACATGAACAGACTTAAGGCAAGCCTCGTCCCTCCCAATCTACGGCAGATTTATACTTGGGTTTTCCCTCCTGCTCCAGAGAAGAATCGGTGAGAAGGCCTTCCCTCTCAATCCGAAACAACTGCAACTTCTAATTTAGGAATTTTAGGCAACCAAAGAACAAACACAAGAGTCATCTCTTCATTTCTACTCTAGCACGTGGCTCTAAAATAACCTCACAAAAGACATAAGATATGCCTGATATGCATTCAACCAGCACAGTGCCAGCTACCTACACCAGTCCTCTGCTCTGTTAACGTATGTTCACAATCCACCCAAAATTACTTTTATCCAGTGCATTCTGGACAATTTCAGACTAGCATTTCACTGCAGGATCCAATGACTCCAAGTCAAAATTGTAGCTACCAATCTAAAATTATTTTAGAACCCACCAATTTCAGAACAGTAGAAATTAAAGAAAAATACCTGCACACAAAAATGCTAAATAATTTCACATATAAAAACAAACAATTCTCTACTTTAGTTGCATTCATATAGTCTGTTCAATAACATTTCAAATTCTGTAACTCTCTGACCAATGTGTATTGCTCTGAGCACCTGTCTCACCTATTCCTCCCTCTCTCCACCATTCAACTCTCTCACCCTACCCCCATTTCCCCCCCTATATATTATTTCACATACATCCACAATCTCTTCTCCTTACCCACAATCTCACTCTATAGCTGCACTTTCAGGACATGTCCACTCTCACCTCGCCATCCACTTTTACAACACATTAACCTGCCAGCACCAAATCCACTCTAATGCCCCTCATCTTAAAAACCCTACACCCAGCCACTCTCATTATTTGTAAAATCAAATGAAATACAAGCTGCATATCTATAAGGATCAACACCTTTTAGAAGTCTGAAGTTTGAGTGCATTTGTTTTCTTTGTCCCGTTTGTCTCAATGCATTTCATACGAGAAAGAAACTATCTTTTGTAGCTTGGATTACTGTAGATTCACATGCTTTTGCATACTCCTGCCATCTAGCATTGGGTAAAGGTGTTGCAAGTTGTTTTTGTTCAAAGAAGTCTATGGTCTCAAGATATATTCAAATTCCTCCCATGGTCCACAATGCACCAGGACAAACACTCCACCTCGGATGGTTTTCCTCAGCTGGTGATTAGTGTTAGTGAAGTAATACAGAATAAACCTGAATTGTGACTAAGAATAATAGACCTCCAAGGGAAATTATTTGCAACTGTTAAGAATAATAAGTGCCTGAATCATTATTTGCTTCCAAGGTGGCCAGAGTGCGCTTCTGAAACTGCAGCAACAAACAGATGGTTAGAATGTAACTTTTTCCGAATTAAGCACGTGTTGATGTAGCTACACATCCACTGCAGACTATAAGCAGTGCATCCCACAAGCTGCGGCTAGCAAGCTAATGTTTGGAGGCGACTGAAACAAGGTTCTCAACACTATTGGTCAACTGAAGTATTCCGACTGTATGAATATCCATACATTAATGCTGAGTGAACATGCGCAGTATTAACCATGTAGCAGCCTTACATATGTTGGTTACTGGAATGCTCCCTTCTTAAGAGTGGAATGTGCTCTAGGCAGTGACGTAGAGTACATGTGGTTTTAGGATAGCAAGTTTGTATACATTTATCAATCCAACTGGCAATGCTAACTTTGTAAATGGGGCTTTCCTTAACGAGGTTTCCTCAAAGCAACTAACAGTTGATTGGTTTTGGGAGATGGAGTTTGCTCTGTCAATGTAAGACATTAATGCTCTTTTGACATCTAGTTTGCGTAACGCCCTTTCTGTCACAGACTCTTGGCGTAGGAAGAAAAATGGGCAATGAAATTGTCTGGAGAAACAACCTTAGGCAAAAAATCTGTGTTTTGTTCCTAAAACCACTCTATCTTTGTGTAACTGGATAAATGGTTCCAATAGTGTGAATGCTGGCAATTCACGGACTCTGTACAGTGAGGTTATTGCCAGAAGGAAGGCCACCTTCCAATGTAAAAAGTACATTTCACAAGAGTGTAGTAGCTCAAACAGAGGCCCCATTAGATTTCTTAATACTACATTCAGATGTCAGGCTGGGGGTGGAACAGCTTTTGAAGGAAACCCCTTTCATGGCACTCCAAGAACGCCTTTACCAGTTATTCTGAACAGGGAGAAATGTCTGTTTTGTTTGCAAGCTGCTACTGCGGCTATGTGTATACCAATCCCGCTTTTTGGGGATGAAGTAACTAACTAACAATATCCTGAAATTAAGTTGCAGGTGACAATAATAGACATACCTTTTCCATTTAGCTGCATTACAGGCTAATGTGGTGGGCTTGCGTGCCATTTATAAAATGTGCATACACTCTTCTGGGAGTTTAAGTTAATCAAACTCTAAGACCTCAGGTGGTAGATTGCTAGATTCATTTTACTGAGATCCGTATGCTTCACCTGCCACTAATGCTAAGTGAGGAGGCCTGGTCTCACTGGCAGTCTTTTGTGTGGGTGGATTGACATTTCCAGAAACATCGAGTGCCATAGTGGTCTCAGCAAACTCGGAGCGACCAGAACAAGAGCTGTGGATGCTTATCTCTGTTTTCTCACCCTTTGAGGGATCAGATAAAGTGGAGAAAAGCATCACCAAAAATCCCAGCAATTCCTAACCTATTCATCCATGTTCATTGCCCATGGACTGTGGTCAATTCCTGACCTGTTCATGTGTGTACATTGTCCATCGATGGTGAGGTTTTGAGTACCTGGAGGTGAAGTTTTTGGATTTTGCATACTGGACAGTGGTGAACAGTTAGATTTGGGTGTGCCCCACTTTTGAAAGTACTTAGAAATTCTTCTCCTGTTTGTGGACTTGCTAACGCATCCTGTTTAGGTGGCCTCAACGTCGTTTTCCATCCCAGGAAGTTGCTCCGCTAGCAACTGAATGTGACTATGAATGGCTCAATACCAAATCATTTGGGTGCGCACTGGCAGTTGGGGTAAAGTGATGTCATACACAGCAGCGTTCTTGCCCTTCTTTATTAAGAATGTTTCCCCTAAATTGAATTGTAAAATCCCATGAGTGTCAACTGAATTGTTGTCAGCCCCACATAGATGATGTGCCAGACCGGTTGTTCCTGATTCAGGTACCCTGAATCATTATCAGGTTTAGGTGTGCCCCCCAACACATGAGATGCATGTGTTGTAATAGTGACCTCCGCACAGGGTCAAGAAATGGCCTGCCCACTAACAAGTTTTTTTTTATTGCATTGTTAGGATTTGATGAAAACTGGACATCACCATCACAAGATCAACCAATTGGCTCTTTGCTTGCGACCATTGTCAAGCTGAGCACTCTTGTATTGGACACATGCAATCTTGCAAAACACACCACTGTTGCACATGAAGCCCTTATCCCAACAATTTTATTACTATGCACAAAGTAATGAAACGTGTTGTCTGAACGAGGCAACAACCTTTGAAACGCCTTCACCCTCTCTTGATTTGGAAAGGCTTTCCTTGCAACAGTGTTTAACAAAGCTCCTCGGAATGGATTTGTAGAGGCTGAAGATGCAACTTCTTCGCATAGACTGTTTAGCTTGTGTAAAAGTGGAACTGCCATTGGAGTGTGTGCTAGGCACCCCTGTTGCTCTTTATAAGTAAATCTTCTAAGTGTGGGAAGAAGCATATGGTGTTATGGTTAAGGTGTTCCACCACCACCACTGCTAAGCTACTTGGTGAGTACTCTTAGCGCAGATGTAACCAGGAATGGGAGAACCTAAACCGGGTAGAGCTGTCCACTTACTAGAAAGCGCAGGCATTGATGATGTGCTGAATGGATGGATATGTAGAAGCAGATATTCTTGAGGTAGATGAGCGCCTATAGCCCCTTGTGCAGAGCAGCGGAATGATGTCCTGTAGAGGACATTGAGGTTTATAGGCCTGAGTTCTAAAATAGGCCCCAAGATTCCATCCCTTTTGGTACTGAGGAAATACAGGGAATACACCCATTGGACCCACGTTTGAGAGGATACTGGTTTGATAGCACCTTTGCTGAGAAGTGCTAGTACTTCCTTTTATTACAATCTTGTGTGTTTCTGACTCGCTGCGAGGAGAAATACCGAGAGCACCCGTCAGTCTCAGGTTATTTCCTCCTACTACGTAAGGAATAAGATTATTCACCCCCACATAAGTGTATGATCAGGGGATGGAAGGTGAGCACCTGGTTAGAGGTAGAGGTGCCACTCCCAGAGCTACATTTACCTTTGCCACTGCCATTACCACAGTAACCACCCCTTCTATAAGATTTAGAAGTATGGCCTACTAGAAAGGGCTAATATTCCTTTTTTTTATGAAGGGTTGCAATCTTAGCACATGCTCTTACCTGTTTTTTGTGGAAAGCAACCTTGGGTGTCTGGTTTTGCAGAGCACCCATGGCTTTAGTAGCGCCTATCTCTCTTCTGCTTTTTTAAAGCATATATTCCAAATAGATGCTGCCTGTCAGATCGAACATTTATAAGGTGCTATAGTACCTCTGGTTTGTATCCATACACCATAAGCTATGCATGGCAGCAGAGTATGATGCTTGTGTTCATCTCTCTGGAAGCAGTGTGACTGACAACCAGGGTGCATCAGATATTGGCATTAGAGATGACCATCGCCTCTGCCACTAGGTTTTGTGTCCATTTACAATACGTCTCCGGCAGATGTTATACCAACTGCACCATAAACTTACAGTGGTATCTATCATTTGTAGAGCAACTCGATTAAGCTATAAATCCTCCACTGGTTGGCAGCCCTCACAGCAACTCGCTTGTATGGGGCATCTCCAGTTGCCTGTGTGCGCAAGGTCATCGGGCAGGCTTATGTTTCCTTTCAACTCTTAGTGTGACAACACATACCTTCCTTTTCTGGGTCTTTGACATTCTTAGCAGTACACGTTGCCATACCTCTGAGCACTGGTAAATACTGTAGAGACCATTCTGTCGTCTTGGAGACCGTCTCCACCAGAAAGTCATCTTCATCCATGTGAAGCCTCATTTTCTGTTTTATGGTGTACTACTGCCCTCTGGCTAACAGAACAATACCCCATTGTGCAATTTGGGGGCTTTGACAGGATAGACTCTAAATCAGCATCATCCTGGTGGTTGGCGTGATAATACTCTCAAGGGTCGTCTCATCCCTGGTTGGTGGAGGCTCTAAAAACGGATCTTGTGTGTCACAAGGACTCTATTGGTCTGAGTCTGTGTGAAGTGAGTGTGTAGTCTGCTACAGTGATGGAGGAAATGATGTTGGCTGTGGTGGAGGCTGAGCTATAGGAGGAGAAAACTGTGGTAGAGGGCTAGTAACCTTGTCCATAAACTTCTTGGAAATGATATAAAATTGCAGCTGGTCTGAAATCTGCTCCTCAAAGCTGAGCATCTCTCTTTCTGCATGGTGTTAGCTGCAGTGTGAGGAGGTCCTGCTGAGGTGGTCAACAAGAATATTTCCTGTGGAAGGATGTATATGAATGTTCTATTACGGCACCAGGAGGTATATTCTGCTCCAATCTCAGCCATCTCTGCCAACCAAGATCCTTCACATTCCAGCAAGAAATGTGATTGCCATAGGGAGAAAAGAGGAATGGCCAAAATAATTGATTCTAGCCACCAGCCCCTCCTTGTCTCTCCTTTCCTTCAGGGCTTAAAAGTTTATAGGAATACCATTCCTAGCTCCCGACACCTGGAAATGATATCAGTAACCATATCAGTGGAATAAATATATAGCTGGGCCAGAAGTAAGCGTTGTTGGCCAGCTCATGAAGTGAAAAGTGTTGAGATTAGGCGCCGTGGACCTTCATCTCACTAGATACCTAGAATTCGAGCAATAATTATTGTGGGTACCGGGTACAAGCAGGTGTCTGCTGCTAAATGGTTTCCGACAAAGATGTCTGCTTACTTCTGACCAGGGCGAAACCAATCCTGGGTTGCTTGTGTTCCTATTCAGGGAGAACTTGGCTTTGCAGTTCAGGCTAGAGTGTTCCTATTGGAGCATGGTCACGTCTGATTTGCATATAGCTGGGTCCAAACTGAAGTGGCATGGTGTGCAAAATAACAGTGGATTGGGATGCGGCCCAAGTGATTACCAGTAGCTGAGATAAATTAAAGCATTCCAGACATCACTGTTTGCATACTTATTTTTTTGTCCTAAGTGGACGGGTATGCTCAGACATAGGTCTGGTGCACACTGTCTGTCACTCGAACCAAGCTGTAGCTGGCTGATGAGCGAATAACTTGGGGGAAACCCCTTGTGTTTGGGTGCAGGGAGGACTTGTCTTGGCAGTTCAGGCTGGACTCTTCCTATTGGAGCAGGGCCAAGACTGATTTTCATATTGCTGGATCCAAACCGAGGTGGCATGGTGTGCAAAATAACAATGGATTGAGATGCGGCCGAGTGATTACCAGTCGCTGAGATTATTTCAAACATTCCGTCCATCACTGTTTTGTATACTTGCTTACTGGGAACCAGCCCCTTTGGGATAACTGGAAATGGACAATGGTGCACACAGACTAGCAATATGTGCTAACTGGCCCCGACAGTACCATGTGATCATGAGAAAATAACAAATATGCATGCTTTCTGGGTACAGGCAATTAAGAACATCACCATTGGGAAAGGCAACGACAACCACTCAAGCAGAGATGACAGAGATGTCTGCTTACTGGGTGCTTGTAAATGTTTTTAAATGTGTTTTAGCAACACTGTGCTTGCTGTGGAGTGCCAACTGCAGGTGCTTACAAGCATGGTGAGGAAGGAAGGAGAGAACTATGAGGGGGGTATCCAGAGAGCACAGAGGTACTCTGTGAGATCACAGACAGGAGAGGGAAATACGGCACAGAGAGGAGGGGATCAGAGGAAGGAACAAAAGAGTGTCAGAGTAAAGGCCCTGAAAGGATGTATATCAGAGACGTGTGAAAACAGTGGGTAAAACTGCAGAGGAGAAAGAGGAAGGGAATAGCCAGGAAAATGCATCAGATGGAGGTATAGTAGGCACAAAGGACAGAAAGAGCAAAGGCACTCGTGAGATATGAAAGTGAGTGAGCAAAAGCTGAGAGGGGGATGGAGAGTAAATACAAAGAGGGAAAGAAGCTAAAAGATCCAGTAAGGAGGGAGATTAATGGCACAGAGGGGATAGAACGTAAAATCATAGGAAACGGAGAGCAAAAACACAAAAGTGCAGGTCCAAGACACACCGAGAGGAAAAGTAAAGCCAGAGAGGGTGAGCCAAGAAGGGGGTGGAAGTGTGCAGAATCAGAAATGTAACTCTTCTGTAAGATTCATTTTGTTGGTTTACTGAGGATCAAAAACAATAGGGCCAGGAGGTAATGGCTGTGTATAGGTGGGCGTCAAGCCCCCTATACACACACATTCAGGTATTCAGAAGACCTAGGAAAAGATAAATACTGCCAACCTGCCCAGCAGGCCTGACATCGATATCAATTTCATAGCGATCCCAGAGACAAACACACTTTGAATTTTCAGAGTGGTCCCAATAGCCAACTAGTGGGAAGCAATGCTTTCCTCTCAAAAACCAAAATAATCCCTATGCTGTGCAGAATAAGGATATAAGGCCTGACATTTTTCCATATGGAGAAGGGGATGAATTTAAGAGAAAAGGGAATTCGGTGATCATAATGCTCAAAAGGATATTTGGATAAAAAATAGGCATTAAAACATGGAAGTTATACTTCAAATACTTTTTATTTATCTACTCCCTTCCCCAAACAAAAGTAGCATGGAATATGAGGTGAAACATCCCTGAGCTACTACAGCATTTACATTTGTATAAACATTATTCATGAAAGTGGTTGTGTTTTGCTTATTTAGCATACATAACAATCTCAGTGTGCTGAAGGTTTCCCAAATTGTATTTTGAGTTTGACATTGGGTCTCAAAAGCCAATTAAGAAAAGTGATGGGTCCAAATGAAATTCCATATCTTTGCTGCGTTCAGGAAACTAGTAGTAATATTTTAAGTTGCACAGTATTTGGCTTCAAATTAAATATAATGTTCTGAGGAATACACTTACACAAGAGTAAATGATAACACTTTGCCATAAGAAGAAAATTCTGCATACATTTTATTGAAAGAAAAATGTGCAATTTTCAGTTGTTTATTAAGTTTTGACAAAGGGACCAAGAACTCAGCGAAGCATTTCAATTTGCCACTGACGGGAGTCGTGCTGACTACATGACATTTACTTATGAAGTCTGAGAGGGCTCGCTTCATTACATAGCTGTGCATTAGAGCTCATGAAATCACTACATTTTCATATCCATTTCAAATCCACATTTTAAGAACATATGTATTAATAAGTTGAGCATATCAGAAACATTTCACCCATCATAACAGTTATTCTTGAAATATAATTTCTAACAGTATAAAAATGTGTTCATGTTCACACAACAGCCACGTTCAGAGCTCATTAGTTCATATCTGCTACACTAGCTCTACAATGCACTCACCCAGTTGTGGTGATGCTTGAATTATCTGGCCCCACAAAACTACACACATCAGCCCTTCCGCACACAGAGAGCATCTGGTGTAAATATTAGGGAGCATGATCAAAACTGGGCTCACTGGAGGCACTCGGACCATCTTTAATCGGAAGATCGTTGCATGTCTTTCTTGCATGAAACATTGTGCAACACTTTGAGACTGATTCACAAAGGTAACCTTACACTTTTGTGTAGGTTTATGGCTTTTGTTTTATTTGTTGGTATTGACAAATGAGTTTACAGTATGTTTCCAACTGGGGAGATAGGACAGGTCTATCTTTGTATGCACTGAGTTCCCCTCCTGAATGTGGAGTCTAAGCAGTCATTAACTTACTATTAACTTGTAGTTTGTGAATACCAAAAAACCCATAAACTTACACAAAAGTGTTAAGTTTACCTTTCTGAATCAGGCCCTTTCTATTTATGATGAAGCCAAGCACATGTTGTCTGTATTTCAAGAGTCTTAAAAGTTTCTGCCAAGGGCCAAGACTGAATGAATAGAAAACCTCAAGTACTACCCAAGAAGCCCATCAGTGTCAGAGTAGTCAAAGAACACTTGTATTCACTACCAGAGTAGGGAGTTCAGCTTGTAGGGCTTCTAGAAAGGCGGCTTTGTACAGTGTTTTTTGCAATGACTCCAATTCAATAGTGGTGCATGAGAGAGAGATCTTGCTGGAGCTTTAAAATTTAATCTTGCTCTACAACGACATTTGAATCTTAAATAAACAATGCTTTACTTATAGTTTAAGAAATCGCAAACATTTATAAATATACATCGTTGCTTCTGACTGAGAGCGCATCATGCACATTCATATCCAGTTGGTTCGGGTCGCTGTGTAGGAATATTCTCTTCAGACAATGCTCTTTTCTTTAGTGGCTGTCTTCTGATTTCTTGTGGTTCCTCAGCTGTTCAATCTAGTGATATCTGGATACTTCGGATGCAGAGAGAGCCCGGTATCCTGTCCGTGGTTCTACCCTGTGGTAGAACAGCATGACGTAACCTACCATAGGGTAAAACCACTGGCTGGACACAGAGTATTAGGTAGAAGAAGCACACAGGGAGCCCACAAACCGGAAAATCACCACAGAGGTAAAGAAAAACATCTACAGTGCAACTAATAAAATCACACAGTAGCACAAAGAGACAGGAAGGCAACAGCAGAGGTAATCCCAGCGGAAGTGGGAGGAAAACCCGAGGCCAGCCCCTTTAGAAAGCCGCCATATGCTCAAGAGCTAAGAACAGTGTTTACAAAAGTACAACTACTCCAACAAAAGTACATTTCAAACTGCAGTAGAAAGACAGAGATTGTCGGACACTGTTGCACCTGACGCTACATGCCTTGAAAATCCATTGCGGTGGACTTCAGCACAGGCATTTATTAAGGGCCCACACCCTTTGCCACATAGAGTTCTCCTACTGTTTCCCCATCTCCAAATCTGTACCTAAGTCCTCAAAAGAATTTTATGAATTAGTGGCAGAGATAAGAGGCACCTACCATGTACCAGACGTTATTGAACAGAGGTCCCTCCAGTGCCAACACAGGGAGGTCCTTCTCTTGAAAACTCTGAAGCGTCAACATTGGGCCACCATATGACAATGGATGAAATCTTTGGCTGTGTCCACAGTTGAAATACGAAAAAAAGCACTGATGATGATAATCCTGTTTCAATAATCAATTTTCGTCAGACAACAAGAGCAGCTCAGAAAGAATCCACCGCATGACCCAAAGGATAGGACAACCAAAGGTCAGTGGGCTGAGCACAGGAATCCTTTGGTATCCACTGGTTAGCACACATGGGATCAGAGACAGTCTTCACAATGGTTAAGAAATGAGTTGAACATGGCTGAAGTAGCAGAGAGCATTCTGTCCATGAACAAGACAATACATTCCCCAGTGCAGTCTGCAAAGGGGACCCTGTAATGGCCTCCGTGTGAGCTATTACGCAAAGGTGCGTGCTTAATTTGTTGTTTATATTTTCAATAATACATAGGTGCATTTTAGAAGGACACTCCACAGAACTGCATAACAGCGTTTTATTAGGAATAAGGCAAATTGTGGGTTTCTGTCTACAATTCGGTTTCATGCACCTCTCCAAACTTATTTATAACAGGCATCAGTGATACCCTCAGGGGAAAATGGAAGGTGTCTTTACTCACCGGGCAATACCTCCGTAGTCGAGCCCCTCCTCACCCCTCATAATTATGTACAGACGTCTTCGCAAGTCGTAGGGCTTCATGCTCATAATCTGGAGGGAAATTTGAAATAAAGTCACCTTTCAGTCTGGAAACTATAATGTAACACAATTTCCAATTTCAGAGCCAGCAAACTAATTAATATAAAATGACGGCATTTCCCAACCAGAATTGGAGGGCAAATGAAGCAGTTTAGAGTCTTTGAAACAGAACTTTGTAGTTCAACGACTACAGAGGGTGTGGATGAGCGTTAAGACATGGCCAGTGCCATTTTTCTGCTTTTTTGCAGACCATTAGGTTATTCAGCCAGTCCCAACTGTGGAGGCAGAGTACCCTTGGAGAGGACGGGATTAGTCATACTCTTCTTGACATGGTTATGGACAGCAAATGGGCTCAGAGGCACACTCCTTGGGCAAAGCTCCTTTCTCTCGCTTTGTACACGTGTTGATACCTCCATAAACTACCCCTTGGCCTACAAATTCTGTAAGCAAGCCACCCAGCAGAAAACTACGGTGCTCTTTCACACGATTCTAGTTAGGTGATGGAGTACAGCTTTTACTGACAGAAAAAAAGACATGTTCTGCATTTACATCTGTTTTACCATACATTTTATCACTCCAACTATGTTTTGCTTATGAAAATAAGAACATTTTTACCACACCTAAAAAAAGGGCACAGGCACATAAAGGAAAACATGGAATTTAGCCAACAATTAAGAGCAAAACACACACACACAGCTCTGACACAGTAACTCTAAAGCTTTTCATATGAAAAAATGGTATTAAACTGCAAACAAAATAAAAATAATAGTACAAACACTAATCAACAGATTGTAAACGATTTAAAACTAAAAGAGCACTTCCTACAACTTAAGTGTGTGTGTGTGTGTGTGTGTATATACACACACACGTTTGTAAGTAGTGCTCTCTTTTAGTTTTAAATTGTTCACTATTTTGTGAATAGTGTTTGCACTATTATTTTTATTTTGTTTATATGTGTATATATATTAATTTGTTATAAAACTGTAAAGGGGTAGATGCCAGAAAAGAAGATGCTTTTCACCCGAGGGTTCCAAGTGACATCATAGACGACGTATGTCCTCAGTGTCTGTAACATCCACGGGAATCCAGAGTTGAAAATGATATCCTTTTATTGAGCACTTCCAAGCCACAACTCTATATATACTAGAGATATTTGAGGCATCCTTGAAATGTATACCTACTTAGTAAGAGGCACGTTAAAATGAGAGAGGGAGCACACAACCCACTACATTTGGAGAGCGTGTGAGAATCTCGAGTAAAGAGGAGTATAGGAGGGCATCTCAAAAAAATAGGAGAAAATTCCCAAAATGTCATGCAAGCCAAGTAGGTTTCACAAGAAAACTGATTAGGAGTAAGGCTAGAGGGCAGCTTAGTAAGCTAGACTTTAAAGGATGTAGATTTTGCAACACAACTTGGGAAAAGGTCAAGAAGAGGAAACATTATGGGTAACAACAAGGAATTAGAAGGGAAAATGGAGGAGTGGATGACACCACGGTCCAGGCTATTTCTACTGCTGCATTTCATGTCTCTTTACCAGCTGGAAAGAGTCCTCGAAAAGAGTGGTCCGCGACACGCTGATCTTGACATGGCTGGGGAGTGCATTGGACTGTAAAAAAAAAAAAAAAAAAAAAAGAAAACAATGATTAGAAGCATCTACAATGAAAACATACACTTCTACCTCAACAACCCTCAAATCAAAGAAGGCTGTATGTAGCAGGATTCCTTCCAGCATATCCAAATGAGCGTTTGGAATTAGAAAGGCACCTTTCATCTATTCTATGAATGACTTTTACAGCAGCATCAAAGTGTTTTAGAAACAAAGACAGAATCACTTCCGAGCTGAAGGATTCCAGCATCAAAGAGCATGGCGGAATAATAGCTATTTTATATGATTCACTTGATGACATCTGGGAGTCAGAGTTATTTCTAAGCAAGTATAAATAAATGAATTGAGGCTGTACAATACAAGATGCTACCAGTTGCCCGAGAGTGCATTACATTCATCATATCCTTGGATGCAGAGGCAAGGTTTTTTGCCGTAGGCTCTTTGGTGCACAGGTTTAGTAAAGGAAAGTTTGCTGTAAATGGTGCAAAGTGGGGTGCAATAGATAACGCCACAAGCGAAGGTGAATGAGACAATCTTAGGTAGCTGGTTGAGAGCACAGATTGCAGATCAGATGCTCAGATAAGATGCTCCCTTGTGACAATACAAGATGCATGCAGAGACCTGGAGATGGTTGGACAAATGATGAGTGGAATAATTGGGATTTAAGTCCTCTTCGGAACTGCTAGCAGCCCATCTCACAACAAAGATATAGGATGCTGTAAGGCTCGTTTCTGACCATACTTCACTGCACCATTTAGGTAAGCTTCTCCTTCACCCAAACTGAGAAACAGGTAGAGGAAATAAGCTTAAACCCCCAGAAACCTACATGGTAGTGCAGCTATAAAAAGCTTCGGAATGGGGACATACTTCCAGAGTTCTTCACGACTGGGCTTAGTATGATATGTTCAAATCAGTAATGGTTTAGTAATAGTGGGTAAGGTATTTGTTCAATCTGAGCTTTGACTGGGCGCAGAAGAGATTGCTTTAGTGTTGGTAACGTTCGACTACACTATCCTATGTTTCCATTTGCACCACCCAATCTTTGTAAACAGTACATCTCTGTTCAGATTTTTTGAAAAGGTCTCAATTAAAAAGGTCACAAACTCAAACAAGGAACAAATGGATGACAAGATAGGAACTTTACACCCAACCTTGTAGCACTAAAGAAGCAAGTTGAATTCCAGCCAGTCCCCACTTCCACCAGCAGCATTTATACAGCATTCGGTTCATGCACGCCCAAGAGGGCACAGTGATATGGAACTTGTGCATTTCTGCTGTTTTCCACTTTCTGTGCCTGAAATATTCTTGCAAGCTGTGTGAATGGGGAATGGGGTGCAGAAATGTTACAAGTTTAAAAGTGTTTGTCTTCCTATTCCATGGCCGGGATCAAGTGGGTGGTTTATCAAGTACAGGGATGAAGAAATGGATATTTCTTCATGTACCCTCTTCATAATAAGGGGTCTGTCATATGCCTCCCCTTCTGGAAGGCGGGGAACTTGAAAAATGATTCATGTTAGGGCTTTTAGGTCCTTGTCTCCCTGGGTGGGTCACCCTGTAGATTAGAACTGGGGAGGGGACAAATAGGACACAATTACCAAACACCCCTCAACCCCTTCCTCCAAAACTCACTCTGAGGCACACTTTTGAACAGCTTGGCATGCAACAAAATAGAAAGGACAGAAAATCAACTCCCATGTATGTCTGCAATGTTAGTTCTTCCAATGAAAAGCGCCTGTAGGGCTGCCGGCATGCATTTCATCTCCGTAGAAAAAACTCAGGCCCCATACTTGATAATATTCTCCTGGATTTCAAATAATCCCTGCATTTGAATGTATGAGGACTGTGAGCTACACAGCCTGATTTCAGTCATGCATTTTAGGTCTTATAACCGTAGCAGATAAACACTATATTCTCCCGTAAATAGCCCCAAGAGGTAAGAGTGGGAAAGATTATGGCTCGTGTGTGAGAGTAACTCGCTGTAATGAATGGGCACATGTGATACAGTTCTGCTAATAGTGTTGACAGAAGTACTCACGACTGCTGAAGGGCAATGCAAAGCAAAGCAATACTCACGTGACAAAGAAAACGAAACTGTTGGTACTTCCAGCGGAAGCTCCTATCGTATGCTGCAGGCGATCCTCCCGGCTTGCTGCTGAAAGTCAAACCACCAATCAAGTAAATGAATGCACAACTAGCAACGCCTCCTATGAAGCATATGTCTGCAACCATACCACTAACCCTTTTCCGTGCAGAATCATTAGAGCAGGCAAATATGTGTGCACTTACATCCCCAAATCCAAGTATGCAAGGAGGACTTACCTAGATTCAAACCCTGGACGGGGATCCTTGAAGGTGGTGGTTCGCGTGTTGTGATCTACGAAGTATCGGACACCCTCGCTGGTGTATTTCATCTCCCACCCAGGAGGGAGAGCAGGCTCCTGAATCATTCTGTCATTAAAGCACATCAAATGTCGAGTGAGTAATGCTGCACATGCCCATGAGACAGCCTCCTCAAAAGCACATTTGTTAAGACTGGTTAAGCCATCCAACAACTAGCTAACCAATTCACTGTCTTAGAATGTTGTTCTTTATAAAGAGGTGCAAGGCTTGCAGTTGAAGCAAGAAACACTAGATATATATTTACATTCCAGTGAAATGAAATGTTGGCCAACAACACATAGCATTTAAATTAATTGCCTAATACATTAATTTTCACATGCGTTCCTGTAATCCTACTAAGCACAGGTGAAAATCCATGTTATTAACACAGTACAGCCAAACTGACATGAGAAAAACCCTATTTACTGCCTCACAGATTGCGGGATACAATGCCATCGCACAAGGAAATAACTCTCCTAGTGGTCAGCAGTCCTTCTATCCAATGTGTAACTGCCTAACTGCAAGAAATAAAGCCCTTATAGCCTGGTTTTAAATAACTTACAAAAACATGAAAAATACACAAAAACACCATGGCATAAACCATATAAGCAGATGTACAGAGTGCACGATGCTCCTTACTATCATTATTAAGCGATTGGAGTAGCATTGCAACCCACTCGAGGTTTCGCCTTTCGTGAATCATTGCCACCCCCAGCCAACAATGGTAATATGGAGAGAGAGAGCGAAAGAGAGCGAGAGAGAGAGAGAGAAAGAAAGAGAGAGAGAAAGGGAAAGAAAGACAGAGAAAGAGACAGACAAAGAGTGGCAGAGAAAGAGAAACAAAGAAAGAGAGACAAAGAGAAAGAGAGAGACAGAAAGAGAGAGAGTGTGTGTGTTTTGTGTGTATATATACAGATAAACATACATATAAGCTGCAGACTACACCATTAGCTGCAGCAGTTACCAACTTGTAGAAGTTGGAACACCAGTTAATTCAGTTCTGCGGGTGTTAACAGGTGTCAAACAGCCCTGACAAGGATGTAACAATTTAGAAAGTTTGGAGTTTTTATCAGCTAAGTTTTACAAAAGGTGAAACCCTTTTTTGGCAATGTATCCTTGATATGAGCAACAGCAGGGATACCTAAATAAGCACAATTTGTCTTCATATGCATGGACGATCGAGAAACTTCAGTTTCGGCGTACAGAAAAGTAGTATACTTAGTAAGCGAGGGAAAACATACTGAGGACAGTGTAACACAGATTTGTGTCTCAGTATTTCAGCGAGGAACAAAAATATTCTCTATCGGGCACTTAATAAAGCTTCAGGCTTGCTGCTCCAGTCTACAGAAAGTTGATCACTAAAGGAGGTTAGGAGATTTGCATCAGACTGTATTACATAGATGGTGTTTCTTCAACACAAAGATATTTATCATTTTATCGTAGCTTAATACTGTGTCTAAACACCTTTTTAATATCTTACTATATTTTATGAGCTATAGTTGGCAACTCTGCTTTTGCGATGGTTCTCATTGGTAGACAGAAATGTTTTTTAGTAGAGCAGAAAAGGCGGCCCTGACAAATTCTACTATGGGCAGAGTGTGGCTTCCTGCACGCCCATGAGGCATATGCCTTCAAAGACCAGAGTCTGACCCGCGCCATCATTCGTGCTGCTCTGACCTGCACAACTTGTGACTCTTCTGCCGTGCTCAAATGTTGCTTTGCTTCCTTCATCACGATATCTATACCATCAATTCGTCTATCCTTAACCCTGCTTTTAATGTACCTGGCGCTGCCCTGTTTCCAGTAACAATATTCTTCTCTGCCCATCCCACAACATCACTGTGGTACCCTAGATGTATATATAGCTGCCTGCCCAACTGCCTTCGCATATCCCTAGACTTTTCTCAAGGCTGGTCTGTGCCAAGAAATGTGTGTCTCACCCCTTAAGAGGATGCTCTGCCCTTCCCAAAACCATGTTCACTTATGACACTGCTCAGTCGAAACGTGCTCAAGCCTCAGATAGCAGTTACGTTTGCCACTGAACTGGAGTGTCTATGCGGTCTGTAACCCGCTGTTTGCCATGCTGCGTTTGCGACACTTGTGCTGTGTTTGTTATACACTGTTGTAGCTGTGCTGTGTGCGTATTACAAGCTTTAGTGACTGCACTGCTTGTACTTTGTTTTTATAATACTCTGTGGGGGCTGCGCTGATTTGTGCTAGGCTGGAAACACATTTTGTAAGTATCCTTAGCAGCTGCACGTAGTTTGTCCTGTTATCCTGGTTGCACTATATTAGTGATGCACTCGAGGTGCAGCAATGAGTTCTTACTGCACCGTTCTGGAGGACCTGCACTTATTGAATTGACCTGAATTTAACTTTATATAGGACAAACTGTTAACCAACTAGGGTGACCCGTTGGCATGTTTGGGAGTGGCAGTACAGTTTTTGTTATGGGTTGTTGCAGAGTTTTTGCAATGTGCTGTATGGTTTAAATGCAGTATATGGATGGTGCTATTGTTGTTGTGTAATGTAGAACCTGCACTGTGCTCTTATGCATTGTACTGGCTGCCCTGCTTTTAATGCGTTGTAACAGCTGTGCTAGATCTTCTGTATGCCGAAATTTAAATCCCATAGTATGATAGGACTTATATTATTATTATATTTCAGCTGTCCAAAATATCCGTCCCTGTTGTGATGGAGTAACCCGTCCGCCGTTGTCTAAATCAGGCCCTAAATTCTTAATGCACTACATTGGATGCACTATGTGTGTTTGCACTGGAGGGGCTGCTCTGAATTTGAAATGCATTCTAGTGGCTGTGATGTATTTGTAATGCAAAGCAGTGGCTCCTTGGTGGTTTAATGTGCAGCATTTCCTGTGCTGTGTTTGTAATACACTACAGTTGATACACTGTCTTGCTATATTGGATACACTGCAGCTATGGCTGTGGGGACATTGCCAGTACTATCAGTTCCAGGAGGTAGGCAAGGGACTACATTTCCAGAATTCCCACTTCGAGGAGGCAGGTGAGTCTGGCATGAGTCTAAGCAAACAGCATCTGGACCCTTATTACTGGATTCTTTCAGGAGTCGCTAGCCTTCCTTGAAGAAAGCTGTCCTTAGGATTGACAGAAGATATCTTACCCCTGAGTCCTGGGATCCTCCCATTGGGTCGTTCGTGTGTTGTGATTCACGTAATAAACTCGTCCATTGTCCTGTCTCTTTTCTAAAAGGGAAAGAAAACGAACATGGTGAAAGAATCCCTGCCTTATCGACAAGTCCGCAAGCGAGCAACGGGGTGGCAGTGACGGAAGAATGACTTGCGGATTGCGAGAGTGAAATCTCAGCATACTTTAGTGTGCAGGCGTGGAAGTGGAGGGGGAAGAGGATGACCTGGACAGGGAGTATGTGAAATCTGGAGCAATGACCGGTCGGGTAGAATTCTGTTCTGGAAATGTATTTAAGTGTGAAGAGGATGCTTGCATTCGCTATACAATATTCCCTGTTAAAAAAAAAAGGACATGTCGTAGAGCACAAGAGATCCTCAAATTTACTAGGTTCTAATTCAACTTGGAAAATAAAGGACTTACTGGGTAAGCACTCTATTGATACACTGGGGACTGTGGAAGTCACAAAATCATGAACACACAGCAAGAGGGACCAACAGGATTCATCTTGGAAAAAGACAGGTTGAGAAATAATGGCAGGTTGTAACAAAAGACTGTCCCTTTTGAGAAGGACTTGTCGGTCACTCAGTATGCAAAACCATCAAGCATCTCGAGAAGAAACTTGGCCTGAGCAAAGATATTATGGGAAAATGTTGAAAGCAGGACATAGGAAACTGTCATGATTACACCATTGATTGGGCAGTCAATTTCTGTGCTACCTGAATGTGGGGAAAAAGAGGAAGCAGCCATAAACAAGCAAAGGGAGAGATTGCTGTGTTCAGCTAGCCGCATCAGGAGTGATATGGTGTAGATTTTATCAGAGAACCGAAAGCTGTTGGAGAATGATTTCTATGGTAAAAGAAAGCTGAAATTGATTAAAAGACACTGTTTATTAAATATCAATACATTTTACTTCCTTATTCACAAAACTGCATTTTTGTTAACAAGAAACACGAAGGACAGCAGTTTAAGGTCTGACCTCCTTAAATAATCAGATAATTTCTTCCCTTGCACAGCTGAATACCACTGCATCTTCCTTTGGTGAAGCACCTATGCAGAAGGACAGACCTGAGGTGAAAGGGTGCCTCCTCTGGTCGGACAGTAAACTATGCTTGCACTGTTCAACTTTGAGCACTTTTAAGAAGTGCGCACATATTTCTTTGACCAGAAAGTACGTTTGACTTTTATTATCCACAGCTGTCTTATTAAAACCACAAAGTCAGTAACAGAAAGCAACTATGACTGTACGACCCTAACCGCAATTCGTTTATGCAAAGAATCCAAAGCCATCTTTGTCCACAGTACCACCCAGGAAGCCGCCAGACTTGTGGCCATCTTTCTTTTGGGGGAGAGAGGTGGTTGAAAGACTTGAATGGCATTTAAACCTGTACTGCACATTCTTTTCTGCTCCGACTACAAGACAAGGGATACAAGACTACTACACCCAGGACTACGAAGTAACCAAGATATTACCAACCTTACATGTATGAGCAGTGGACCACTACATTTACAGCACACTGCATAGTACGTGTGACTAACAACACAGATTATTTTCAAAGTGTTTCACACAATCTTCCCGCTTCCACGTTTAGACACTCAGCTTTATAAACCACAGTCTTTGGGAAAAAGCGAATGATTCCTAAGTTTACAAGTTCAATTTTTTCTGAGCTAACTTGAGCAACCTTCTCAAACTATTGACCAGTCGTATGTCAACAGTGTTAAAGCATTCTTTTGATGCTACAGCCCATTTTCAGATACCCAATCATCGAAAAGCTGGGAATAAATAGAGATCTTTCACCAAGAAGGCTGAAACAACAAAAAAGAACATAAGCCAACTTTCTGGTCAGTGATGACAAAATCTACAGCTACCCAATGGTCTCTGATTTTTCCACTGTAAATGTATCTCACTGATGTCAAACTGACCAAAACGGCATCTGGCAATCTTTTTAAGTTCAAAGAGGTGCTTTCTACCAGGTAAGGCTGCAGTATATATTTGTGTTAAAGAGTTTAATAGCACTCCATAATGGCTCAGGGATTGACAAGTTTTAAAATTAGTTTCTAAAGAAAAAGGATACATTTGTTTTTTTTATTTAATTCTTCTAAAATTCTGAGACGGAAGTTGTTTTTCCTAAGCCTATTGCATTTTAATTTTTTAACACTAGCCGAAACTTCGAAGAATTATCAAATGAAGTCTGGGATAAAGAAGAGAAACAGACGGAAGAATGGCCAGAAACAAGTACATCTCTCAAAAGAGAGCAGCCGAGGTATAAACCCACAACCACAGCAGTCAAACAGGGTACATCATTCTTGTCAATAAACAGAGAAGTCAAGTCTGGACCACTGTCTCACCCAGCTGAGGATGCCTGGCGCATACATGTCAAAAGTGTGAAAAATCTTGCCCTGCTGTGGAGAAAATGTGCAAAATGTGGCACCTTCCAAAAGCAATAAATGTATTATTTCAAAATGTGAATGTCCAGTTATTCTTATTGCTTCCAATACCATCGCCTACATAAGACAGCTTCTTGGCTGCCAGGATCACCTGTTTAGAATGGAGGAGAGAAACCAACTGTGTTTTGTCCAGAATGACACAAAGTGGACACATGGGAAAACCAGGTTTAAAATATACGTTTCTTATATACATTCCTGGCGATTTATTCACTCGACTGCATCTCCTCCTTTCTGTGACTTGTTGAGTTAATCGTCGGAGAAAGGAGACTGCTTGAGACTATACAAGTAATCAGAGGCCTAAGATTAGCATTTGGAATGTCCGACTCAGGCAGGTCAAGAATAACCTACATCCATTCATGAGAATAGCCAGCCGAGCCTCTTCCATTCTTGTCTCCTTCCAATGGAGCAAGATCTGCCCGTTCACTGGCTGAAAGAAACTGAACTCTCAACTGCATCAAGGCGTCCTTACAGCACACAGAAAAGAAAATATGACCACATCTATTAGATCCGGTCCGACGGAGAGTTAAGGAAACTGTACTTTTTCAGTGCGTCTTTGCCAAATTTCAGCTTGCCCCTATTTGGACTTGGCGCCAAGTCAGGAGGGCTTGCTTATCGTCCGGTGAACTGGGAGAATTGTTTGGGAACTCGGTGACTGTTGCAACCTTTCAGCTCGTTGAACAATTATTTCGTAGTCCACATGCTGACAGAGCACTGTGTGTGTACCCTGGTCTACTGAGGCTCGTATTCCACAAACTTACATTTATGAGCAGGAAGGAAATGTATTATTTAGATCTACTGTGTGAAAAGGAAACAGAATCTGTAGAGGTGGAACGCTTCTAATTGGACCAATGCAAATTACATCCAGATGGAACTCGTGTGTGGTCAAAATTGCTGAACAACAAAGTGCACAGAGGCTCTACGAGTGTAGCCATCATGCGTTATAATTAAAGAAGGTCAAAAAATAAAAGATCACCAAATACACACCCAAAAATGATCGTAGCCATCTTCTATGCCCATAAATTTACTTATTGCCGCCAGACAAAATCCAGCAGGGAATGCAAGTTAAAAAAAAAACACAACATCAAATCCGGAAACATTTACTCCATTGACATAATAAATGCGGCAAACCTAATAACACCCTTAACCTCTTCAAATGTCACCAAATAGCACCCACAATCTACAAAAACGTACAGCCTTATAAACGCCACAAACTAACAATTCATATAAATAATGCCAGGCAAACTCCACAACCACATCATTAAAAGGCAGAAAACAAATCACACAGGCCGTAAATACTAAAATAATGTCGGATTACCACCATGATTTACAGAAACCTACTGACCCTTCAAAAATCCATTTCAACAATTTAAAGTAACAAAATTCACAACTTCAAAAACCGTGGCAAGATCTGGTGCTGGGCGCACCCAATCTAAAAATACAGATGCTCCACTGAAACCTTTTACTAGGATAACCAGTGTCTGCTTTGATAGCATAGCATACACGAACAATGTAATACAGATTTTCAAGTCCAAAAGACTCCAAAGAAGACAATAACCACAAACAAAGAAGTCTGTGGAACTTTAAGTGCATATATACTGTGCCATCTAAACATCCGTTTTGGGCTGGTTCAATTAAAGGTAGTATTTGAGCATCATATACTGCCAAGATTGAACCTTGTGCTCCAACACAGGTCCTTCTCATCCTGAAGGATAAGGAGTACGCACTCACAAACCCAACTAGTAAAGCGACATTGCATATCTATTCTCAGTCAAACTCATAAGGCACTGCCATATGATTGCTACATTCTCACACCAACCCATCAAATATACCAGATAAATTCAATAACCTCACAGAAGCCTGACAAATAACTCTATTGGCCTCACATGCATCAAACATTGTGGAGACCCTATAACCTGACGACAATCAACCAAATGTCAACATAAATGTGCCTTCAGAAATCAACTCAAAGTCTTGAGTAAGACCAACTGATCTCTTGTGTACTAATATCAAATCTGGTAAACAAATCTGTAATTGACACAACTGTATCAAATGCTATAACACAGCATTGCGCAAAATCATAAAATACACCAAATTATATCAAGGAAAACACCATTTTAAAAACAATTGGTGCCAGCCAAATCATCTTTAATAACTAACCAGCAGACAAATATTCTCCAGGCTCCAGCCACCACCTGCTATGCCACTTTCACTCAGAAATTAGAAAGGTCCTCTTCCTTACACATATCTATAAAAGAAATTGGTGCTGAAAAGAACATAGGGAACAAGAGCAAACAGCTAAAAGGAAATGGGGTTTGGATGGCAGATAAAGAAGTATCCCTCGCAAAGGAACACTCTTGCCTCAGTATGTAGGCAGGCTCCCTGGCTGATAGGCCCTGCGGGTGAAGAGATGGTCTACAGAGATCCAACCCATGCATGAGCCCTTGAAAAGCCGAAACAGTCCTGGGTAAATAAGACAAAGCTGGCACCAGATGATCTATGTAGCCACCAGCTCCCAACTTGTATTCCTAGAGTTGATTATGATCCAGCACACCTACCAATTTTGAAAACTATACTTAAGGTATTTTTAGAATACATGTTAATCAGGCCTTAAGTCAAATGTAATTGTTCTCATTCATCTATCGCAATGTTGCAGGCACAGAATCCTGTTTCACAAAAATACGTCTGGTCCCCTAAGAGGTTTGAAAGTGAGGGAGATGAGGAAAGCAAACTTCTCGACAACAGAAAAGGAAGGAAATAACAAGACATGGTAAGCATAATCACACTTGTGGTATGAAGGGATGCAGAAAAAAGCAAATACAAAGAAAATCTGTGCACATATGCACAATCCTTGAGAAAGGGCTAGAAACTGCACCTTAGTATGTGAGTGGAACTGCAATACATGAGGTGAGAGAAAATGGAAAGATAGGGACAAATCTTGGGCACACCATAAAACCCCAAGCGAGAGAGGTCAATAATACCTGGAACAATACCTAGTACAACCAGAGGGAGAGATGACAACAGTCCAGGCCCATTGTTGAAAAATACCATCCCCCAAGAAGGGGTGGAAAATAAAAAGAAGGCAGCTTATTAACACGACAGTAAATCACAAGTGAGAAGGTAGAGATGGAAAACTTCCAAAAACCTCCAGGGCATCAGCAGCAATCCCTAAGAGATGACGGTTAGGTATATTATGATCCAGGCCCTAGTTTAACGTGCCTACAGGCACATTTGTGCACAGGGAGTAAACCTCGCTTTACAGGTTTAACTGTTTCTGCTCAGGTTTCACTAATTAATGAGTATTGAGGAGCAGTGCACGTGGCATCAGAGAGCAGTGAGAATCTGTTCTTGAATCAGGCCCTGAAATAATTCAAGCAACATTGGTAGCACATACTTCAATCCATGAAGTTGTTCAAGACCCAACATTTTTTGAGAAGGGACACAATCCTTGGAAGAAAGAGAGAGGAGAGATAGAGAAGGGGCATTCAACCCTCTGGTACATCGAGCGTGTAAGAGAGGCACCAGAGCTGGATCCCATCCAGATACTCCTCAAGTACCCCATGAACCTCAAGCAAGGATACAGGACTTCAGAGAATCCTGCAAAATCAGGACAGCCCAAGAGAGGCCAGAGAGACATCCCAGCAGTAACTCTAGGAAGCTGAAACTACATAGAAAGCAAACCCTGGAAGGGGGGGGGGTTCAAGGACGAAGACGGTTGTGTAACTCTCCCTCAGACAACTGCCATGGGATAAAATACCAGTTACAAAACGAAGTACGGATAACATTTGAGTGAAAGGAATCGCCAAAACAAAACGTAGGAGCTCCAGAAAAGTGTAAGGCTTCATGCAATGCTGAGGCTGCTTCGAGAACCCCAGGACCTGCCCAGTGGATCACTCTGCCTCAAAACCACGAGATACACGCCTAGACTTGTACTTGTTCAGCTCTTGTGCTGTGTATTTATGACTGATGTAAATTATGATAATCTTGTGGTGTTCTAGTAAAGTAGTTCTACTGAAAAGCACTCTAATAACACCTGTGGGTAATGTCAACGCTACATAAAGATGCAAAAAATAAATATATAAATAAGAGCTATTAGGTTTGAAACTACCATTTGAGGACTCGATTCCTTAGAAGAAGGGAAGGTTATGGGGTTGGAAAAAGCACCGCGGTCTAATTTTCTAACGAATCGAGCTGGTTTAGGAATGGGAAATGATTGGGAACCACTGGACACTAACAGTGATGCCTACTCTGAAGAGGCAAACTGCCAGCGTGCGCTTGACTAGGGCTAATAGGGTACAACATGCTAGGTGAGCAGGGTTGGTGCATGCGTTTGCGGGTGCCAAGAGCGCGCGCGGTGCGGACGCGGGGATGAAGGGCGCAGGGAGCAGAGCGCGCGCCGGGCGCGGGGACAAACGGATCGCGCGCGCGCAGCCGCTGCACTTACCCCAGCCGGACGGCAGCGGTCCGAGCGGGTCATTCTCCTGCGAGGCGCCAGCGGGCTGAAGGAAGAGCCCCGGGTGGGACGTGCACCAAACACAGCACAAAAAACACACACACACAAAAGAAAAGACAGGTTAAAAACTGAGCTGCGACTGGTCCAAGTGGGGGTGATGCGCTGAGGAGAGCCCCGGTCCAGGACAAGGTAAGGCACGCGGGGGACTGAGACCGCGAAAAGAAAGTGGCTCATAGTCCGGCCAGACATCCCTCCAGTGCTGCGAGCCCTGTGCCGAGGCGGGGAGATATGGCAGCCCTCCCCCCGTGGAAGAGCTCCTGGCCGCCCCGTGTCCCCGCCCCGAGCTTCCGGAGTACGGCCCCGGCACACCCACCTGCCCCTTCCCAGGCTACGGACTGAGGGGGCATTCATGAGCCGGGCAGACAGAAGGGGGGTTGCCTCCAACACCTTCTACCTCAAATAATGTCTGAATTCACCATACAAAGCCCCTTTCAACTCAATTCTGCATTATACACCTCGTAAAATGCCCAGTAGATCTCAATGCCCCCTAGAGAGCGCCCCACCCGAGGGGGGCTACCTTAACGCCGGGAGGGGTCTGGGCAGCAGGTTCCCAACACGTACCACATTTGTAAGTATTTACCAAAATGCACCACAGTGAACCCATTCACCCAGAAAACAAAAACACCTTAGGCTTTTTTTCAGTGGAGAAATTACAATCTACGTGTTTCTTTTCTACACGTCTATTTCCCGATTTGGGGACTGGCTTTCTAAGATCTTATTATTACACGAAAGGATATTTCTGTGCTTCATTTTCACTGAAGGGAACAGCATCCCAAGCAGGTGGTAGTGTGAGACAGCTCTATCCTGCCCTCGAGCCTCCTCCCTGCCTCTACTAAAGTCCCACAGGGAGTCACCAGACTTGGAAACGCACGAGCTGCACGCTCTCTCTGTACAGAAATAGTTTTCTTTTTTTCACTTAAACACATATTTCCTACTTCTTTGCCACGGTAAATAATAAAACTGTTCCACGCAATGACAAAACTGATCAAACTGCAAGTGATGGTTTTGGTCTGGACCAGGATGGGTAGATCTTCCACTTCTGAAAGAGTGACTTTTTAATTTTTTTTTTTAACACTTTAATGATCTTGCAGTTTAATCTCTCCAGAAACGATACTGTGCTGATGCAAGTCAACAATGAAAAAACTGTCTTAGTAAATCTCAGAATGCGCCAAAATACATGGGTGGATGTGTGGGAACCCCCACCCTCCACCTACGTAATTCCTTCTCAGTGCATATTAATGCAAGGCAGAGACTTCAGGTGCCTTGCATTATTCCAGATTTACCAGGCCAGGCAGGGCCACGCATGTTAGCTTTGCTAGGTAAATCTGACTTAGGGATTGCGTTGCCCCAGGGTCACCCTGCTTGACGCAAGAGCAATGCAATCCTTTGATAAATCTAGGCCTGTATTGTTTTGCCAGACAAAAAAAAGTAGAAAAAAATACACATTTTTATTTTACAAATAATAGGCTCGGACCTGTGGGAACTCCAGGAGAACTAGATAGTGTTGGCAAAGATACCTCAGCATTATAAGCCTCATACGACCAGTGGCATTTGCTTGATTGGGGTAATATACAAAGCCTCCTAGAAGCAATCTAGAGGCACTACAAAGGGTGCAAATTTGGTACATTCCCATACGTATCAGAGAACATGTGGTTGTAATGCAGTGCATGCTGAGAAAGGTTAAGCGTTTTATCAGTTTAACCAAAACAAAATGTGCTAGCCAAACTCAAGACGGGTCATTATTTACGTTCTAGGTCAGTGGTTCTTAACGTGTGATCCGAGGACCCCGGGGTCCGCAGGGCCTACTCGATGGGTCCTCGACTGTTTTACAACAATAAATAGTATACATATTAATCAAATAAAATCAATAACATATATGCAAATAAGGACGCAACATTGAAAATGTAAAAAAACTTTTTCTACATTGGATTGTGAATTATACAAAATATTTCTATTTAATTGTTTGGTTATGCGTATTTGTTTTTGTGCATTGTTCTGTGGTCCAAATCGTAGAGATTGCTTACAACGGGGTCCAATAACCTCTTCCATGCTCATGACGGCTCCCGGCCGTCATGACCATGCCTGCGAATGGAATGTCTAGCACTGTGGCGGAATAACCGCTGCAGTGAAGAGGATAATGACAGTGGAGGTCCAGTAATGATTCAGTGAGGAGCCCCAGAAGTCAAAAAGGTTAATAATCGCTGCATTAGGTAACCTATTGCTAGTCATCTGAGCCAAGCAATGCATTTTTGTGCACTATTCATATTACTCCCACAAAACAAATTAACATCCAACAGAACATACTAGATAGACCTTATCGTCTGCATCCAGAACGGCACTAAAAGGCCTAGAGTCAGGTGACATGTTGGTCCCTACAGTAAGAAGCAGCAAAAACATCTAACATAGAAATGGACCAGAACACAATATAAATAGTACAATCAAAAGCCGAATCAGGCAACTGTCTGTGATAAAAACCTCAGAAATATGATGGAAAGAACCAAGTTTCCAATAGTATGATCCATAAAAATGGCACATACCTGTAACATAACATAATATGAAATTGTCTGATGCCAACATTTTGAATACTCTTACACTATACAGAATTGCCTAGTGGAAAGACAGCCACCACCATGCATGTGTCGTCTTAACATCAGCCCAAAACATAACTTTAAAACACAATGGAGAGGTAGAAACCAAATCAGGTAGATTAAGATCCAATATACAATGGTTATTCTCTGGTCTGAGAGCCTGAAAGAAAGAAATAGGCAGTGGAGAAGAAGAGATACCCACCAACAAGTAAAGTCAAGGTTACATGAGTAAGTTAAGGCTGTAGGACAAGCTAGAAAAGGACGGCGAAATGGCCAAAAGGGGGAAAAAGAAAGCAACAATGTTAATGACAGAAAGAGAATGGGGTATAACCGTGAAAAAAGGGTTCCATGAAAAAAGGGTTGGAGAGAAAGAAAAAAACAAAAATCCAGTTCCGTGGAGCTAGATTGGAAAGGGTTTTGGGGAATTAATATGTTTCAGATCCATCCTGAATGCTGCAAGAGAAGTGGTTTGCATAGAGTGAGATGGGGTGAAGTCGAATTCTGGTCCCATTTGCTGAAAAGGACTGGGTCATTGTGGGCTTATTTTTTTTTTAAAGATGGAGTCCAAGAAAAAAAGATTTAACACAGTGTAGAAATCACTGGCCTCCAGACTCTTTAGTCGTATTGGTCAGGTAACGAAAAGCGCCTTATGAGAGATTGAGGCTGCCTTGTAAAGTGGTCTCACTTCACTTGGGAAACCACTGTGCCTAAGATAGGAGTGCGTTGGTCAAATGTTTTGCTTCAAGTGACAAAAATAGCCATCAAACTCACTTTTGGTAAACCGGTAAAGAGGCAGTTGTCATAACGAAGTCCTGGCTGAACCCCCATCCCCCAACAATCACAGTTGTATGCGTGCATCCTTAGACATTGTATTTATTTGTGATTAGAGGTTTAGGGAGGTATTCAGAGTTTGCACAACAAGACAGTCCATCTAAACTATTTAGATATCCTGTCTGCCTTATTACAAGTGCACAAGTAATACGTCAGGCTGGCACATTCACCACGTCTGTGACACAGTTCCCCAGCTGTCAAACTCTAAGGCCCTAGGTATTTGTTAAGAATAAGGGTGAATGATTTTGCACTACCAATAATTTCAGTATTGCAGCTGAGCATACTGCAGGAATCTAACGATGATTGGGACAGGAATGATAGCAAGCGTAAGTGAAAAAAGGAGGAACTCCGTTTTCAATTGGTCGAGTTTCAAGTAAAGGATGTCATCCACTCTTGGATGATCAGTAAGGCTTGGATAAGGAACGAAACATCATTAGGTGGCCTGATCTTAAAATAGAGGCATGTATCATCAGCACACTTTACTACTGGATTCCATATTCTTTAAGTTAACACAGAGAATTTCAAAGTAAATACAGGCAGGTTTTGAAGTCAAAATACTCTCTGTGGCAAGTTAAGAGAACTAGAAAAATAATTACTGATTCGATCTACTGAGCTCAATTAGTGAAATGTGAAACAGACTGGGTAAGGAGTAAACCATCCGTGCCCATACGCTCTTAGAATATTAATAGACGTTGCATGATTGACTACGTTGAAGGCAGTAGGTAATCAAAGCCAGCACAGATAGTAGTATAATCTCCAAGAATGGCAGAGAGTTTCTTGAATAGGGGAGAGACTTGCACAATTTTACGTAGTTTGGCAACACTCCTTGAATAAGAGGAAAATTCACTTTATTTTGTCCAAAGGGATAAGTTGCTAAGTCAGGTATTTAGCGATGTTCCCAGAACAATCCATGATAAGGTTAAAAGATTTCACCTTAGCAATAGTTTTGTATGCAATACCTTCTGCCATTTCTCTGAAATGTAGCCACCTGATCCTTGGTCTACAATTAAAGTTCAGGTTTTTCAGAGTCAGATAGTTGGGACAATGAGAGTTCAATGCACTTTACCTTCTCATCAAATCAGTGGGTGACTGCTTCAGATTTAGCAACAGGATCCTTAACTGCTAAGTTGATTTTTGGGTAACATGATTACTTCAAACAATGTTTAGGATGGTTCTTGGCAGAATTAATAAGAAATTTAAAGTGGATGACCTTTGCATTAAATATATGTCCTTTGTATTGTCTCCTTGCACCCTTAAAATTATCTAGGCTGGAAAGGGTGACTGTCTCCAAGGACTCTCTATCTCTCTTAACTATTTACTTACTTCAAAAGGTTCTCTAAATAAACATGGAGCAGACAGGGCCGGACTGGCCATAGCGGGCACCGGGCATTTCCCCGGCAGGCCGCTAGGGTGGGGGCCGGTTTTGGACCCCTGGGGGCCGTTTTTGTTACCGGGGGTCGGCAATATCGGCCCCCGGTAACAAAATTGGCCGAAACCATTTCTTGCAAACTACTCAGCTGCACTCCCTCCTACCCCAGGGGGGAGAGGGGGGAAGGGGAAGGGGGAGGGAGAGGGGAGAGGGGAGGGGGGGGGGGTTGCTGAGCAGTTTGCCAGGGCCGGTTTCTGTTCCCAGTCCGGCCCTGGGAGCAGAGGATCTTTTCTTGCTAACTCGGCAAGGAACTCAGCAAAGCATTCATTGTATTTAGTAGGTCGGCACCTCAATCAAAGTCAACAGTATGTACTAGAGTGTTAAGGTCAATGTTTTTGGTGCTGCAAAACAAAGTAATATTCTTTTTGGGTTTACCCAAGGTTTTGCTCAGCCGGAAGGCCAACGAGAAGGGTGCATTGAAATGATCGTAGCACTCCCTGTTAATGTAGGCAGGCTTGCAGCAGTGTTCTGCAAGATCTATCATGACCAAAGTGAACATTTTGATAAAAGTATCATGGGAGTCACCCAAGTGAAAGTTAAAGTCCCTTATGATGCTGTGTGAATCACAAAGAATTAGTTGGTTTGTAAAGTGCTCCATGCTTTGCTTGATAAAAGTAGTGTTGTGTTGTCATCGCATTTAGACAATTGAAAGGTGCATTTAGGTTTTTGATCTCCAACAGGAAGTAGTAAAAAGAACAGTAGCAGTCACTTGCTCCTGCTTACAACGACTAACGGTCTTGTGAATTACTGCCACCCCTCCACCAGACCTGGTTTCCCAATCACAGTGTCTTGCGATGGTAATTGGTGGTGGTATATTTAAAGAAAAGCACTCAGGAATGTAATTTAATATAATTTGAGCGAGTGGTGAACATTTGGAGATTTATCACATTAAATTAACTTAGTTAAGGCTAGCTCTAAAGCTTTTGACCAAAATACCAGAGATTCTCTAAAATTACAATAGCTGGGAGTCGCCAGATGATGTGTCACATTTGATCGCTATGAGGAAAAAAAACGCCAAATGTCATATATTCTATTGGCACTATGAATCATTGCAAACAGGTAATTAATAAACATGAAATTGCACAAAGGCATTAAAACGTAAACGCACTGAATTTTTTTTGAAGGTACAAAACATAAAAATTCGTTTTAATAAACATTTATTAACTTCAATTAAGACCACCTTTGCTCTAAATCCAATACTACATTCCAAAAAATAGATAACTATAAGAAAACTAGCCGTTATGCCCCTTGCAACAGGCAGTCTCCCTTGCACTTTCTTTCTTGTTCCACTTTCTATCAAATATTAAAATACCCCACAGCGGAAATTAGTTTAAATGAAAAAACTATAAAAAATGCGGAATGTACTTGAAAACTAGTTGATTAATACATGTCAGCTGTCAAGTGGTTTTATTCCTCATGCTTTAATTGTTTTACATTTTGTTTTGTATAATGAAAGCGACGAACTTTGTTGATGTTTTTGATTCTATTTTAGGAAGAAGTTTTTACAAAAGAAGAACGTGTAAAATAGGATTTTTATCAAAGGTATTATTTTGGGTAGGTAATGCAACAAAAAACACGGTCATGTCAACTGTGGCTTAAAACTACATGCAGCTCTGGTTACATTCATAGCGGTATTCACAAATAAGTTGTGTGGTGGCAGTACAGTGAATAATTAATTGATTTCTCCCTGTAAAAGTAAAATATTACTTTATTTCTTCATGGAGAGTCAAGCATGGCTCTGGCCCAAGCCATCACACGCTGGCATAAATAATGGATTACTGCAAAATCAACAAGAGGCAATACTACAATCACAAACACCTAACCTAGCAGCCAAAGCACTAGCAAAACAACTTATTTGCGTAAATAAAAAATGAAAATTAAGAACGGTACTCCTTCTGCCATAAATACATTTTTTCTTTTTTCTCCTGTTTATTTAGAGTCGTGGCCAGAATTGAACTCTGAATACTTAAACTTTACATAAAGTCTCAGTTAAAAAAAAATGTTATGATGTATCCAATTCTAAATATTGAGTGGATGCCGTAGTTGATGTCACATATCTCTGGGCTCCTTAGCATTAAGAGTACCGTGTTTTGGGCTCTTCTATTATTTTTCAGTTTTGTTGCTTTCAAATATGTATTGTTCTCAACAAATGTCAAGGATGAGGATATAGGTTTCCTGTACCAATATACATCAAGCTATAAAATCTAATTAATGTAATGGTTGATCAAGATCATTACTACTTGATATACTAGGGATTCTGAATTCTTCGTAGAGCAATAAGAATTCTGAAACCTAGATAACATTACAATGTTCAATGCGAAGCTTGCTCTGTCGGATTCCAAAAGGCACAACACATAGGAAATGTGAATGTGAAATTTGCGAACATGCTGAGCAGAGTAAGAGTGATCAAGGGGAAAAGACTGTTTTATACACATTTGAATTTCCATCAGTGAAGTAACGTCATCCAGATTCATCACTTTTCCCTGTTAGGCATGGGCGGGCCGGAACAGTCAACACCCATTGGTGGTTACATTAAAGAATAGTTTCTATTCCACTCATGATGATGAGCAATAAGGCTTGCTAGTGAAGGTCATAAAAATAAGATTGTATATGTAATGTGCCTTTCAACCAGCTCCAAAGGGTGGAGAGCATTGACCACTTTGAAGCCATATGTTTCCAAGCATGTTTACGTTTAAAATTATTCTGTGGGGGTAACTAGAAGAAAAAAACCTCCAATATCTTAGCCCACATGAAACTAGCCCCCTTGTTCTACTTCAAAAATAAGTTAACAGTGCATCTCTTCAAACAGTACTTTACTTCACAATAGTTAAGGAATCTCTGATTCACCTTATGTCCTAGGACATATTTGAAGACAGAACACCTGCCCCCATACCATGTACAAACCTTGAATTCCCGCTCCACCTCCCACTCCCCCATTATCTATATAGAGCACTCAGTTGTATTCCAGCTTAATTTACAATATAAAATAGTTTTAAACAACATTAGTGCTTTAGAAACATTAGCTGTTGAAGATGAACAGCAAATAACATGGGAGCACTATTATTAAATCAAGAGTTCGTTGTTAAATCTCTTCAAATCCAGGCATTTCCCGGTCCTTGTTCTCAGACCAGTGAGCGCCTGTCACCAGCTGTCGACTTCATTGATTTTAAATAGCATGGATTCTTCTGTGAGGAAAATAATTCCTGCATTGCCACCATTGATGAAGTCTTCAGATTTTCTAGTTGGTGGTAAGCCTTTACCCAGCCACCAGGGTTTCTTCTGCTTGTGCTCCCTTCCTTTTATTAACAAGCCTTATATACACAGATGTCCATCAACCCACCTATCGCCATGAGAAACTGGTTATTGCTTGGGGTAACCAAACTGTCATAATCAAAACCTGCCTGATTTTTGTAATCCATAAAATGAAAACAGCTAATCAAGTGATCTTCAATTACGCACTAGACCTTTAGAATTCCTTGCCGGAAGATCTTATGCTCTCTCCTTCCCTCATGACCATCCACAAATCTTCAGAAACCTATCTTTATAAAAAGTATCTAATAAAGTAGTAATCTATCTTTTTTGACTGTACTGTTATTCTACGTTGTGTCTATAAACATACAGTCCTCCACTACTCCAGGAATAGTGTCCTGCTTTACAGGCCTCCCTTTTATGAGTAAATACATTCATTTCTTCCTGGATTTACTTCTTTTGAAATTATTCCTTGCATTACATAACCCAATTGGATTGCAGTGTGCAACGACTCATGGTTCTAACGAGGTACTCCCTTCCCTGGATCTAGTCCGATTGACAGGACAGTTTCTTACATCCTCTCCACTGGTGACATCAGGAGCAGTCTCAGAAAATATCTCACAAACAGCTAGAGTTGTCGTCATCATTAGTTACACCTTGAGGTCTGCTTCGCTTGAGTTCCACATTTATAGTTTTGTGTATTTGGGAATTAAGGTGGAGTCCTATTCACAGGGTTTCATCTCGGAGTGTACTTCCTTTGTCAGGAGCAAAAGGCTCACTTCATGCAAATCGGTCTCAGAGTTTGCTTTTATTGGTTTTATGGATTTCGACTCAAATTGAACATTATTTAAAAAATATATTTATGACCATTGGATCTTGAGGGAGAGTATTTGTTTCTTTGGAACCGCTTTCCACATATTATGCTCCCTGGCTAATGCACCAGCGCTAAAGAAAATACATATTCTTTGAACATTGTGGAGTCAGTACTGACAATGGAAACTTATCTTCATTCCATTGTTGTTGAATTCTATGCTGTGCTCTAGCTGGACATTAAAGAATGAAAATAACTTTGCCAAACTTAGATTGCAAAGCTGTGGTCACTATCCTTCTTTCAGCCATGCCTAACAACTGTAGTGTTATGTAGGAAGGTATTAATGCTGCCTGGTTGACAAGCTGTAGTTCTTGCTGAGCAGACACTCAGATGGCAAGTAGAACTAGAAAATTCCAGCATATGTTAATGGTGTTGGCCTGGCTACCTTGGGTACCAAAAGACAACAAATTCAATGTTAGGTATTAACAGTGAAACATCTTAATACCCAGGTCCCATGGTAGAACAAAGTTGAAAACTTCTATCTAACATCAACTTTTTGTCAAATTCCATGAGATTCAAGTGCTCCTCACTGAAAGGACGGTCACTTGTAATGAAATATTAGCTACTGTGGAAGGAACCCCCGTGAAATAAGAGAATTAGTCAATGTATTAAATTTCACTAATATGTTAGTCATGCCATCTTAATAGAACTTATTGTGTGGTATATAAATGTTTTAGGGATTCTATTGGTTACGTCTCTAGTACTGCGAGGCTTCAGTGATATGACACTATAATCGATTTCTGAAGTGAGGGAATGCATATCATTTCGTTTTTACATTAAGTCCGGGTACAGTTCACAAAGTTTCACCTTGGGTCTGCTTCTTTGAATATCACTTCTGTCAATGTCTCACCTTTACTTTTCTAATTTAGAGTTGCTGCACCTGTCTTCTTTTTGCTTTTCAGGAGAGCAATTTAAGGAGCAATAGCAATTTTCTCATTTTAAACTAAGGCTCTGGTTATGAGACAGGCATCCGAGGATACCACTTGACCTGACCACAAATGGCCCAGTATTTTGCACCAAGTTTTTCCAGTGCGGGAACATCTGGACAGATTTTACCGACTGGAAATTCCAGAAGCTAAAATCACACGAGGCCTTAGCTGCAACAGCAGCCAAGCCTCATCTTCCAGCCCAGCTGAGCTTTTTCTTTGACAAGTCAGGGATATGCAATGCTCCCTGTGCCAGATTAAATCTTCCTTTCCCTACTCTCCAAGCCTTTCTCCCTCCACCCCCGCCCTGCATGGAAGGCCCTGATCCCATTTACCCTTTATCCAGAGCAGGTGAGAAAGGAAAAGTTACATCCCTAGAATTAGGGACTACAGTGTGGATCAATGGAAATACTTGCACAAGGACCAACACAGTCTAACAGATATCAAGAGGCTTGAAGCCAAGTCTCATCAAGGGAGTCGTCAGCTCTTATCAAGACAACAAGTGGAGTCACCAACCTACCTATAAACAAGCATTGGAAATGCAAAAGGTCTCGCATTAGGAAAGTTTGAGCTATTGGTCTTATAAATGACTTTTTTAAATTTATGTGTTGTTTTTTAAAATATCTAAATTAATAGCTTTGTCATTTACAATGCCAATAGTTATAACTTTTGCAAATGTGACACCTATAGCATTTGTAATGCAACATGTTTTGTATTTACGTGACTTAGATGTATTGATATTACAAATAACAATGGCTTTTAACTTTTTTAAATAATTATTACTTAAATAAAAGTGATTGTAATTTATAATGGCAATAGCTTAAACTTTTGTAAATAACTTTAGTGAAGATTATGTTCAGTGTATTTTATTGTGACGAAAATCCAAGAACAGAAGTGAAATATTAACATCTTTTTTGACATTTGTAATAAAGCTTGAAACATTGAGAGAACATATTTGAACCAGTGATGCTGTGGTTGCGCTGAGTGATGCTGTGGTTTGCGCTGAGTGATGCTGTGGTTTGCGCTGAGTGATGCTGTGGTTGCGCTGAGTGATGCTGTGGTTGCGCTGAGTGATGCTGTGGTTGCGCTGAGTGATGCTGTGGTTGCGCTGAGTGATGCTGTGGTTGCGCTGAGTGATGCTGTGGTTGCGCTGAGTGATGCTGTGGTGGTGCTGAGTGGTGCTGTGGTGGTGCAGAGTGGTGCTGTGGTGGTGCAGAGTGGTGCTGTGGTGGTGCAGAGTGGTGCTGTGGTGGTGCAGAGTGGTGCTGTGGTGGTGCAGAGTGGGAGATGGGGAAAGGGAAAAAAGGAGAGCAGGGAGAGAGAGAGAGGGTAAAGAGATGGAGAGAGGGGGAGAGAGAGAGGGGGAGAGAGGAGAGAGAGAGGGGGAGAGAGGAGAGAGAGAGGGGGAGAGAGGAGAGAGAGAGGGGGAGAGAGAGACGGAGACGGGGAGAGAGGAGAGGGAAGAGAGGGAAAGGGAGAGAGGGAAGTGAGGGAAAGGGAGAGAGGGAAAAGGAGAGAGGGTAGAGGAGAGAGGGAGGGGAAGAAGAGAGGAGGAGGAAGAGAGCGAAGGACGGAGGGGAGGGAGAGAGGGAGAGAGAGAGGAGAGCAGGCAGAGGGGGAGATGGGGAGAGGGAGAAAAAGGAGAGCAGGGAGAGGGTAAAGAGATGGAGAGAGGAGAGAGAGAGGGGGAGAGAGGAGAGAGAGAGGGGGAGAGAGACGGAGACGGGGAGAGAGGAGAGGGAAGTGAAGGAAAGGGAGAGAGGGAAAAGGAGAGAGGGTAGAGGGAGAGAGAGAAGGGAAGAAGAGAGGGGGAGGACGAGAGCGAAGGGCGGAGGGGAGAGAGAGGCGAGGGAGAGAGGGAGAGAGAGAGGAGAGCAGGCAGAGGGGGAGATGGGGAGAGGGGGAGATGGGGAGAGGGAGAAAGAGGAGGGAGAGGGAGAGAGCAGGGAGAGGGAGAGAGCAGGGAGAGGGAGAGGGTAAAGAGAGAGGAGAGAGAGGGGGAGAGAGAGGAGAGGGAAGAGAGGGAAAGGGGGAGAGTGAGAGGGAAGTGAGGGAAAGGGAGAGAGGAAAAGGAGAGAGGGTAGAGGGAGAGAGGGAGGGGAAGAAGAGAGGGGGAAGAAGAGAGGGGGAGGACGAGAGCGAAGGACGGAGGGGAGAGAGAGGGGAGGGAGAGAGGGGGAGGGAGAGAGAAAGGAGAGCAGGCAGAGGGGGAGATGGGGAGAGGGAGAAAAAGGAGAGCAGGGAGAGGGAGAGAGCAGGGAGAGGGAGAGGGTAAAGAGAGGGAGAGAGGAGAGAGAGGGGGAGAGAGGAGAGAGAGGGGGGAGAGAGGAGAGAGAGGGGGAGAGAGGAGAGGGGGAGAGAGGAGAGAGAGACGGAGACGGGGAGAGAGGAGAGGGAAGTGAGGGAAAGGGAGAGAGGGAAAAGGAGAGAGGGTAGAGGGAGAGAGGGAGGGGAAGAAGAGAGGGGGAGGACGAGAGCGAAGGACGGAGGGGAGAGAGAGGGGAGGGAGAGAGGGAGAGAGAGAGGAGAGCAGGCAAAGGGGGAGATGGGGAGAGGGAGACCAAGAAGCGAGTTTCTCCTGCAAACTAGCATGAAAAGCCAGAGCTCGGGGTGTGGTGGGTTGAGTCTGCACGGGCACACCATGTCGAGCAGCTGCAGCCCTGGCAGGGCGATGTAGTAAAAGTCTGTGCGAATCCTACAAATATAGTACCTTTTCAATTCCCCTGGTACTGTACTTCATTACATGGTGTTCACAGCAACAAACAATATGAAAGTGGGGGCCAGTGACGGACGGCACGCTGTTCCTTTAAATCCTTTAAAAAAGATTTTATCAGTACTAGCCTTCAGAATGTCAATCCAAGCAAACCAATTTTGTGCAGCAATAAAATCAGTGTTTAGGAGGATGAAGAGGGGTGAAACTCCTACAGTGTGAAGTCTCTGTGCATGCACTGTCCAGACACAGCAATGTATTTAAAGAGTAGATCTCTTCATTACAGCCGCATGCTGCAGAACTCTTGTAGGCACAAACACAACTAATGAGAAAAAGAAATAAGCAAGTGCAGCCGAAGCGGACAGCGCTTGTGCAACTAATTAAATAAATAAATATACAAACACGGCCAAAGCAGACCACGCTTGTGCAACTGATTAAATAAATAAATAAACTAGGGCAGTGCAGCAATAAAATCAGGGTTTAGGAGGTGAAGAGGGGGGAAACTCCTACAGTGTGAAGTCTCTGTGCATGCACTGTCCAGACACAGCAATGTATTTAAAGAGGTCTAGCTAGCGTCCGACAGCCTCTCAATTCGTGTATGGTGGTTTGGGCGGGGGGCGAACTCAATGTGAAGCAGACAGATCTCCAGCAGTTTAAGCAGCGAATGAACGCATGAATCCCCGATCAATGCACAAGAAGGATTCTTAGCCAGGTGCAAGTGCACATGCAGCCAGAACACCCTATACAGAGGCTGGGGCATTTCACAGATGTCCACCATGCCACCACATGCCAGCATACATTAATATACAGGTCACCCACTAGTACGAAGCAAAACGCAAACAAGACGGAGGGCATTGCTGTGGGGAGGGGGGAGGAGAAATGTGACACAGCGGGCAGGGGAGGGGGCGGAGCGGGGAAGCGGTGATGAGGGTGTGAAGCAGCAGGGGCCTTTGAAGTGAAGCTAAGCTTCACTTCAAAGGTGTGGGAGGAGTGCGGCTGAGGGAACAGATGACGATTTGATGATGTGCACACGCATTTTAGGTCAATGCGCTTGCGCATCGACCTAAAAGCGCACGGGCACAGCACCAAATCGCCAGTTAGTTAAAGTCTGTTTAAAGCCCTATAGTCTCGCTCCGCTCAATGCGCATGCGCATTGATAGGTCACGAGACCTAAAAATGGTGTGTGGCAATAACTGTAGCCTGGAACATCATGCTCCTAACAGATTTTAGAGTGATCCAACAACTATTAGTTTCAGTTGCTAAGAGGGCAAACGCAATCTGATGGTGCTATGCACAGTTTCAACAACTGGGATATCAGGTGGACAGTCACTGGTCCAAGTCAAGAAGTTAATTCCCTTTGGGCGAATTAGCATCAATACCAGAGTACTTAACAACGACAAACAAACAACTCAATAATACGAAAATGTAACAAGGAAGCAATGATAAAAATGAGAAATTCAAAACACGTGAAAACACTATATTAAAATAAATCTCAGTACAATTTATTAACATACATTATGTTGATTAAAAATTGGGAAACACTCACAGGACGAGACAATAATGAATAAAAACATTCCAAGTAAAAAGGAGCTACGGAAAAGGACTAAACTCAAAAATAACAATTATTCTGAATTTTCCTTAATTTCTTGATCCAGATTTACTCCTTGAGCGACGCGTTTCGGCGGTTTTAAACAAAATATAACCACCTTCTTCAGGAATTATGTATCACTGTTTCCCAATATTTCTCAGGATTTAAAATTAATTTTTCAATGCGTCAGGGTTGGACGCCAGAGAGATTAGACGTTGTACGCGGGACGTTTTCATGCTTCACGGAGGAGGAAAGACAAGGAAAAAATACTTTTTGGTTCATGGCTGTAACTTGCCAAATTAGAACCATATAAAGATTTAAGGATTACAAAACCCCCCCTGACATGGGCTTCTGAGCGCAACAGATTTCATGCGCATTACCGCGTACTGGGTCCACTATATTAAAAAACCTATTATACAGCTATATAGCTGGTGACACTATCGACTGTGGATTTAAGACCACGCCTCTACTATATGTTTTTAATCAGAATTCTATAAACTGTAAGAGGATAATTCGCTGGACGAATATCTGAAACAAAGGAGAAGGAGGAATTACACCCCTTTGACGCATTGAAAAATTAATTTTAAATCCTGAGAAATATTGGGAAACAGTGATACATAATTCCTGAAGAAGGTGGTTATATTTTGTTTAAAACCGCCGAAACGCGTCGCTCAAGGAGTAAATCTGGATCAAGAAATTAAGGAAAATTCAGAATAATTGTTATTTTTGAGTTTAGTCCTTTTCCGTAGCTCCTTTTTACTTGGAATGTTTTTATTCATTATTGTCTTGTCCTGTGAGTGTTTCCCAATTTTTAATCAACATAATGTATGTTAATAAATTGTACTGAGATTTATTTTAATATAGTGTTTTCACGTGTTTTGAATTTCTCATTTTTATCATTGCTTCCTTGTTACATTTTCGTATTATTGAGTTGTTTGTTTGTCGTTGTTAAGTACTCTGGTATAGATGCTAATTCGCCCAAAGGGAATAAACTTCTTGACTTGTGTCAATTGTGGAACCCTATCCCTTTGGTCTTGGGGTCCCTCTCTCTTTTATTAGAGGGACAGTCACTGGTCACCAACACAACCCTTTACTCACTAAGCAAATTGCCAAAAATCTTGCTCCTGCTATCCCAAAATACATCAAGTCTTGAAATGTTGAGGTGATGTGTCTGTATGTGCTGAGATTTTTGGTGGAAGCTTTAGGGAGTTCATCACCAGAACATGCATCTTAGAAGCAGCCTTGAGAAGATGATAACCTGAAATTCTGTTCCCGACTTAGGGCCTGATTTAGGTTTTGGCGTATCGTATACTCTGTCACAAACGGGACGGATATCTCATCTGCAGTATTACAAGTGCATTATATCTTATCGCACTTGTAATAAGGTGGATGGGATATCTGTCAAATTTGTGACAGGGTATCCCATCCGCCAAGATCTAAACCAGGCCCTTATTCTCCTACATGAAATACTGGCCTTCTGACAAGGAGGTCAAGTTGCAACTGGCTACCATTCATCTTTTCAATGTATCACTCTTCCGTTCCTTATGTCAGGCTTGTTGCTAATAGATTCCCTTTTCTCTAGACATTATAGTGCTTCCTTGCTTTTCCAGTAATGTCAAATTCTGTGTTGTGTTTTCTACATCTAGAGCAAACACTGACTTCCGTGGAGGCAGGTGGATGCATGCAAATTGACAGCACTACATGAGACAAAAAGATGCTTACAGGTAATAACTTAATCCGGTTGTAGCACACACATGCTCTTAATCGACTGTAAAGCAGTACTCCCCTAAGTGGTGGCTAGCCAGTGGATGGTACAGAGGTCTGAAACTGTTCGACTATTTCTAGCCTATTGCCTTGCAAGAATGTCTACACAATAGTTTTTTTGTGAAGGTGTGTGGAGCTAACCCTGTGGCAGCTTTACAGATGTCAGCTATAGGTATGTTCCCAAGGAAGGCCATAGTGGCACTCTGTTCGCAGGTGGAGCAAGGTCTGGGGAGGGCAGGTAGGGTCTTTTTAGCTTTAAGGTAGCAGGTTTGGATGCCTTTGATGATCCACCTGACTAAACCTGCTTTTGAGATGGAGTGACCTTTATGAGGCTGTGCAAGGGCAATTAAAAGCTGTTGTGTTTTACAGAAGGACTTCGTCCTAGCTATGTAGTACACAAGAGCATGCATGTCAAGTGTGTGTAGTGCTCTGTCTGCTACCGAGTCAGGCTGTGGGAAGAAGACTAGGAGCTCAATTGTATAGTTATGGTAAAAGGGACAGACCACCTTAGGTAGAAATGTGTGGTTGGTTCTAAGGACAACCCTCACACTGTGGGCTTGGAAAAATAAGACTTTTGAATTCTGAGGGCCTATAGCTCAATGACACATTTCAGGTATTATGTCTCCTACGAAGGCTACGTCCTAGAACAGAAACTGTAAGGGGTCAGAGTTTAGTGATTTAAAAGCAGTGTTCATAATTCTGCAGAGGGCAATGTTGAAGTTCCAGACAGGGGCTGGTTGCACTCTGGGTGGAATGACCCGTTTAAGGCCTTTTATGATTTAATGACCGTCATCAAAGCAGGTTTCATGTTTTGCATATATGCAGCGATAGAGGCTAGGTGTAGCCAAATCGAGGTAGAGAGTAATCCGGAGTAATCCTGACTTCTGCAAATGCAGAGGATAATAAATGATGTCTTCGACTGCGGTTGTAAGAGAGTTAATCTAGTTTAAGGAGCAGTAGTGCATGCAACTCTTCCACTTAGCATCATAGTAAGTGAATATAGTGGGCCTACTGGCTTCCTCCAGTATGTCCATACACTCTTGAGGCAAATTTAACATAACCAAACTAGGACCTCGGGAGCCAGTTTGCTAGTTTGGGGTCCAAACGTCTGAAATGCCTTGGCTCTGTGTGAGAAGGTCTGGCCTGTTGGGGAGCTTCTCGTACTGAACAAGGGGCATCTATAGAAGGGTTGACAACTGTGATTGTGTGGCACCCATGGGCGCCATAGGGATGAGGATGAGGGATGTTTGCTGCAGTTTTCTCACCACATACCATAGAAGTGGGAGAGGATGAAAACTGTATGCAAAGATCTATGACCAGTATATTCACAGCAAAAACGACAGAGAAGCCAATACCGGTAAGCAATTCTTACCTTGATCGCTAAGCTCCCTGGCGGCCCGGGAAGATTAACAGTTCGGCAGCCCAGGCCTGTCATGAAAGATAAACGTGCAGCGAGCCGCTCAAAAAATGAATCTGAAGAAAAAACCCTGGGCCAAAATACTATCAAAAATACAGAGCCATTAAGGAATCACGTCTGGATGTGCATCACGTTTTTGTTTTGACCTGGCTTTTTACAGTCTGCCAATTAAAACAAGCCTACGAGTGACTGGGTTTTAACACCTTCCATGCGGCTGCAATTTTGCGGAAGTGCAGCACTTCTGTAAAACGGGCGGGGCAGCGTCGGCCATTGGCCGACGGCAGCACCAGCGAGGTAGTGCTGCCGTCGGCCAATGGCCGACAGCAGCATGGAAGGGGTTAAGAACATAGCAGGATCAGCTGATCTCGCAGTTCAGAATAAGCTTTTGGGTCCTGAAGAGAACCCTGTCTGCGAAGGGGTTTGAAACGCGTCAACATTTTTTGTGGGGCCAATCAAGTATACAAATTATTGTTAAAAATTGAAAGCCTTGTATTTTGAGAATTTTTGTCTAGTTTGCCATTGTTGTTCATAAGAGATTCTTTTTTTAAATGTTTTATTTTATTTGTTACATTGAGATTTTACATTAAAATAGCTATTTTCACCTAAAAAAATGAAAAAAATAGAAGATATTGGAAAATAGTTCTCCCATTAAAAAAACCTGCCCTGCTGTATGCTGTCAGGGTTGGCAAGATGCAGCGAGTTTGTGGCTGGGCAGTGCACAATGGAGGTTGGTGATTAATTACATCATAACAATAACCACTAAATTAATTTAAAAAATACAGTAAGAACGGAGGCATGAATCTGGTTCAAACACCCAAAACCACTGAAATTCACCAGTTATGATAAGCAATGCATCCATTGCACACAATAACTACCGCCATCTACAATCCTCAAAATACCAATTTGCAGTTGAATTCCAAAAGACATTGGGACATGAAATTAGTTTAATCAATTTATTTGTTGGCATACCTGTTATTAGATATTTGTATTGAAGAACTACGCATTTTTATCATAAAACTGATGCTATCAAACAAAAATTATAAAAATAACTTTAAAAAAAAATACCAATTTGTCATCAGCAAAGAAACCAAAAGAGGTATCAGGAGAACAACATGGGGGACAGCAAGCATTAGAGTGTATGTTGCCCCCCATAACTGGTGAATGTCAGTGGTTTGGGGAGTTTGAGCTGGAACCACACAATATTTACAGGTTTTTAGGTCAAGCGACCTATCTCAATGCCCATGGGCATTGAGCGGGAGCTCGATATATAGCGTCTTAAACAGACTTTACCTAACTGGGCGATTTGGTGCTGTGCCCGTGGCTTTTAGGTCAATGCGCAAGCGCATTGACCTAAAATGCGCGTGCACATCACCAAATCGCTGTCTGTTCCCTCAGCCGCACTCCTCCCACACCTTTGAAGTGAAGCTTAGCTTCACTTCAAAGGCCCCTGCTGCTTTCACACCCTCTCCCCGCTCCGCCTCCTCCCCTGCCCGCCGTGTCGCATTTCTCCCCGCCCCCCCTTCTCTGCCTTCAATCCGTCTTGAAAACCATTTTCTGTTTAAAACGTCTCGAGAGAAATTACATTGGAAACTGGGGATAGTAGTACGGCTTTAAAAGGACAATTACAAGTACTGACATTGTAATAATTTTCAACCTTTACAGGTCTCATACTAAATAATCTCTGTAATATATATGATTGTGCATAAATATGACAGTGCACATCTAGTCACACATTGTTACTGAAGGAGGTAATCGGGCTACTACCGGACCGTATCGAAACACTTAATCACAGTTATTTGCAGTATTTTGTTCGCATTCCAAGCTTTTATTCTCCAGATTTAAAAAATCCTGCATGAAATCCAAGTACAGTTTTCATGAATCCTGTCGAAGTCCGGGTCAGAACTCCCAGTGGGCTGTCTGCACTTGCACACAAAACCAAAAGATCTGTTCATATTGAGTGAAAGAAACAAATCATTTGAAGAATTAACCTATACAAATTGGATCAAAACAAGTAGCATACACGTTTGCGGATCTTGAATTTCTAAAATACAGCCCCTTTAGAACTGTAGCCTGGAAACAAGTGATGAGTTGCCTCTGAATTAATGCGTGATGTAACGTTTCCTTTTGAAACGCACAATTTATCCAGGATTGATGCCAGAACTGTTTGTTTATTGCATTTTTAGAGCACAACATATTCCTTTGGTATTCAATGCTACATTGGATGGTTCTAGATCAGGCTTCTCCAACGAGTAGCTCTTCCGCTTCCTGTAAGTAACTCGCCTGTGTGCAGCTCCGCTTTCTAAATTAGAAGCGTTTTATTGGTTGTATACCATACTTCGAAATTGTGTTTTCAAAAAGATAATGTGAACATCTAAGCTTCAGTGCCTCAACACATGCTGCCGAGATGGTTGCTGCTTTGAAGGCATGGAGATCTCCGACAGGCTCCAGCCCGCCTGAGCAGAGAGCATATCTCTCTGCTGCTCTGGCTGAACTAAGTAAAGCCTGCAAAACGCTACCTTTGCTCCTTTTCTGTGTATTTGCGTAATATGGGCATGTGCATCACTGGAAACAGCACCATCCCTTGACATTGGGAACACTATTGCTCTTGTAGCAGCCCATGATTAATATACTTACTATATGGGTTGGGGGGGGGGGGGGTTGTTTTTTCAGCATTCTGTTTCCCAAAATATGAAATCAGCTTCTGCTGACTCTGCAGCAGATTACAAAAAGAAAATCTGCCTTTTTGGAAAAACCTTAGGACTTTACTCTTTAGGTAGTTTTTGTTCAAATCGCCTCAATTTCTCTTACGCTAAACTAGTAGTTTTTAGTGCCAAGAAGCTGATGTGGCCCTCATTACAAATTGGCAGTTAAAAACCCTGTTATTTCTCTCCGCCAGAATTGCCTTTAACTGGAGTCCTAATAAATCTAGGGATTGGGGATAACGAAAAGGCTTTGGGAAATAAGATGCAGAATCAGTGATTCTGCGCCGATGTCGGTATTATTTTTATCCTGAAACACAGTTATAATAAGCACTTTTTTTTGGGTGCACGTTGTAAATTAAATCCACACCAACTGATCATCAGTAAAATTAAGACGTGTTACAGCAAAAACTTTAAATAATAATATAATCTAGATCATATGAAACAATTGTAGATTGACTTCACTGACAAATTCATTATAAGAGTACCCTTCAACTAATTAAGTTGAAGGAAAAGAATTACAAGTTACCTTGGTTTAAAAATGTATTTTCGTGCTCTTTCGATCATCACGTACTATCTCTTCTTTTGCTCTTCCCCAAAACTGCCCCACCACCATCCATAAGTTCTCCTGGTGCCCCCCTGCACCGGACTTCCCTCAAAAGCCTTTTTCTCCTGTCTTAAAACAGCTTGTTGTTTTAGGCTTGCAGAAAATGTAATGTTTCCAGCCAGGGGCTTCCTGGAAGGAAGCCCCTGAAAGTTCATGTTTCATCTCACGCTTTATTAAATGTATCCTACATTCGAAGGATTTATTTTCAGTTTTTTAATATAAGTCTGTTTATGGATTTTCTCATGCATGCTAAACGTACAAGGGCATTTTCATGTACAGCTACTTGATGTAAATTCAAAACAGTTTTGAAACAAGACCTATTTCACTATGAGTTACATTTCGATCTCCCAGCCAACTCCTAGATTTGTGGTACCATCAGAATAAACGTTCCAAGGTCGTCAGATTGTCTTATGATTTTGTGGACATTTTCTGCTCATCTAAGCTACCTCCTCTGCCTAGTCACAAATCGCTTTCCCTTTTTTCCATTCCGTAACCAAAGGCGCAACTTTGGATCTTCAGATATTAGTGATATCCGTTTGGCAATAATGAAGCCCTTCCTCCCCATGGTTCCGGATGCTCTGCACCCTGCCTAATCATCCATCAGGCCCAAGAGTGTGAACTTAAAAGACGTTTCAGCTGGCTTCTGGACTACACTCCCTCTGTATTGTATGCATACCGTACCAGTATTTCTTTATGATCAGGCACTCCAACCCACCACATCCACCATCAACAACACATCCACCACCACCACCACCACATCCACCATCACCTCCACATCCACCATGACATCCACCGCAACATCCACCACCACATCCACCACCACCACATCCACCACCACCGTATCCACCACCACCACTACATCCACCACCACCACCACCCCATCCACCACCACCGCATCCACCATCACCACCACCACCGCATCCACCATCACCACATCCACCGAATCCACCACCACATCCACCACCACATCCACCACCACATCCACCGCATCCACCACCACATCCACCGCATCCACCACCACATCCACCGCATCCACCACCACCACATCCACCACCACATCCACCACCACATCCACCACCTCATCCACCACCTCATCCACCACCGCATCCACCACCACATCCACCACCAACGCATCCACCACACCCACCACCACACCCACCACCACATCCACTACAACCACCACCCCATCCACCACCACCGCATCCACCACATCCACCACCACCACATCCACCGCATCCACCACCACCACATCCACCGCATCCACCACCACATCCACCATCACCACCACATCCATCACCACATCCACCACCACATCCACCACCACATCCACCACCACATCCACCACCTCATCCACCACCGCATCCACCACTGCATCCACCACCACCGCATCCACCACACCCACCACCACATCCACTACAACCACCACCCCATCCACCACCACCGCATCCACCACATCCACCGCATTCACCACCACCACATCCACCGCATCCACCACCACATCCACCATCACCACCACATCCACCACCACATCCACCACCACATCCACCACCACCACATCCACCATCACATCCACATCCACCGCCACATCCACCACCACCACATCCACCACCGCCACATCCACCACCGCCACATCCTCCACCGCCACATCCTCCACCACCGCCACATCCACCACCACATCCACCGCCTCATCCACGCCTCATCCACCACCACATCCACCGCATCCACCACCACCACATCCACCACCGCATCCACCACCACCACATCCACCACCACCACATCCACCACCACATCCACCACCACATCCACCCCCTCATCCACCACCTCATCCACCACCTCATCCACCACCACCACATCCACCACACCCACCACCATCACTTCCTCCACCCCACCACCATCACTTCCACCACCACATCCACCACCACTTTCCCCACATCCACCACCACATCACCACCACATCCACCATCACCACCACATCCACCATCACATCCACCACCCCCACCACCACCACATCCACCATCACCTCCACATCCACCATGACATCCACCGCCACATCCACCACATCCACCACATCCACCACCACCGCATCTACCACCACCGCATGCACCACCACCACCACACCCACCACCACTACATCCACCACCACATCCACTACAACCACCACCACATCCACCATCACCACCACATCCACCACCGCATCCACCACCACATCCACCACCACATCCACCACCACATCCACCATCACCACCACATCCACCATCACATCCACCACCACCACCACATCCACCGCATCCACCACCACATCCACCACCACTTCCACCACCACTTCCACCGCATCCACCACCACCACATCCACCACCACCACCACCACATCCACCACCGCATCCACCACCACATCCACCACCACCTCATCCACCACCTCATCCACCACCTCATCCACCACCGCATCCACCACCACTACATCCACCACACCCACCACCATCACTTCCACCACCACCGCATCCACCATCACCACCACATCCACCATCACATCCACCACCACCACCACATCCACCACCACATCCACATCCACCATGAAATCCACCACCACATCCACCACCACATCCACCACCACCACATCCACCACCACCACATCCACCACCACCACATCCACCACCACTTCCACCACCACCACATCCACCACCACATCCACCACCAGCACCACATCCACCACCACCACATCCACCACCACCACATCCACCACCACCACCACCACCACCACCACCACCACATCCACCACCACATCCACAACCACATCCACCACCACCGCATCCACCACCACCGCATCCACCACCGCATCCACCACCGCATCCACCACCGCATCCACCACCGCATCCACCACCGCATCCACCACCACCACATCCACCACCACATCCACTACAACCACCACCCCATCCACCACCACCGCATCCACCACCACCACCGCATCCACCACATCCACCGCATCCTCCACCACCACCACCACATCCACCACCACCACATCCACCGCATCCACCACCACATCCACCACCACATCCACCATCACCACCACATCCACCACCACATCCACCACCGCATCCACCACCACCACATCCACCATCACATCCACATCCACCATGACATCCACTGCCACATCCACCACCGCATCCACCACCGCCACATCCACCACCGCCACATCCACCACCACCACATCCACCACCACCGCATCCACCACCACATCCACCACCACATCCACCACTACATCCACCACCACCACATCCACCACCACCACATCCACCACCGCATCCACCACCACCACATCCACCACCTCATCCACCACCGCATCCACCACCACAACCACATCCACCACACCCACCACCATCACTTCCACCACCACATCCACCACCACTTTCACCACATCCACCACATCACCACCACATCCACCACCACTTTCACCACATCCACCACATCACCACCACATCCACCACATCCACCACATCACCACCACATCCACCATCACCACCACATCCACCACCCCCACCACCACCACATCCACCATCACATCCACCATCACCTCCACATCCACCATGACATCCACCGCCACATCCACCACCACCGCATCTACCACCACCGCATGCACACCCACCACCACTACATCCACCACCACATCCACTACAACCACCACCACCACATCCACTACAACCACCACCACCACCACATCCACTACAACCACCACCACCACATCCACTACAACCACCACCACCGCATCCACCACCACCACCGCATCCACCACCGCATCCACCACCACATCCACCACCACATCCACCACCACATCCACCATCACCACCACCATCACATCCACCATCACATCCACCACCACCACCACCACATCAACCACCACATCCACCACCACATCCACCACCACATCCACCACCACATCCACCACTTCCACCGCATCCACCACATCCACCACCACCACATCCACCACCACATCCACCACCTCATCCACCACCTCATCCACCACCGCATCCACCACCACTACATCCACCACATCCACCACCATCACTTCCACCACCACCGCATCCACCATCACCACCACATCCACCATCACATCCACCACATCCACCATCACATCCACCACCACCACCACATCCACCACCACATCCACCACCACCACCACATCCACTACCACCACATCCACCACCACCACATCCACCACCACTTCCACCGCATCCACCACCACCACATCCACCACCACCACATCCACCACCGCATCCACCACCACATCCACCAGCACATCCACCACCTCATCCGCCACCTCATCCACCACCTCATCAACCACCGCATCCACCACCACCACATCCACCACACCCACCACCATCACTTCCACCACCACATCCACCACCACTTTCACCACATCCACAACCACCACATCCACCACCACCACATCACCACCCCATCCACCACCTCCACCCCATCCACCACCACCACCACATCCACCACCACATCCACCACCACATCCACCATTACCACCACCACCCCATCCACCACCACCATATCCCCCAGATCCACCACCACATCTATATGTGTGTGGCTCTGTGTGTGTGTAGGTGCAAATGCAATTTTCTTGGATTTTCGTCACAATAAAATACACTGAACATAATCTTCACAAAAGTTATTTACAAACGTTTAAGCTATTGCCATTATAAATTACAATAACTTTTATTTAAGTATTAATTATTTACAAAATTAAAAGCCATTGTTATTTGTAATATCAAGACATCTAAGTCACGTAAATACAACACACATTGCATTACAAATGCTATAGGTGTCACATTTGCAAAAGTTAAAACTATTGACATTGTAACTGACAAAGCTATTAATTTTGCTACTTTCAAAACCAACACATAAATACAAAAAGTGTCATTTACAATACCAATAGCTAAAACGTTCCTAATGCGAGACCTATTGCATTTCCAATGCTTGTTTTTTCAGTGAATATATCTATGTCACACACAGAGTCTTATGGTGAGCCCACTTCAATCCTTGGATTGTTCAAGTGCCATTCATGTTTTGTTTTCATCCGCCATAGAAAATGAATCAGCCTACTTCAGCCAATGGCTCGCGTTACTGAGATTTAGAGCATTTGCTCCAGCACATCTACTTAAAAAGTAGTCTACTTCAAGGCCAGGGACGCGAGGTCCATTCGTATGTTCATTTCAGCTTTCATTTGTAACTTATTTTTTGCACGCGTAGGCATGCCCCCTTTAGGCAGCAGCATTTTTACTTTATAATATATTTACACGTTAAATTCCTATTGCATAAGTTTGCAAAAAATAAAAAAAAAGATACAGGCTTGCCAAAGCCAGACCTTGGCTTTGCCAATGCTTATTTTTACTTTTATTACATGAGGCTGGCAAGACAACTAACGCGATTTCTAGTCCATACCTAAAAATAATATAAAAAGAAACAAACCACAAAAAGAGACTGATGTACTACAAAAAAAAATTTAAAAAGGAAAAAAGAACCAATGAATGGATTGCAGCTTTCGGGTCCTGATTTGTTGGAGGAAACAGAAGAGGCTGAGAGCGCCAACATTAGCATATATATTATCCGTAAAGCGATAAACCACAAGACTGGCTGAGTTCACAGTTCAGCACCATTACACGTATTTCTCACCAGGGAACCAGATTAAGAGGTCAGATTTCCCCTGTTTCAGCCAGGCATGCCAAAGACACACTGTAATTGTAATCATACAGCATATTAGATCATTCAGCCCCGGTTACCTCAGCTAGCAAGCTTACCTGATGTAGGATCATTCCAAATAAATGAGTCACTGGCTAAACTCCTAATATTCAAATCTTGGTTGGTAGCTAATGAGACAGCTCAAGGTTTAAGGAAAGATATGAATTCCCATGAACCATGGATACAGACCTGACTGGGCGCAGAGACGCTGTAAGTAAGGCTGTGGCACCTCACGACAATATTGAAAGAGTTTAAATGGGGATTTAGCAAATAAAGAAACTACTGAAACTGTTTTACTTTCAGCAGAATTTGCTTTCTTTTCAAAGACAGACTATTAAATGCCAGGCAACATCTTCTGACAAAATGGTACTCACTATTCTAACATGGAGGGATATGTTATAGTTTCCTGTCTAGGACTTTTAAGTGAGGGCATTTTCTAACTGATCTACCGACACTGTGATTGGGATAGAAGTTTGTGAAAGAAACAGGCAACTACAACATAACAACGATGTTTAAATACTTGTATGAACATAACACTTGTTTTCGTTACCAACTAAACTTTACAGGCATTTCCAACTATGCCAGAAAAGTTTTAAACATTGGCTCTACTTTCTGCGATGCATACAAGGTTAAAATCGGCCTGTTTTAAAATGTTCTTTTTAAGTCTTGTTTTAATTTAGAATCAAAACGGTTGCAAATCCACATACAAGTGCTTGATATATTAAGCAAGTACAATGCAATATTGACATACGATGCCATTTCAATTTTTTATCAAACATATTGGCACTTGCGACACAATCTGTGCTTTGATACAATATATCTTATTTTACTATTGGTACAATTTACGTGTACTAGGAGTTAAACTGTAAAAGCACTTGTAAGAGGTGTTCACAGTGACGTGGTAAAACTGAATCAAAGCATGCAAAAAGAACCCCCTCACCACTTGCAAATGAGCTATAAAAGTTTTTTTTAAAAATGGAAATGTGTCATTCTACAGAGACCGAGCAATCTGACAACCGTAGGCAGGAGGCATCATATGACCTAATGCAGCAAACACAGCTTCACTGGAACCTGCCTCTGGTCCAGTATAGTGTATATTTATTTACCCTTGGCCCAATATTCCGAGAAACACAAATTCATCATACAGTATAAGAGTTATTATCCTGCTGCAGAGCAGCCCTGGGGGACGTTATTTTAAGTGGGTAGACAATATTTCTGATGGCAGTATTTATCTGGGACAATCAGGCTTTAATTGATTAATAACAAAACAGTGTTGGTGGGTGCTACTTTTTAGGTTTCGCTAGGGGACGGAGCCGTTAGGCTCCTCCTCCAGAGAAATCTATTGAGTACAGTAAGCACTATGGAACACGCCCCCCCCGTCCCATTGGCTAGCTCCATAAATGGAGCCTAGCCATTGGACGAGGGGCCTGTCCATCAATGCCGGACCAGACACGGGGGCGTTCCCGAGATTCTTTGGCTTTTGCCGACGTCACGCGACGCCGGGAACGCCCCCGAGTCTGGTCCGGCCGGGCCGTGCTTGCTGCTGTCCTGCCTTGTGTCCCTCCTCCCGCCGTCCCCACGTTTCCCGCCTTCCTCCCGACGTCCGTGTCCTTTCCCGCCCCCCTCGTCCTCTCCCGCCCGCCCCCGAGAGCGGAGGAGGGAAGCCCGACTCGCCCAGCATGAGCCACGAGCCCTGTGGGAGGCACTAGGACCCAGGGCCGCATGAAGGACAACAGGTAACCATTATTTGAGCCACGAGCCCGGTGGGAGGCACTAGGACCCAGGGCCTGCTCGAGGGTTTCTTCAGCCGGCCGGCCAATCCTAGCGCGGCCGGCCGGAAGTGCCCCCCCCCCCCCCCCCCCGCCGCCCGGGGGAAGAAGGAAGACGGCGGCCCACAAGAAGTATGGCGGCCAGGCTCAGCCATCGGGACTCCATGGGAGGGGGAGAAGCCGCGCCTCCTCCCGGGCTCCTCCAGCAGCATTGGCGGCGGATCGGGGTGCGTGCTTGAGTTGCTTCTAGCCGAGAGCGGAGGAGGGAAGCCAGACTCGCCCAGCATGAGCCACGCGGTAAGCACACTAGTAAACAAGGGACCCTGACTGTCGTCCTTCAGTGTGGGTCACTCTGCCACCCCTCTCATGCACCTCAGCTGGCCTCACCACTCTGTTAGACAGTGATCGAATTCGGCCTGCAGGGATCCACCTTTTGTTGTACTTGCTGAATTTGTTTTGTTTTACTTCGCTCCCCTCCCGTTGTCTGTGTTCACCATGCTCCTGCCGCCTCCCTTTGTCCATGTTGTCTTTATTCCCACCCCCCTCCTACCATACTTTCGGTTGTACTTTTTCTGCAGGTCTTCTGGCTGCGTTGTTGTTTATAGCCCAAAGAGGGCCGGTCGCAATCAGTGGGCCACAGTTGCCACGTCCTGCTCGGAGGAGGCGCAGAGTCTGCTGCTCTCACCCTCTCCCCTTCAATTGCTGCGGCCTGTGAGGTTGGCGCCCCAAACCCCACATGGCCCTCAACTGTTTATCTATGGCGGACTGTGCGCTGTCCTCCCCCTGCCATCACCTCCCTCGGAATGCCTCTGTGAGGAGGGAAGCCCGACTCGCCCAGCATGAGCCACGCGGTAAGCACACTAGTAAACAAGGGACCCTGACTGTCGTCCTTCAGTGTGGGTCACTCTGCCACCCCTCTCATGCACCTCAGCTGGCCTCACCACTCTGTTAGACAGTGATCGAATGCCTCTGTTTATCTATGGTGGCCAGTAGTACATTTAATGGGATAGTACCAGCACTTTTCATCAGGTTAATAATACCTCCTAGGATTGTGTGGCTCTTTCTTCTGGGTAGACCACACATGATATTTACATCCTGGCTTTTTAACAGTGCTTCCATTGGTTGGGTCTTTGTCGGTGCTGGGTGTACTTCATACAACAGGTTCCATGTGAATTCAAGGTCAGCCTTAAAATTCTGACCACTTGTAAAGTAGTAGGTATGCATTGCTGTGTCTAGTCTCACCCTCTCTCCAACACATCATGTCTATTCCCAGTGGCGTCCACTGCACCATGTTTAAAGCAATACCATGCCTCCGTACTGCATTTTTATTCCTATAAAATAAATAAATACAAACTGCTGGTTAAAAACCTATCTGCTGCGACATAATAGAGTTTTTAGGAATTTTGATGTGTGTTGCTGAACATCCAGAAATAGTTGAGTCTCTGAAGCAGCCGCTGCAGGTAAGAGGGGGAAGGGGGGTAGGGGAGGGATTTGGAGAGACGACCAAGAGGGAAAATTAATTATTTATTTAATTTCCCCTTGTAGTCCTCTCTCGAAATCCCCCCAGCTGGCTCCACTGCTCTTGCCTGCTGCGGCTGCTCTGGAGATGGTAGAATGTGTGAGGCCTGTGGTGTTATTCCTTCTCATTAAATTCCAGATTCCTTAATTGCCGCAATCAAACCACTCCTTCAAAATATAGCGTTTGTCTGCCCCCTTCAAATAGCAGACTTTCATAGAGGAGTGTTTGATGCCTAAATAAGACACAACTTGATATGCCTCTTCCTGTGGTGGAAACATGCTACTGCTATCTGCGGCCTCCTTCGGCGGAAGAAACAACTTGACTGTTCAACTAGTATAATCAGCCCTGACACTAGGATGATGCTAGGGTGCACATTTGAGTTTTCGGGCCACTGGCTGTAAGATGTGGCTGTACCTGTTGGGTCAATCATTTTTCAACATGTTTAGAAAACTCTAAACAAGTGAACCACCTCAGTCCTGACCTTGTCAAAGGAGTAGGACCCGCACATTGCTGTTTCCTTGCACCACCCTTTGCTGGCGAAGTAATGTGTCCCGAACAGCTCTGTTAGTGCCTCTCAGACCAGCCCAAGCGCCGCGACTGCTCCAGTACTGGGACCCACACACTGCTCTGCTGAGATACCCACTCCTGAGCTGCAATGCCTCTGCCTTTCCAGGACTCGGACCCGCACGTTGCTTTGCCAAGGTTTATTTGTGTGGTCGAGAGTTGTCCAATAATAACGCCCACGAAGAGCAGACAGGAGCCTCTCGAAACGCTGCTGTCCTGGCCTATCATCAAGTTGGGATGTCAGATGGACCAACAGCAGCAACCAGGGCAACAGAATCCACATCCAAAAGTAAACATGTAAGAAGACACGTGCACATAAGGAACACCTGCATATGAATAATACAAAGCCCCAATATATCTCCCTTTCTTAACAAAACAAGAGAGTGAGAATACATACACCATAAGATAAGAAATGTTCAAACAAAGCTGTAAAAACAAAAGCGATACAGTGAAAAAGGAGAATACACAGTATCACCTAATACAAATAATAATTGTATTTTACAGGCAACACAGTTATCCTTCTAGTACCATTGCCAGTGGAATCAGAAGTAGAAGAATTAGAAACATTAGTGTTAAGATCACTGATTCTTCAACCTCATCACTCGCTTCCTGGTAACTTGACTCTGTGTGAGTTTGAGATGAATTCATATAATTTACAGTGACACATTCAGGAATTTGAATATCAGGCTGATACATGGAATGTGTGGTAACACTGCCAGAAGTAAAGTCTTTTACCTCTACACCTACATCCCATGTAATACAACTACTTCTCTCACTATCATAAACAAGCGTCTTTTTCTCTGTTAACTCCTTCTGAATGGTTTGGTACTCACAACCGCTCCTTTTATTCAACATCCACAATTTTTAAGCAAAACAGCAGAACGTGTGACTCTTACAATTTGAGTAGGATGAGATGCTAAAACTTACAAGAGCAGGCGGCACAGATAACTTATCAGCAGTAATAATAAAAACAGCTATTCCCCTTGGAACAACTTGCTCCACCTGCTTTTTCAAACAAATTCTCATGAAAAGAGCTTCCGAGATTGCTGGAAGGGGCAGTCACTCGAATCTGGGGTACACCTCCTCCACCTCTGGCCAAGTTCGACCCCCCGCCCCACGTATGGAGCTCTCCCTTCATTGTTTACCTCCTCTCTTTCATCACTTCTCCCTTACCCTCCCTCTATTTCATGCTAGAGGCTTCATGCGAGCCTCAGCTGGTGAAACTCTGCTTCTGTGCCACCCCTGACCTCTGTGTGGGGCTCTTTGCATGTGTGTGGGGCTCTTTGCATGTGTGTGGGGCTCTTTGCGTGTGTGTGGGGCTCTTTGCGTGTGTGTGGGGCTCTTTGCGTGTGTGTGGGGCTCTTTGCGTGTGTGTGGGGCTCTTTGCGTGTGTTTGGGGCTCTTTGCGTGTGTGTGGGGCTCTTTGCGTGTGTGTGTGTGGGGGGGGCTCTTGCGTGTGTGTGGGGGCTCTTGCGTATGTGTGTGGGGGGCTCTTGCGTGTGTGTGTGGGGGGCTCTTGCGTGTGTGTGGGGGGCTCTTGTGTGGTGTGTGTGGGGGGCTCTTGTGTGGTGTGTGTGGGGGGCTCTTGTGTGGTGTGTGTGGGGGGCTCTTGTGTGTGTGTGTGGGGTGCTCTTGTGTGGTGTGTGTGGGGGGCTCTTGTGTGTGTGAGTGTGTGGGGGGCTCTTGTGTGGGTGTGTGTGTGCAAATGCAATACGTCTTGCATTTGCGACAGAGTAAGCTATTGGCATTGTAAATGAGAATGCCATTTATTTATCTGTTTTCAAAACCAACACATAAATAAAAAGTTTGCCATTTACAATGCCAATGGCTCAAACTTTTCCGAAGGCGAAACCGTTGCATTGTAAATGCTTGTTTTGACAATATTTCTACTGTGGCAGAGTGTCTCAGACAGACAACTTCTGAAATTACATTAAATTACACAAACCGGACCCAAAATACTTCTAATGGACATAAAACGTTTTTGGAGCTATAGAGGAATAATGGATTCGGGCATGGTTCAGAATGATGCAGTATTCGGTGACATCTTGAGGTTACTGTAAGATGTCTTTTTGCAGTTTAGGTAAACTGTTTGTGTCTGAAGGAGCCGACAGTGAGGACTGAATGATTACACCTACCCAAAAAGAATGACGTAATTTATTTTTCCACAGTACCTTTAGCAGTAACAAGGGACCCTACTCCTTAAATTAAAAAAAATAAAATAAAGAAACCCTTGTGCCAGTCTCAGTGCTCACGAACCTTTCCTCCGAGGCACAATCATTTAGTTTTCTGATTGTGCCATACTGGGCCTGAATTATGCATAGGATGCACTTTGTGCCATGGCAATCAATCACACATTTATATAGTGCTGCAATTCCCCCCTAGGGGTCTCGAGGCACTTTCAAAAGGTGCGCCTGCTGCAGATACGCACCATTATCAAAAAATTGCTCTGCCACCAAGGCAGTGATAAACCTGCCGGCACTCACCTTGGTGCCAGCGCATTCAGCGAAAGACGAAGCAGCTGCTTACAAATCACTCTGTTTTGCACAGGGCAGGTGGCGGTCACCTGCACATTAAAGAGGGGACAGAGACCCCCTGCAGGCACTTGCAGTGAATTGTTGCAGCAGCCTGCACGGGGATATCTGACGCGTCCATGGGACCCCCTTTCTCCTCTACAAAGGGCTGCTCTCAGGGTGCACATTGACAGTGTGTCATCTCTTTGTAGCGCTCTGTCAGTGCGCCTCCTAAGAGTTTGTATGTCTCAGGGCCCCATCCTTAAATGGACGTGGGAGCAGAGGCAAAGCGATTCCGTCATTTACACGGGGTCACGCCCCCATGCAAGCAGCTTCTTCTGTAATACCATAGTACCTTGTGGGTGCAAAAAGAGGGCGCACAATCCCTTTGCGCCCCCTCCCCACCCAGGGGCACTATGCGTAACAGCGCCCCAGGTGGAGAGGTTTGGTAATGGAATGCACCAATTTCCTAACAGTCAAAGCCCGCCTACCAAGAGTCAGACTAGGGCCGTCAGATTAATTTCACATACCTACACTGACCAACTGCAGCCGGTGGTTTTGATAGACTCTGTTCGGTTTGAGGTGGGAAGAAGCTCGTAGCACAATGCCCATTCAGGTTGAAAGACCACGGCTCCCCAGCTTTGCCTTTAAACAGACCCTTGTCATAAGTTTTGAAATTGATTTAGGCCTTCGTCACAACTGAGTTGCTGGGTACAGTGGTTGTTTCTAGTGATTTAGTATCATTGTAAACTGAGTTTGAGGAAGCATGTGCAATCTAGGAATGACATTACAACATCACACCACGTTTAGCTGTATAGCTATAAAAATGTGGTGTGAAATGCGCTGTTTCTCTCCCAACCTCTAAAATAAATGCGTTTGAACCCTCTGGTACACTCGCTCTTTATGCATGAGTTACATGTTACAACCCCTTTGCCTTATAGAGAAGTGCTATGATGGCCAGAAACCCCACTCTGAAAATCATTCCATCAACACTAATTCGGCTTGCCCTTTACAAAACATTCTGCAGGGCTCAGTGCATGGCAGCAGAAGGTGGTATTTGGCTCATGTCCGAGACCATAAGTGCTTCTGGGCACTTTTACTCTTGCATGAAGAGACACTCGATAAAAACAAATGCCTGTTTGGTCTTCCTTAGTCGCGTAACGCATAATGGTGGGGACCGATGCAGAATCTGAAGAGGGGTCCCTTAATCTCCCATATCTCACAGATATTAATTCATTGATTTGTCTTGGGCTAAAGGGCACCCTCCTGTACGGTTGAGGGGCCCATGAAGGGTCGAGGGCCTCACTGCGCCGCAGGGGCCTGCGTAACGCCCCTGGTCTTCCTTCCATGGACTTGAGCATTTTGGACCCTAGAAAAGTTAGATCTATGACTGTCTGAATTTTCCCCCCTAGTTTTATATAGCACAAACTCGACCCAAAGGTATTGGAGCATTTTACATGGGCATAATTGCCAACTGTCCCGTTTTTGCAGGGCCAGTCCTGGTAAATTGAAGACTGTCCCCGCCGGTAATCTTGTTGCAAAAACTGTTCCTCTTTATTACACACAGGTCTCAAACAAGAACTTTCCATCTGCAGTGGCCCTTTGCTGCAAAGTGTCCCAGGACATTTTTTTTCAAATGTTGGCTGCTATGCATGAGCACCAGTTAGTTGCACAAGGGCACATTCATTTTTGGTAGGCACGGGGAGATAGAGTGATTTGCCCGGAATCACAGGATGTTGAGCCAGTGCCGAGGCTCGAGCCTGGTTCCCCTGCTCCTAAATCGGCAGCTCTGGCCGTTGCGCCACATCCTCGCGACCTCAGGGCCACCGCCTACTATCTTTGGAAGTGATACTTCTCCTAAATCAATAAGGTGCGAGGAGGAAGAGGAAAGTAAAACGCTTTGGGGGCTGTGCCAACCTGAGAAACAGCCAAAACACTGTATGCGCCGCGTGATCTCACCGGCACCACGACCCCTGCGCGCGCCACTGAACTGCGCGGACATTTCACGCTCAGGGTGGGGACTGCAGCGAGGGGGGAGGTACACAATGGAGGGCGCAGACGGGGAGCCGGTGCCAAGGCGCCGCGCTGCAAAGCGCCTGCCGTCTCTTCCTCCAGGTGTCAGTTTCAGCCTGCCTGCCATCTGGAACAGACCCCTATTCATGGACGTGTGCTCGGCGCAGCGGCCGCGCGCCCAGCCCCCTCCAGTGCTCCGGCTACTGTACGCCTCTAGCCTCCACAGACCTGGCGCGAGGGGCAGCGCCTCTGCACGCGGGACGGGGTTCGAAGAGGCCCTATCTGGATGCTACACGTGGTTCGGATGCCAAGCGTGGCCGAATCCACCTTACTATGTCCTATCACCTTGTGGTAATTGTGTTGACGTTTACGAGATACCGTTCTTAAAGAAAAACGTTCATGTGAACTCGTGCCAAATTTCTGGGGTTTGGTGCCCGCAAGGTTTCCCCCCGTTTCCACTAATGTGAGATCCCACCACTGGCAGGGCGGAAACTTTCACCCAAAAAAATGAGCATTTGAAAACAGAACACTCGACAAATGTGTTACCATGGAGCCAAGATAACGTGAAGTTGCATAAAACAATTTCAGTCTCGTGTCACATGGCCGACTTCAAAAATCTCTGGGCCAGCCTTCCACTGTTGCGGAACTAACATCGTTTATGTAAAGCAAGCCGGGGTACTTAGCTAAAACAATATTTCCTTTTAAAGGAGTGCTAGACTGTCTCCTTGAGATCTGGTGGAAGTAAGCCGTGTTCTCGTTGCTGTTTCTGGAGCGAATATTTAGCAGGGTTATTATGACTCGTGTGCACCTACGGTTTCATCAATGTCCATGTTTCATGCGCTAATGCAGGCACACGCAGACTCGACTGCACTTGTTCGGGTGCCTTTTCGGATCCCAGTGTTTGCACTGCACCAACGCAGGAGCATAGCTGCCAAAGGTTTCACATTGCTGCTATGTGTGACATTTTCATAATTTCACTTTCATTATGAGTGACATTTCAACAACTACGAGTGACACTTTCTTGCGAGCAAAATGAAACAATGAAGACGAGGGAAACATATAAATATCTGAAATGACAACCATTTGAGCAACAAGAAACTCTAAGAAGATCTTAAACTGCTGCAAAGCACCAGAAATGGAAGGGCACACACAAAGCCTAGGGGTTACAGCCCAGCCATGGGCTGTAATTTATTTAAAAAAGACACACTGAGCAGTATAATAAAAACCGATTAGCTAAGGACAGCACCGCACCGGGTTCTGGCGAGGGCCACCGCCCACTATTTAATATAAACCTGAGGTTGAGTGTAAATTGCACGGCAAGTCCAAGCAATAAAAATTGCGGCATGATGTTTATTTTTATTAAGACAAATACCTGTACTTACTCTCTCAGGCAGTTAGCATGCAACATGCAGACTAGTCATGGCAGCTGAGCCCGTTGCTGATGGGCCTGGGGCCAAGTTGCCCAGGCAGGATTTCATCCGGCATATTGTCGATTACCGCTGGCAATGGTGGCGGTAAGCAGCAGCCCAGCACCGCACGCCACCAGCAGGGCCGGACTGGCCGTAGCGGGCGCCGGGCATTCCCACGGTGGGCCGCCAGGGTGAGGGCCAGTTTTGGGCCCCTGGGGGACCGTTTTAGTTACAGGGCTATTTTTTGCAGCATAGCTGCAAAATCGGCCCCTGTAACAAAATCGTCCAAAACCGGCCCTGACAAACTGCTCAGCCGTACCCCTAAGCCCCCGGGAGGCCAGCCAAGCACTTTGCCAGGGCAAGTTTTGGTTCCCAGTCCGGGCCTGGTCACCAGACGACCATTGATTCCATCATCCCCAACATCACCCCGCCATGGTTGAGGAGCTGTGGCACACATTCTGACTTTGCCCAAACTTAAAAGTGCAGCCAAAACATATTCCGCCCGTTCGCACCGGGGACAGCAGCTGAGCAGGACGGACCCGTGACTCACCCCCCACCTGACCTTAGCCTATACCTGTGTCTCTCACTCAGTCAGATTTACTATTCAACCCATGATTGGGCACTGACTGGGACGTCATTATGCTTGTGTGTTGTGCCCTTGGGGTGGGGTCTTCAACTTATGTCAATTGTAGCAGAGAGATCAGAAAAACATGAATTTCCTTTTCCTGCACTATACGCAATTTTTATGCTCCTAATAAGCCTCTATCCTCAAAGGGATGCGCACAAATAATGGATCTAGTCTATGCGTGAGTTACCAAATTTACAGGCTAATATACAAAAAAATGATCAACATCAGTATATTCAAAGACATGAAACTAAAATAATTTTCTTCCATTTATTAGACATATTGTTTAAAAGAGCAGCAGACTGCTGAGTATAGAATATATATCATATTGCAAAAAAATCAATATACAATGAATAAAAAATTGTAAAAATGTTTTTTGTCTAAAAGCTTTGCACCTATACACAATATTCCTTGAATTTATTCAACATAAATCAATTTTCGTTAAAAAATGAGAACAAACAAACTGTCGACGCGGCGTTTCGGTGCCTAACAAAATCTTGCACCTTCTTCAGGACTTTGTTCATAACATTGATATCTAATTTATCTGGCTCCAACCTCCTGGATTCTTTGTTCAGAAGATGTTGAATGTGTTACAAATAGGACCACTAGGATTTCTAATCTTTCCTGGCAGTCTCTTTATATTTTCTGGAGCTATTGGTCTCCACAGATTTTTCACTTACAAAGTATATTTGTGTTTTCTTCTTAGATGCTTATGTATGGATATTCAATGAACTTCCTTAAAATTTGTTTAAAAAAGGGAAGGACCACTACAGTACCAATCCTCCTTAATTCTCTCTTGCTGGTTTCGGGGGACGCCTCTTGTTTATTCAACTTTCCACTTTTCTAAGTGTTCATCTTAGAAATAATTGGAGAAAGACCTTCCAATTGTGTGACTCACTCCTTTCCTTCTGTTTTTGAGTTAAGGGCCACTAGTTTAAAATGTATTTCCAATTGGTTAGTATTTTGGAATGTGCGTGGCGTCCTCCCTCTCCGAGTCCTTTACTGCGCAGTTGGAAGGTCTTTCTCCAATTATTTCTAAGATGAACACTTAGAAAAGTGGAAAGTTGAATAAAGAAGAGGCGTCCCCCGAAACCGGCAAGAGAGAATTAAGGAGGATTGGTACTGTAGTGGTCCTTCCCTTTTTTAAACAAATTTTAAGGAAGTTCATTGAATATCCATACATAAGCATCTAAGAAGAAAACACAAATATACTTTGTAACTGAAAAAACTGTGGAGACCAATAGCTCCACAAAATATAAAGAGACTGCCAGGAAAGATTAGAAATCCTAGCGGTCCTATTTGTAACACATTCACCATCTTCTGAACAAAGAATCCAGGAGGTTGGAGCAAGATAAATTAGATATCGATGTTATGCACAACGTCCTGAAGAAGGTGCAAGATTGTGTTAGGCACCGAAACGCCGCGTCAACAGTTTGTTCTCATTTTTTAACGAAAATTGATTTATGTTGAATAAATTCAAGGAATATTGTGTATAGGTGCAAAGCTTTTAGACACATTTTTTTTACAATTTTTTATTCATTGTATATTGATTTGTTTGCAATATGATATATATTCTATATTCAGCAGTCTGCTGTTTTTTTAAACAATATGTCTAATAAATGGAAGAAAATTATTTTAGTTTCATGTCTTTGAATATACTGATGTTGATCATTTTATTGTATATTAGCCTGTAAATTTGGTAACTCACGCATAGACTAGATCCATTATTTGTGCGCATCCCTTTGAGGATAGAGGCTTATTAGGAGCATAAAAATTGTGCATAGTGCAGGAGAAGGAAATTCGTGTTTTTCTGATTGTTGACCCAATCCTTTTCCTGGTAAAAAGGGTAACTCCCTCCTTATTTTCGACATTGTAGCAGAGAGAGCAGTACTCGCAGAGCTGCGAGCTGAGCAGATCTTGAGTTAGCCCCCTTATCCTTCCGGGAGCAGCGTGCACCGCGCTACTGCAGTTCAGTCACAATAGTGCATTATAGCAGCGCTCTGATTGACAGCTGAGCAGCGCTATAATGCATTTCACTGCAGCAATGCGTACTACCACGCCGAAATTTGTTTAACTAACGCCTGATGCATGGTACTTGGCAAGGCTGCAGGAGGTGTGTCTGCTCTTCCTCGTCCAATATACAGCGTAAACACTAACCTTAAAAATCTCAGAGTTGAAGCATGTTTTGTTGACAGTAGCACTTGAAAAAACAAAGGGGGTCATTAGGATGGTGGGCGGACTTAGTCCGCCCGCCATCCTATCGGTGATTGGGACCGCCCGCCATAAGGGCGGGGGTCCCGTAGGGGGCATCCTGCATTTTTAGCATTGTGGCGGGCAGTGCTCTCAGCACCGCCCGGCACAATGCTAAAAATGCACGTATGCATTTGCATACACAAAGCGGCAGGCACCGCGCGGTGCCTGACGCTTTGTTTATGCAAATGCAGGGGGGTACCACAGGTACCCCTCGTGTGCACCCCCCACCTCTCCTTCACTCTGGGGGCCCACAGGGGGCCCCCAAAGTGAAGACCGCATGCCTTTCCGTGGCGGCATCGCCGCCACAGAAAGGCATCTAAAGAAGCCCATGTTAATATGGATGGCGGTGTCTGATAGACACCGCCACCATATTAAACCTTTTCCGACCGGTCGCCTTGCGACCGGGGCAGAAAAGCGGCGGATGGTCTTTTCGTCCGTCGCGGTCCCCTGCCATCTTAATATGGCGGGGGTCATTTAGGTGAAGATGGTGGGCGGATTGCCCCCGCCAGGCCGGCAGTGGCTACCGCCAGCCTGGCGGGGACAATCCGCCCGCCATCCTAATGACCCCCAAAGTTACTAGCCTATTCTTCCGAGCTCTGCTGTCTGCAGCCCATGCACTAACTTGAAGATTTTTAGAGTTAATGTCTGTCCTGAAGACGGGAAAAGGAAACATGCAGACACTTCTGCGTCAGCACAGCGCAAAGAACGGGATGAGATCACTGCTGGAACGTGTCCACTTATGCCCACTCTGCATGTGCAATTCCAGTACCTTGCTGGAAAAGTGGCCTGATTCACAAAGAATTTGCAATGACCTACTCCTCGGGTACTTCTGGTTTCTTCTATGAATTGTAAACCAGAAGAATTACAAGAGTAAGTTACAACCACACACAGCAAAATCCCTGAATCGGGCACTATGACAGTGTTCTTGTGATTGTTTTTTTCTCCCGTGCTGCACGGCACACGATTCATTCAAAATATACTACATGTATCTAACATGGATTTTTTTTTACTTTTAAGCCATTTGTGGGTGGCCAGTGTAACATGATAATGCAATGGCCAGTGTAACGTAATGAACTCGGTTATGCTGTGCGACTCTCAAGACACATATTGCACTGGAAAATACATTGGCATAATGACACCTAGACCGAACTGAAAATAATTGGACATCCCTGGAAAATATGGTGAAGGGCCCTTTGATATTCCAGCAGTCAAGTAATGGCTCCCTCACCCCTCAAAGCACACACTCTTATGACAGTAGATTTCATGTTCTACAAGAGAAACTGCAGAGCTGGGCACTCAGAGGAAGTGGAGGCTTCTGCACCACAGTTTGAACCACAGCTGTAAGCCCGGTGCTGTTCCAGCTTGCTAGTTGCGTCCATGCAGTGTAGCTGCTAGTGCTGTGCCTGGGCTCTGTAATGAAGTATGCATTGCTGCCACTTGGGAGCATCTACAAAGCTTGCATTGTGAAGTTCTGAAAAATGATCGTTTTTCCATAACTAAGTTGCAGGAACCGGGTTCTAGTCTCTGTAAGTTGTCCACAAACTACGAAACCTCAGCAGTCTCTGTGATGGCTTTTAACTCAAGCGTTATTATTATTTTTAAACGGCAGCCTATTTTCCTAAAAGGAAAAAGGGGGAAGTTTAAAAAAATGGGAATGTTTAGAAATTTGGGACCACTGCCTATACCTAAAAAATATGTTTTCACTATTCACAGAAGGGAAGGGGAAGCCAATGGGAAGGGGTCTGTTGGGGGCCCCTTTTTGTTTGTAAATGGGTTACCACATCCTTTGAGTTGGTGGTATAATGCTAATATTTTGCGACCTGATTTAATTTGCAAAACATTAATCCATACCTTAAGGAATTTGGATTTGAAAGGATCTCACTTACAACGCATCTTCCAAATAGCGATTGGTTGATGTTCCCTAAATCATTTCATGATTTGAAAAACCTTTTCTGAATCTTTTAATGGGTTTAGTATAACTTATAAGGTGTTTTAGCAGTTGGAAACCCTCACACTTAAAGAATCTGACGGTTTGCAACCATTAAAACGTTTTGTACATAAGGCCCTCATTACCAATTGGGAAACTAAAAGACAATTTAAAATTAGGATTTAATTCAAACTGTCTTGGACAAACTGTATAAAGCAGTTCTTAACCTCTTGACTTCTGTGCCCTGCTTCTCCATGGAAGCCGAGGATTCAGGCCCAAACAATTTTCTCAGTTTGAGCTTCAAAACAATATCAAAATACAGGAACAAGTATACAACAAATACACAAATTATGAAATATTTTATTTAATTCACACACAAAAATTATAATTTTCTTTTAATTTTAATGGGATGGTGGAGAATTTCAACATTTAGCTCTAGTTCTAGAAAATGAAGAAATATTCTAGTCTGCAGCATATCACTATCACTTTTGCGCATAGTGCATGCTCTCTTTTAATCGACACCTATCAATGCTACAATTGAGGCCACAATCGTACATATTAGATTCCTATTACCGTATTTGTGCTGCTCCCAGGAATCCAGCTAAGGATATCAACTTAACGTTTAGCCACCCATTTTAAATTCCTAAACATGTACAAAGCTTTTTAACATTTTCTATTTTAATTTTTTTGGTTGAATATACTTTAGTAATCTGTTGATGTTGGTTTCTTTCCTAACCAGTCGCATTCCCTGTGAGTTTGCAAAGTGGATCTCTCGAGGGTTCGCGGAAACAGGTTACGAACCACTGCTCTAAAGCATGGTGTCCAGATAATATATAAGAAGTAGCTGACCTGGAACCTTATAAGTAAAGACTGAAGATACACGATGCGAAAAACCACTAAAGGCACTTTGAATCGCCTTTCCAATCCACAATACATAAAACACCAAGAACAAATGCATATAGAGGCTTATTCGCTTGGACTAAAACAATCTAAATACTGAAAAGTCGATCAGAAATGTTCAAAGCCTTTGGGGAATTCGGATGAAACTTGTGACCCCTACGCACAGCAACATAATGCAGTCCCTTATCAGCATCTAGTTGAGCTTTATAAAGTATTTGTGAATCTGGGAGGACATTCAGCTTGAATGAAAAGTACTGCACGACAAGGGTTACTTCCCATGGGTGTCCCAGAGTGCTCCTGTGCTTCAAACCTCTCAAATGAAGTAAATGCGCAGCTACACTAATGGAACAGAAACCCTTCTGATCGGACTGTCCATTAATGTGGAAATCACCAGGAGGAGCAATTGTTAGCATGTTCTTTCCCTTTAAAATGTTTTGTGAATGATTGTAGTCATAAGCTAGTTTTTCACTAATGACATTTAGTTTTACTTGGTTTATTTTCTTATAAAAAGCTGCAATTCAGACAATGGACAATGTAGGCGATACATAGAATGCAAAAGTGTTTGATTTCTAAATGATGTTTTTACAAATACGATTTTATATTTATGTGCGTTAACGGTGCTCCAGCGGCCCTCACACAGGCAGAGCTATTCAAGTATACATCGCTATTAGTGAAGATCCATGATGAAGTATTTGCAGATCTTTGGAAGATGGTGGAAGAGGGTTCAGTATAAAGAATCTAACCTCAAGGCCAGCAGGAACACATCCAGCATATTTAGGAAGCCCGTGCCATGCCATTGTACAAAGCAAACAGAATACACTTTAAAATATCCATGGCTTAATTTTTTATTGGATGTATGGTGAGGAAGAAGTGACATTTATGTTGGAAGGATCTCTTTTACACTGAAGGAGCACTTCACATAGTGTTACAGCGGAGTAGTTCTAAATAGACTGGATCCTACTTCGGAAAAGAAAGATGGGGGGGGGGGGTGCATTTTAGTATGGATTGCAGAACTAGTTCAGAACCCTATGGGTTCCCTTCTGAAACTAGAAATTGGGAGCAGCAGCTGTATGAAGTTTGACTTTGCACTTTCCTTGACCTTTGATAACCTTGAAGGAGCTTGCTTTAGGGATCCAACAAATAGAACAAGAAAGGTTGAGGCCAATAATAATCTCGGTATTGAAGTCTTGCAGTGCCAACAATGATGACTGGGCTATGCTGCATCTCGCGTGGCTCATGGCATCATGGTGTACTTGAGTAGCATCATCGATGTGAGTGAGGTTCTGACTCTACAATCTTTTGTGCTGCAGTGCCTAATGTTCCTACACAAGCTATGATAGAATTCCAATACATCTTTGCATACAAATGATCTATAAATCAATAATGTACATAGTCTGTCCAACAATGGCTTTAGGTTTGTAAAGTACCACAACAACACAACCAGTAATACATTCTTCAGTTACCTTGTAACTGATCTGGCCTTGATTTTAAAAGGTACTGCAGGCCACACCCAGCAGCTCTAGGAATGCCTCAGAACACGATCAAGGCATCTTTGGAGTGGACTTTGATATTAGACATATAGCCCATCAGAGTGATCTGTACAGACCAGTCCACAGTTTACACAAGAGTCCGTCCCCAATTCACAGAACAATTTATCAAGGAAGATGTCATCACCCTGTAGGGACTGGTGAAAATGAAGGCCCACCTGTTTATATTTTCTTCTTTTGCCCAAAAACTCCCAATGGCCCTACACGGTGAAGGAATTTTTTAAAGTCATCGTTTGGCCATAATCAGGAACGAAGACCTGCACAATGAAGCTAACGACCTTATTAAGACTAAGGGTCAAAAAGAAAGAAAATCCACAGAAAATAAATAAGAAATCTTAATCATGAAGAGGAGTGAAGGAGCTTTGCATAGAAGTATTCAACTCCACTGAGTGATAGGACTCAAGAGTGACAAGCCACGGGATTAACTTAGATAGGCTAAGTGTGTATATTGAGCCTTCAAACAGAGCTTCCATTTGAGTAGGTTATGTATGGTTGAAAAACATTTCTGGCCCTATGCCCAGCAGACAAGAAGAGAAATCCGGCACAGCACAAAATTAGAATATGCATTCATCATTGACGTATGCCAATGGTTCTTTCTGATTACAAACTTTTCCTTAGATGACCTTGAGAAAAAGAGTACCTATGTGCAAACACCATGTTGCCAGCATTCCCGTGAGAAGCTTTTAGTGTTTCATCCCAAACATTTTAACAGCACCTTATAACTCTTCCAAGGGTTTTAAGTCTCTCACAAATCTTTATTTACCTGTGGTCTAGGCTCTACTTTCCCCTAGTCTCCATGGTATGTTTCTTTTATATCTCAGTATTTGTCTCCAGCAAGATCTACTCTAACCCATAGAAACACAACTCTAATCTGTGCTCCTCCCAAAACCAGTCTCTGGCCTATATTGTTCCAACCTATGCATACTATTTCTGGCCTAGGCTCAACCCAGCAACAATAGTCTTCTACAGCCTGTTCCTTTCCAACCTCTCTGTACTTGTCTCTGGTCTGTGCTCTCCCCCTCTGTCCAGAACTCCTCTTGCCTGCACTGCTGCCACCATTGCGGCCAGTCTTTGGCACTGTGTTCCCTCCACCCAGTTCTCAACTTGCCCGATTTCTCATATGCCCAGAACGCATCACAGAAATATGTTCTTTGGTTCTCTATTGTCCCTGATGCTCTTAACACCTGTCAATGTGTGCCTTTGCTTATTTTATATCATCCGTTGTCGCCTTGCACACACTTCTCGTGCCCAGTAACCTGTCTCCCACCTAAAATCCTCTTACCTGGTATAGGAATCTTTGGCTGAAATGCTCCATGGCACCTTGCAGCTGGCTGCGCTGAGATTGCCACTGCTCATAGTTTCTCACATACGCCGCTGTTGGTCTCTGCCAGGTGGTAGTTTTTGTAATGTGATCAACATAGTAATATCTGCCACGAGGGTCCACCCTTTTCTCCCATCTAGAAAATGTAACAAAAGTGAACTTAAGAGAGCCGAGCATGCATTTTTCAAAATCATTCTTTTATAGTACACCAACGGCAAGCAGACACAGCTACCTATATTGTGAAAAGGAGAGGGCACCAAATCATCAGATGCACGACTCAAGTGGTTGTTGGGAGCAGAGTAATGAAATAATCATGTGAATGGAGGCAATGGCTTAGCTTCAGAGGGATTAGGCAGGTAGTCTGACCCTTAAGTGAATAAGGGCAGCTAAAGAAGTTGGCTGTGACCAGAAAAGAAGTTTACCTTGTGACTCAGTCTTGTTAGGAAGCAAAAATCAGTCAAGCTAGCAAAAGGTACAAGCAACGTCAAAATGTCTTCAGAGTTCTAATAGTCTTGGCAACAGCCAGTGGAAAAGAAGAGACAGAAGAGAAAAACTGCCAGCAAAGGTACGGGTTCATGAGAGGAGACTGGGTCACAGTGGACCCTTTTAGGGACAATTTGTATTTTGTGACTTCACTTAATGGAAGGTCTTTGTGGATTCAGACTTTATGTGAGAAGGGCAAGGGACTTCTTCAGTGAAAGGAGATCTTATCTTTCTTAGATGAATGATGAATCTATCAAAAATTCACAGAACAATTCTTTTTTTCTTGGCTGTAGTTTACCACTCACCCATGCTTGGACAATAAAAGGCACACAACCTAAATGAATTTTCATAAACCTTGGTGACTAAATACAGTACACCCAGGGTACAGTGTGTGTGGAATGCTAGAGTGTTTGCAGGTAGGTCCACAGTTCCTCCTAAACTAGCTTTAGTGTCAGGTTTAAGGACTCACATCTTTGCTTTAGGGGCTCTTGTAGGTCCCCTGTCTCACAGACCACAGAAATACCTGGGCCTCAAACAACAGGTAAAAAGGATATGCATTAGCTGGGAAGTCTAAGAACTGCCTGGCTTCCTTGTCTGGTATCAAGTTGTTAATTCAGCAAGGACCAGCAATAAATGAGAACTGCATTTTACAATTTATCAGCGGGGAAGTTACAAGTCTTTATTCTTCAATTCTGTGGAAGGTCAATGCACCTGGCTTAGCTATTGTAGAAAAACGCTCCAACCCTATTGAGGGGCCAATACTGGACTGAAAAGGTGCCCATCACAAGCTCTCCCTTAGCTGATCTGCACCTTTTTGTCCTACAGTGTGACATCCTAAACTTCTGAGAGTGTTGGTTTCGAGCAAGCCAAATCTCACAGGCTACTTCTTGTACTGTCTAAAGAGCCACAGCCTCAGTCTGGTGGGAAAACCTCTAAGGATCTGTGTTTACCCCTTCTATCTACTATTGAGAACTGGGAACACAGGCTAGCCCTGGAGCCTTTAGGGCTGCTTGGACCCAGATGCTGACAAATAATTCTCTACTTAGTTAAACAACAAAGTAATGGTTATTCCAAGGCAGGGCCAAGTGAGAAATCTACAAAGGCAGTCCCAGGTACATCCATTAACTTACCTGTATTCAAGCCAAATTTATACAAGTCACCATGTGTTCGAGCTCAATGAATACAGTTATATTTTACCCTAGTAAAAATACAATAGAACTCATTTTAGAAATGTCATTAAAGGTAACATATGCCTTTCAATTGTTAGCCCTCTTTACAAATAAGTAGGACTAATTAGTATTAAGTCAGGCTCTGTTCTCCAGTGTAGACAACATATGGGGGCAAAAGAGGAGTAGGTTTATACGCGCCTCCGTCATATGGGACGGAGGCACATCAGTGCCCAGTCGGAGTCACTACAAAGTACAGGAAAGCAACATTTGCGCAATCACACCAGCAAATAAGGGATCCTTAATAAACACTGGTAGGTTATTTGGGTACAGAGTTAAGACTATTTCTTGGTGTGACTAAGAGATATTAATCAGCTAGAGCAGACAGCTCAGTATTCACCTTTAACATTGTTGCACTTAGGAGTTGTAGTGAATGATGGACATCTGTCATCAGTCTGTTACCCTCACCTTTGGCTGTCTCCCACTTCTAGTTACTGAATTTGCCAACACCTAGTGGCGTTAAGAGAAACTGCTTCATTACGCATTCGGTTTAAAAAAACAGGATTGCAGACAGAACCCCTCTTTTACATTTTCTATAAGACAGCATAGGGTACATATTGATTGGTCATCTTAGGTCTCTATTTTCCACTTGCCTGGTGTACAAAGGAAACCTTATTACACAATCAGTGTATTGTTTTGGACCAAATCATTGGGTCTTTTGCCTTAAACACCTCTTAAATTGCTCCTATTGGGTTCCTTTCCCATGCAGTGGGAGCAGGGTACAGGGAATAATTCCTCTCTTCCCACATCTCCAGAGAGATGGCTGTTCATCATCATCTCGAGCAATACTCAAAGGTCAGTTTCTGTGCATTTATCGGCTGAAACCTGCGTTGTAACCCTGATATTCACTCCTACAGATGAAGCATAACTGAAGATTTTAAGCAGGGATCAATAAACGTCTAGCCATCTAAAAACTTTGTACACCCCATGGTAACATTTTTGGTCTATTGATGTTAATTTTAAACCACTCCTAGTGCAATGAATGGAAATAATTTGAATGTTATTTCTTCTGTAGTCATTTGTCAATCAGATTTTTGAGATGGTGGACTACCAAAACAGATATCAGACAGGAATGTTCTATTAGTTTACTTAATTTCTCCCTGATCCCTTAAGCCCAAGTGATAACATGTCACAAAGATATGTGTGTGTGTCCTTAAAAGCCAAAGGGAACCGGGAGACGTACCAACAAAACAAATAAACACACATCTCTTAAAAACAGAATTTAAGTATGTAATCAGGCATGAAGTATTTTGTATATTTTTGAACTAACTGACATTAAACTTGAGTCCCAAAGGATTTATGAACTACATTTCTGGAATACACTGTCAGGAATAAAGAGAACATTGATGATCATAATATTAAAATTCATGCAGATCTCTGGAATGGCGCTCACCCCACCCAATATAAAGAACCCACTATCAGTAAGATGACCCATACATCAACCATAAAACTAGGGCATACTCATAGACCGGAACAGTCAACGGTAAGACATCCTTCCAATGCAACACCTAGCTGTATTTGATAATATACCCAAACCCACAATTTAGTGTAGCTGCTTAAAGTGGTTTTAGTGCGACTAAGGCCCTAGAGTGTCAAAGAATGAAAAGTTGTAAACAGGAGAACAGATGAGAAACAAGAGTCTAGGTGATGCCAGGTTATCCAAAGATTTGCGCGCTACAGCAAAACTACAGACCACCTCCAATTGTGCATATTTTTTGTCACCAAAATCAATTTCTCTCGGGTATCAGAATTTGAAGCAATGATGTATCACAATGGATTGACACACTTGATTAAAACTAGATCCTCAAACAGTTGTCTCAGCAGAATTGCAATGTAACTTACCCCGGAGGAAGAGGCCTTTCCCATGTTGTGGTCTTTGTATTGTGGTCCACGTAGTACACCCTCCTGTTAGTCAGCTCACGCTGTTCCCACCTACATCGAAAATAAGCAATAAGCCTATGTAGACCTTGTAAAAGTAGGTTATGGAATATGCAGACCCTGTTTAATTAATACAGCACCCAAAACAAAAGGAAATATACTTTATTTTATACTCATATATGTTGTATTCACTTTTCTATGAGGAGCATTCAAATACTTCAGTTCACAAAAGAGGTCTTCAAAGTTCCTGACATGGAGTACAGCAGTCACAGAGGACATATTTTTTTTTTAAAAAGAAATTTCCATCATTCTTTCAGTTTGAACACCTAACATCTGTATCAGTTACACTATACCGTACTGCACTGCACTTATGAAGTGGTCCTATAAGCTTGTCTGACCATGAAAGATCAGTGCTCCAAATTGCAATTCTTTCATTTATACGCTGGTAGGCACCGCTATAAAATACATAAATAGATCTCCATCATCTCATCACACTACAAACCTCAACATTTCCACTTCAGCAACATGACTGCCTCCAGAAGCTTTCAGGACCGCTCCCGCAAAGACTACAAGGTTCATGGCTCGACAGTTGGAGAACGACTTTGGGTCGTGGTTGCGCTCCAGGCACCAGAGGCACACGAGATGCGGATCCGTGACGGACATCAGCTTGTCACAAGGCTCGAATCCAGTGCGGTGAAGGGACATCACACATGCACCGGATGTCGAAAGCTCAAAAAAGGCGTCAATAAAATGTCAAAAAAGGTTAGTCAAAAAGTGACTGAGGGGCAAGCTCTCTCTGGATCTGCTCTAGGCTGGCACGGAAAAACAAAGAACTGATGTCAGCGCGCAGGGACAGCATCTAAGTAGACAATGCGACGTCATTCCGGCGACCACGACGAACGCGGAGTCGACTGACGCCAACTACTGACGCGCAGGAGTACTGCTAAAGAAAAAATCTCCATATCCAGTCTGACGCCGGGGGGTAATTCTAAAGGTAAGGAAGATAACTACAGTCTCTTTCAGATACGTCAAATACTGCGAACAAGCTAAAAGATTTTAATGAGATGTGAATAAAAGCCGAAGTTCCAGAGAACTCTTCAACCATCTATAGTGCAAAATGTTGCAAGCAAGTTAAACATTCAAGTGAGATCGCAGAGAAGGGGAAAGAGTGAAAGAATGAAAGGAAAACTAACAACCAAGTGTCTGTTGATTTACAATAAATATAGTCACTGGAATGTCTAAACGATTTGAAGGGTCACAGGGTACACATAGTTCAAGAAACGCAGACAAACATGGTGTTTACTGTTAACTATTACCTCCTCATATTAACATATTTACAATTTGTTATGTTGTTCTCATTTATATATGGTTAATGGCCATTTTCATGGCACTCAATGCATTACGTACCTTGGTGCCCTTTATTGTGGAAAAGAGAAACATATCAAACAAGTCTGATGTTTGCTGGCGTTTGTGTGAGATTAGTAGAGTAGGTTGTGTAGATTAGAGTGAAGGAAAATTGTGTTTCGCTTGGGAGATTAGTAGAGAGTTTTAAGTGTAGGGGTGGGCATTATTTTTATACATTGGGTGATTAGTTGTCTATTGCACAACCGGCGTAGGGGTGCCCTTTATCTGTATCAGGAATCCAGAAGGTAATTAGGGTGATGTTTATGTATTCCTTTAAACGTATATGTACATTGGAAAATATAATGAGTTTTAAGAAACAATTGTGAAGTTTCTGTGGCAGCCCTTGTCTGCCGCCATTTTACCAGAGCCTCGCACTCCCTACGACAGTCTATTGTTCCACCATGCGCGAGTTTGTCACATATTTTAGGACCACTATTGTAGGATATTATTTGCACCTTGATTTCTATTTCAATACAGTGTGACAACAGTTGACATCAGCTTGACAGAGGACCTCCAAGAGGTGTTGGACTAATGGCTAGGGCGGTCAGCCTCGAATCTGGGGAACTGGGTTCGAGTCTCGGCAATGACGCTGAACATCATGTGATTCTGGGCAAATCACTTAATCTCCCGTGCCTAACCAAAATGAATGCGTGTCCTCATGTAACGTAACTGGTGCTATGTAAAGTGCTCGGTTACCCGATTCGGGTCAAGTTCGCGCTAAACAAAACTCTGCAAAAAAAAAACAATCCAATTAGCTCCCAAATTCCAGCAGAAGCAATATAAATGGGCATAATACTGTTTTTATCAAGACCAGATAATCATGAATAATCAACAATAATCATGAATAATAAAAAGAAAAGTACCAAAGACAAGAAACACATGCCCCAACATTTCTCCTCATGCTGCCCTTTCCAGGCTCAAAAAATAAAATTGGCTAATAAACACCAAACTGACAGATTTTATGTTTTGTAGAGGTGGAATCTCCACCTAATTTCTTAAATCCTCCTAACTTAGTGCTGGGCCATCAGAATGAGCAGAACTAAGGGTCACTTTTGAAAATATGTCAAAAGTTCTATTACGGTGTTAGCATATTTGTGTGATGTGGCCCCTAACAAACACTAAAAGAGAAGGCAATTCTAACAAAATATAAATCTCACCAACGTCTGAGGAAAAGGCACTATCGAGACACAGGCGACAACATCTAGAATCAGCCTATTTAAATCATAGACTAGTCTTTCTTCTGATCTTCAGGCAAGCACCTCTTGCAAAGAATAGCACAGTTCAAATCTCTACCCAAGCACATTTAGCAGAACACTGGTCTCCTCAAACCTATTGACAAAAGCCCCACAAAAATGTGTTTTTTCAGATGTTAGGCATGAGTCTCTTGAAATCTTTAGAGAAGGCATTCTACCAAAGTCTGCCATTCTCCTAATCTCGAGACGATGACGTTTGGCAACAAACTATGTTGTTCAGATGTCTAGAAAAGGACTCAGAAAAGCACTTCAGATTTGCAGTTAAGCATGGCCCTCTTCAAATCACAAAAAGGACTATTCGCAATGCATGGGTCCCATAAATTCTACAGTCATGGACTTCTAGCACAGCATTGTTCTCTTCAAATTAATATTCACCGACCTTTGAAAGAGCCATCTGTAGAAAGATGGATTACAAAGCTGGTGTTTCTTCAACCTGTGTATATTGTCTCCTAGTCCCTTGCCTGTGCCAAATACCAGTTATTCATTTTTACAGCATCCTCTTTTTGCATCCACCTGGTAGGAGAGTGTCATTTTCGGAGAAATGGGCGAGGGAGCAGATCTAGGGGTTACGGTCAAAAGCCATACACGTTTTTGTGTTATTGGGCATAGCATTTTGATAGGGAAGCCTTTAAATGGCACCTTCTCAGCTCATTAATTTCAGTGGGCAGGTTGTTGGGCTATAATATAAGCAGGCTGATGATGTGAAGACTGAGGCGGCAGCAACTGATTGATGACATGATGGAGGTAATGTTACCTCACCATTGTGCAGGCTGGAGCAATACACCTCTCACCGAGGTAGGGATATTTGCATTTCAAGGAGGGCTGATGACAGGAAGAGAGAGGTGGTCCTATGGCCTCGATGCATCATCAGTCAGTCAGCTGCCCACCACACTCCTGTTTGTCTGACACAATCTGCATGTAAAGTCCACTTTCTGGTGCTCCTTCCCTGCCAGGTGGCTGCTAACAGACCAACCCTTTTTCTGCAATCTAGTGCCAGGAGTCTCTGGCCATTCTGCCTGCTGCTCTTTTTTATTACAGTGGAAACTTGGCCCTGCTCTGCTCAGGCTGAGCCTTCTAAAAGTCAGGAACTCCATCTTAGAATAAGTAATCATCTCATTGAAGTCCTGTAATTCTATTAAAAGTTGTGTTCTAATATCTAAAAGCAAAACGTAAATTTGCGCCTCACTCTCATTGCCAGTGTACCACACCCACTGTGGCATTTGAACAGGGTAAGAGTCTGACACAAATAGGTCTTCCACAAATTGAAGAAACTGCTTTCGAAATATAGGTTATATTATATATATATATATATATATATATATATATATATATATATACACACATACAAGAGGGCAAATCAATAACCCAATAATACACCTGGGTCAATAAAGCCTATATGTATAATAATCAGTGAACCATTCTAATCTGAATTAAGTTCATACATTTAGATGGGACACAACACAGTTTACCTTTCCCCTAGTTTCTATTTATTATCAGAGGAATCCTTCTACAAGCAGCAGGACATGGTCTGAAGAGTCCTGGAGATGGCCTAGGCATTCTGTCACCTTATTTTGGAAGGATGACGCAGGCAGGCAAATCCAGAGTCCTTGTTCAATTCCAAAGAAAAGAGCTACCATAATAGTTCCTATGAAGGTTTAAAGCAAGAGGTCACGTTACAACCAAGAATCCCCTGCTCCCATATAGAGCAAACCAAGCATTACTGCAACTACTTCTGTCAAATGAATCTACAAATGAAAAGTGTTTTCCAACAAAGAGTTGTACACTAGATTCTTTAGAGTCAAGGTTGTTCGTAGGATTCACCCAAGATTTGTATTAAAAAACACAAATTTCCATTCTAACTAAGTGGTGAGTTTATCTACATTCTTTGAACAGCCATCTTCGCCATTGGAGAGGTCACTAAACACAAAGCAAGCATTTTCGAAAACAGCATTTTTGTAACCTTTGGATAATCTTCTCGTGGACTATTCTTACCAGAACAGGGCACAACCAGAAGGGTCTCTTTGTGTATTGCTTTTTTCCAGAAGAAAGGCAACATGAGAGAGCCAGGAAGAATTTCTGTGCATTCCAGCTGTGGAATGGGCGCAACCACAGAACTGCATTTCAGGGGAGGAGACATAATTCTACCTATTTGAAAATAAGATACACTTTCATGAAGAAATACTGCTGGGATGTCCAGTTGGCCACTGGATTCAAGATAGCTTGGCTGATGAGAATTATGAATCCGAAACCGGTCCCAGGATGCTTGTTTCCGGTCCATGCAATACATGGCTTGGCAGTTCGGTCTGGACTGTTCCCATGTGGCACAGGGTCAGACTGATTTGCATATGGCCATGTCTGAACTGGGGTGGCTGAGTGAGCTAAAGAATGGTGATGGATTAAACCCAGATCAGTTGACTGGGGGTGAGTGTTTGATTTGCTCAAACGCTCCGGCCATCATCCCCTTTTGTATCGCTTTGTTCGCCCTAAATTGGCAGGGTATGCTCAGACGTGAGTCCCTTGCTCACTTGGCCACTGGATTCAAGATAGCCTGGCTGATGAGGATTATGAATCCGAAACCGGTCCCAGGATGCTTGTTTCCGGTCCATGGAATACATGGCTTGGCAGTTCGGTCTGGACTGTTCCCATGTGGCACAGGGTCAGACTGATTTGCATATGGCCATGTCTGAACTGGGGTGGCTGAGTGAGCTAAAGAATGGTGATGGATTAAACCCAGATCAGTTGACTGGGGGTGAGTGTTTGATTTGCTCAAACGCTCCGTCCATCATCCCCTTTTGTATCGCTTTGTTCGCCCTAAGTTGGCAGGGTATGCTCAGACGTGAGTCCCTTGCTCACTTGGCCACTGGATTCAAGATAGCCTGGCTGATGAGGATTATGAATCCGAAACCGGTCCCAGGATGCTTGTTTCCGGTCCATGGAATACATGGCTTGGCAGTTCGGTCTGGACAGTTCCCATGTGGCACAGGGTCAGACTGATTTGCATATGGCCATGTCTGAACTGGGGTGGCTGAGTGAGCTAAAGAATGGTGATGGATTAAACCCAGATCAGTTGACTGGGGGTGAGTGTTTGATTTGCTCAAACGCTCCGTCCATCATCCCCTTTTGTATCGCTTTGTTCGGCCTAAGTTGGCAGGGTATGCTCAGACGTGAGTCCCTTGCTCACTTGGCCACTGGATTCAAGATAGCCTGGCTGATGAGGATTATGAATCCGAAACCGGTCCCAGGATGCTTGTTTCCGGTCCATGGAATACATGGCTTGGCAGTTCGGGCTGGACTGTTCCCATGAGGTACAGGGTCAGACTGATTTGCATATGGCCATGTCTGAACTGGGGTGGCTGAGTGAGCTAAAGAATGGTGATGGATTAAACCCAGATCAGTTGACTGGGGGCGAGTGTTTGATTTGCTCAAACGCTCCGTCCATCATCCCCTTTTGTATTGCTTCACTCTATGAGGAAAGCAACTGTGGGACAGGTGATGGTGCAGAGGCTCTTACACTGAGGCGAGTGACACCCTCTGTCCTTCTTAAAGCTTGCTATACTAATTGAAAGGATGTGAAGCTCTTAATGACCAGATATTGGAGAGGAAAAGGTTTCTTTCCTGTATCTGTATGTCAGAGGTTGATGTTATTCACATGCACTCTACATTTCTAAATGGTAAGGCATATTTGTGCTTGGCTTAAGACTATTCACCTCACTAGCCACAATAGAAAGGCTCAAACAAGGAGGTGGATATGTTACTGTGTTGAATTTGTTTTCTGTGAAGGATACTTCAAAGCATGCAAGTAAATTAAGAAAAGCTACCAGTCCTTCACAATAACTCTTTCCTTTTATTCCCACCAAAGGAGCAAGAAAACAGCAGATTGAAACCGTGTGCGCTAAACCTTGGGAACACAAAGCATCTTGTTATGGGTAAAGAAGGAGAGCGTACAAAAATATTACAATAAACAGTAAAAAAAATGCAATTGCAAATTGTATTTATATAGTGCATACTACTACTGGCGAGGTGTTAAAGCACTTTGCGGACAGTAGCATGCATAACATTTTTGATATCACAAATAATGTACTATAAGAACAAGACAGAAAAATCTATTCCACATGCTCTCAGTGCTATGTATGCATGGAATGTTAATGAGCCATGTATTACTTCTCTTATGTTTAACCTGTGATGGGAAACATGTGGCGGACGAGCTGCCTCACTTTCCTTCCCCCTTCACTGAGAAAGTAGTAGGACAAAGCAAAGTCAGGGGCACAGAATTCCTGCCCAATTATTGGCTTTTGTTCTAAAAAAAAAAAAAAAAAAGGTGATCAAGCAGTAAAAACAAGCCTATCCTTGTTCTCCACCGGCTTCTATGTTTATTTATGAGTCATCCTCCGTCCTGTATGTCCCAAAACAGAACGACAACCACAAGAGATGCCCCTTTGTTCTCACATCTGCTGCAGAAGTTTGCAGAGACAGCCCTGAGCAAAGTAAAGAACATGGGATCTCTGTGTGAGCCTTGAGGACAGGAAAGAGAGATGATGGAGGTATAAAGAGTCAATATGTCCTTGCAAGACGGAGCTTGGCACTGCTCATGCACCCCCATTTTGGATGGCACTCTGTCTGGATAGCCCATAGCATCTAGTTATCTACTCTCATCATTTGCGGAAGCAGTGCCATGATTTACTCCAGGGAAGCTATACACGACAAGTCCTAAACAAGCACTGGCGTTGCCAATAGGTCTCGCAGTAGGAAAGTTGGAGCTATTGGTTTTGTAAATGACAAAGCCCTTTATGTATTTAAAATGATAACCAAAGTGAAAGGCATTGTTATTTGCAATTGTAATGGCTCCAACTGTCGTACTGCGAGACCTATTGGCAACGTGAGTGGTTTTTCGTGTGTGAGTGGCGTTGTGTGTGTGAGTGGCGTTGTGTGTGTGAGTGGCGTTGTGTGTGTGAGTGGCGTTGCGTGTGTGAGTGGCGTTGCGTGTGTGAGTGGCGTTGCGTGTGTGAGTGGCGTTGCGTGTGTGAGTGGCGTTGCGTGTGTGAGTGGCGTTGCGTGTGTGAGTGGCGTTGCGTGTGTGAGTGGCGTTGCGTGTGTGAGTGGCGTTGCGTGTGTGAGTGGCGTTGCGTGTGTGAGTGGCGTTGCGTGTGTGAGTGGCGTTGCGTGTGTGAGTGGCGTTGCGTGTGTGAGTGGCGTTGCGTGTGTGAGTGGCGTTGCATGTGTGAGTGGCGTTGCATGTGTGAGTGGCGTTGCATGTGTGCGTAGTTGAGTGGCGTTGCGTAGTTGAGTGGCGTTGCGTAGTTGAGTGGCGTTGCGTAGTTGAGTGGCGTTGCGTAGTTGAGTGGCGTTGCGTAGTTGAGTGGCGTTGCGTTGTTGCGTGGTGTTGCGTTGTTGCGTGGTGTTGCGTAGTTGCGTGGCGTTGCGTAGTTGAGCGGCGTTGCGTGTAGTTGCATGGCGTTGTGTAGTTGCATGGCGTTGTGTAGTTGCGTGGCGTTGCGTAGTTGCGTGGCGTTGCGTAGTTGCGTGGCGTTGCGTAGTTGCGTGGCGTTGCGTAGTTGCGTGGCGTTGCGTAGTTGCGTGGCGTTGCATGTGTGAGTGGCGTTGCATGTGTGAGTGGCGTTGCATGTGTGAGTGGCGTTGCATGTGTGAGTGGCGTTGCATGTGTGAGTGGCGTTGCATGTGTGAGTGGCGTTGCATGTGTGAGTGGCGTTGCATGTGTGAGTGGCGTTGCGTTGTTGAGTGGCGTTGCGTAGTTGCGTGGCATTGCGGCGTTGCGTAGTTGCGCGGCGTTGCGTAGTTGAGCGGCGTTGCGTAGTTGAGCGGCGTTGCGTAGTTGAGCGGCGTTGCGTAGTTGAGCGGCGTTGCGTAGTTGAGCGGCGTTGCGTAGTTGAGCGGCGTTGCGTAGTTGAGTGGCGTTGCGTAGTTGAGCGGTGTTGCGTAGTTGAGCGGCGTTGCATAGTTGAGCGGCGTTGCGTAGTTGAGCGGCGTTGCGTAGTTGAGCGGCGTTGCGTAGTTGAGTGGCGTTGCGTAGTTGAGTGGCGTTGCGTAGTTGAGTGGTGTTGCATGTGTGAGTGGCGTTGCGTTGTTGCGTGGCGTTGCGTAGTTGCGTGGCATTGCGGCGTTGCGTAGTTGCGCGGCGTTGCGTAGTTGAGTGGCGTGGCGTAGTTGATTGGCGTTGCGTAGTTGAGTGGCGTTGCGTAGTTGAGTGGCGTTGCGTAGTTGAGTGGCGTTGCGTAGTTGAGTGGCGTTGCGTAGTTGAGTGGCGTTGCGTAGTTGAGTGGCGTTGCGTAGTTGAGTGGCGTTGCGTTGTTGCGTGGCGTTGCGTTGTTGCGTGGCGTTGCGTAGTTGCGTGGCGTTGCGTAGTTGCGTGGCGTTGCGTAGTTGCGTGGCGTTGCGTAGTTGCGTGGCGTTGCGTAGTTGCGTGGCGTTGCGTAGTTGCGTGGCGTTGCGTAGTTGCGTGGCGTTGCGGCGTTGCGTAGTTGCGCAGCGTTGCGTAGTTGAGTGGCGTTGCGTAGTTGAGTGGCGTTGCGTAGTTGAGTGGCGTTGCGTAGTTGAGCGGCGTTGCGTGTAGTTGCGTGGCGTTGTGTAGTTGCGTGGCGTTGCGTAGTTGCGTGGCGTTGCGTAGTTGCGTGGCGTTGCGTTGTTGCGTGGCGTTGCATAGTTGCGTGGCGTTGCGTAGTTGAGTGGCGTTGCGTAGTTGAGTGGCGTTGCGTAGTTGAGTGGCGTTGCATGTGTGAGTGGCGTTGCATGTGTGAGTGGAGTTGCATGTTTGAGTGGCGTTGCGTTGTTGCGTGGCGTTGCGTAGTTGCGTGGCATTGCGGCGTTGCGTAGTTTTGCGGCGTTGCGTAGTTGCGCGGCGTTGCGTAGTTGAGCGGCGTTGCGTAGTTGAGCGGCGTTGCGTAGTTGAGCGGCGTTGCGTAGTTGAGCGGCGTTGCGTAGTTGAGCGGCGTTGCGTAGTTGAGCGGCGTTGCGTAGTTAAGCGGCGTTGCGTAGTTGAGTGGCGTTGCGTAGTTGAGTGGCGTTGCGTAGTTGAGTGGTGTTGCATGTGTGAGTGGTGTTGCGTTGTTGCGTGGCGTTGCGTAGTTGCGTGGCATTGCGGCGTTGCGTAGTTGCGCGGCGTTGCGTAGTTGAGTGGCGTGGCGTAGTTGATTGGCGTTGCGTAGTTGATTGGCGTTGCGTAGTTGAGTGGCGTTGCGTAGTTGAGTGGCGTTGCGTAGTTGAGTGGCGTTGCGTAGTTGAGTGGCGTTGCGTTGTTGCGTGGCGTTGCGTTGTTGCGTGGCGTTGCGTAGTTGCGTGGCGTTGCGTAGTTGCGTGGCGTTGCGTAGTTGCGTGGCGTTGCGTAGTTGCGTGGCGTTGCATGTGTGAGTGGCGTTGCGTAGTTGCGTGGCGTTGCGTAGTTGCGTGGCGTTGCGGCGTTGCGTAGTTGCGCAGCGTTGCGTAGTTGAGCGGCGTTGCGTAGTTGAGTGGCGTTGCGTAGTTGAGTGGCGTTGCGTAGTTGAGTGGCGTTGCGTAGTTGAGTGGCGTTGCGTAGTTGCGTGGCGTTGCGTAGTTGCGTGGCGTTGCGTAGTTGCGTGGCGTTGCATGTGTGAGTGGCGATGCGTTGTTGCGTGGCGTTGCGTAGTTGCGTGGCATTGCGGCGTTGCGTAGTTGCGCGGTGTTGCGTAGTTGCGTGGCGTTGCGTAGTTGCGTGGCGTTGCGTAGTTGCGTGGCGTTGCGTAGTTGCGTGGCGTTGCGTAGTTAAGTGGCGTTGCGTGGTTGAGTGGCGTTGCGTGGTTGAGTGGTGTTGCGTGGTTGAGTGGCGTTGCGTGGTTGAGTGGCGTTGCATGTGTCAGAGGCTAAATGTAGCACAGGGAGACCTCCAGTGGTAAGACAATCAAAAACAACTTAGAAAACATTTGACAGTATGAAGAGATCAAACTCATGAACAAGCGTGATACACCTCAGCTAAAAATCATGATAAATAACAACACACATTAGAAGTGAAACTGCAAGTACAGAAGGACCAGCTTTGCTTGTTTAAAACTCCCACTTCAGGCAGATGAGTGTAATGTGTAAAGCGTCTTGTGCACAAGAAGAGGAATGACTGAGGCGCATTGGTGTGAAGCACATCAAAGGGCTTCTCCTCCCCTAATTAGCCGTTCTGGGGAAACTGAAAGTACGGCCGGCCTGCGGCCGGCCATGAATAATTAGGGGAGGAGAAGCCCTTTGATGTGCTGGGCTGGCTGGCCCTGAATGCGCGTGCATGTTATCACGTGGTTCACGGGCACTGCAAGAAAACCGCGGCTGAAAGCCCTTTGGTTTGAAGAGAAAATAGCCAACTTGAATTCTCCCCATTTCCCATTCCTGCGGAATGGTAAAGGCGAGACCTAAAAAAGAAGTGGGGGGGACGCTGACGACACGACAGGAAGTGATGTCACGAAAGGTGGCTTGCACCATCAGACTCATTGCCTCGCCTCGCTCTCCCCTTAGATGCGATGGCATCAGAGAAGCCATCGCGTGAGCAGCGTTCTGAATGAGCTCCGATCTCACCCCAGAGAGGCCAAAGAATGAAAATGCTCCATTTTCTCCAGTAATCGAGCTCCTGGTAAAATAAGTGGGGGGACGCCGTCCACCCTTTTGGTACCCCGACTAGAGTACTGAAGCTATACAACTTAAGTAACGTAAGAGTGCAGGGTGCAAAGGAATCACCTAAAAACAACAAAGGGAGGTTTCAGAGCCAAGAATGGCAGGCTGCAGAAATGTGAGACATTGAAGAGAGATTGTGTGTTACCCACTCTGTACTTCGAACAATCCTTCTGGGTGATGAGACTGCTTTTCTAGTTTATTGCATCGATTTTGCTCCTATCCCTTAGAGTAGTCGATTATTATGATTGTTTTCTTTTACCATATACTGTTTCTATTTGTTCCCTTATCCCTGGACTCTCCCCCCCCTTTGTTATATATTCCACCTGATTCTACTGTAAAGCGATCTGACACCCTCACGGGTCTGATTCGCGATCTATAAAACACTAAATAAATAAATGTATGACGAGAAAAACAAGCTCTTATGAGATTAAATAAAAGCAGAGACAACAGCTAAAAAATTTAATTCGGGCCTTTGCAGATGTCAAATTGGAAATAAGCAAGCGCAGGGCACACTTACTTAAAAAGCACAGACAATACCTTCAATTAGTGGATGCAATAAAATTGAGAGCCAGAGCTCAAGCCGTCACATTGCACACATCCTTTCTGACAGTTATGCAAAGACAATATCTTCATTTAAAGATATACTATAAGGGGGAATTGTTACATGAGCCGCTTCACTTCCGCGTGTCAGCACAGGAGCAGGTCTTCGATAAAATACTGCCATTCTATGAAGCCTTTATAGAGTTAGTCCAGAAGGTCTGAGAGAAGCCACAGACGGTGCTGTCTGCGTCCAAATTGGCCTCAAGAAAGGAAGGACTGTACCAAATGTACCCTTTGTACGTCTCTGCAGTCTGAAACCGGAGGGTTTTATTGTGTTGACCTGTCTTCATGCAAGCTGAAGTAGTATGGTGGTACCCTTTCTCGAGTGCAGACAGCGAACCCAAAACCTGGATGTGCTGGGCCTCCTCAACAGTTCTAATACCAAGTCCAAGAAAAGCATCTGTAGCCAGAATTTGCAGGTATGAAGAAGTCCCTCGTAAATACATAACAAATGTGCGATATCTTCATTGTGATTTCCAAACAATCTACAACATGAGCAAGTGAAGGTGACAATATTTCAATCTCTTTGAGTTTAGCCACAAAGTAAATGCAGAAGTAAAAAATGTACAAAATTTGTACTTATCTTTTTATTTAGAGTCTGAATAAAATAATTTGTAGGTTTAAAGAACAAGTTACTTACCTTCGGTAATGCTTACTAATATTATAAGGCTTACCCCAGGCCAGTACCTTTCCTAGCAGAGTCCTTCTGCACCAATCCCCCTGTGCACAATTACCGGGCTGCACACAGCAGTGGTCTCACATGTGCAAGCTTCAGATGTGTTCACATGTAATCAGTCTAGTGTCCTTCCCTTAGCTGTGCTGTGCTGCTGTGGCCTTGTCCTAAAAGGTAAACACTGAAGGTAAAAGCACTTAATCCAATATCCGTGAAATTACCGGAGATGAGATTCATCTACTGAGACTCACCCACAGTGAAGGACCACAAACCAGGTGATAAAATCCTGGAGGCCTAAATGGACAGAACATATTTGCAACAGGGTTTAGACCCAATTTGCCTTCTTATGCTTGCACTTCACCTTACCAGAGGTCTTCAAACATAACGTTGAGTGGTCACAGACACTGCCTTAGGACCGTGCCTGCGACTTGGCGCATGAGCAGGACCTAGGAGTTTTGTGTTTGATGACATAAAACTTATCCTGATCTTGGATCAACTCTGAGTGCATGGGAATACACTTATCGCAAGTCTCAGAGTAAATTTTGAGTCCAGACACCAAAGACACACCTTGTGCGGGTCCATGACTCACATCTGCTTTCTGCACACTAGGGACATTGTTTAGAAGTTGTTGGAAAACTGACAAAGTTGGGAGCGGAGCTACAGATTCTCATTCGAAGGCGCAGAAAGAAAGTGACTGACATCAGCGCACAGGGCTGGTGATAATATGGGCTCCACTCTGTCACTTCAAGGGAGGTGTGGAATCAGCGTAGCGTCGAATGGGGCCACCTAGTGGTGCACGGAAACACTGATGTGGAGAACGTTTTCTAGATACAGTCTGGTACCAGTGGAGTATTCTAAGGGGAGGAATCTGCAGTTAAAAGTACCATATTTTCTAGCGTATAAGACAACTTTTTAACCCTTTAAAATGTAATCGAAAGTCGGGGTCATCTTATACCAGGGTACCAAATTTTTGGGAGTGGAAACAACGCTCCGCCGACTTTGAAATTGGAGCAGAAATCATCAAACATCAGAGCCTGTGCTTCAACGGCTGCATCCTAATGGAATCCCAAATATAAAAGAAGATTCATAACCCCATATTTTGAAAAAAGGGGACCCCTATATATTACTGTTGCACCTGCTATACATAGGGAACAAACTAAGTTAAGGAAGGTCTGTAGCCAAGTGACATAATCAAAATATGTTTACATGGAGATCATGGTTGATATAGCTTACATATGAGATTGAGATTTACTTAAAAGAATTGATAAATATATATAATATATACCAATAAAATCAAATGAGAATATTTCATTGTTTGAGATTATCTATATATAGTTGGACTTTCCATTCTCAATCTCATATGTAAGCCGGTAACTGTGGAAAGATCACTAGAGCTGAAAGATACGGTACCCGGGAATCAATCCACACTGCTGATCTGGCGTCTCTCTCTCCTTCCGATGTGGCCATAAATCTCGCGTTCATCGGAAGGAGAGGAGCGTCAGTATGTGATATCTTCAGTTCATGGCCATAGAAAGGGGACTGTAGAATTTTCCCGCCAGCAATACAGTATGGTACATAATGTTTTGCTGCAGTTATTTCAGAAGGGTGATTACGAAACATTCCTGATGAATCACAAATACACTGCATTTCTTTTTAAGGTCGGATGTTGAATCCTTACATACTTTCTTTTCTTCACACGCATAATACCTGAAATGCACTATACTGTTCTACATGGCTGTTTAATAATGAAGGTAGATGATTGGAGAGGGCCTGTAGTGTGAGCACATAGTAAAGATGACACTAACAATACGTTTTAGAACATGAGAGGAACAACAAACCTCCAAATCCAAGCGGAGTTTGTATGCAGTGTGCACATGAAATACCGATACCAGTACCAGTACCAGTACATCGCTTGCCATGATTGGCTGGTTGTTGTAAACAGGAAAGGCAGTCAATCTGGTGAGCAGATACATGTGGTGGTGGTGAAGACAGTACAGCACCAGTATCTGTACCTGTTCATACAGTACAGCACCAGTATATACAGTACAGTATGCAAATGGCTAACAGTCAAGAACCCATCATGGCTCCAGCAGCAGCAAGAAGAAAGAAATATGAAGCCAGTTACAAACTTAAAGTTGTAAACTTTGCCATGGAACATAATAGCTGTGCTGCTACAAGACAATATGGAGTAACAGAAAAGATGGTTAGGGACTGGAAAGCAAATGAAAAAGCATTAAGGAGTATGCCAAGGGGTGAGTGTGCATTAAGAAGAGGCACCCCACATTGGCCAGAACTCGAAAAACATGTAGCAGACATGGTGAATGAGCATCGCCAAAGCGGTTATGTAGTGACACGAAATAAAATACGTTTGTTTGCACTTCAGTGGGCCAAATCTAACCCAGATCTCAGCAACAGATTTAAGGCCACTGTATCCTGGTGTACTAGATTCTTGGGAAGGCATAATCTGGTATTGAGGCAAAAGACGAAAATTGCACAAAAAATTACCTGCAAATCTTGATGCCAAAATACATAGTTTCCATCACTACGTAATACAGCAGCGCAATAAACATGGCTATGCGTTAAGTACTATCGTAAATATGGATGAAGCTCCAATGAATTTTGATATGGTTGCAAATAAAACTGTCCATCCAAAAGGTGAAAAAACAATTGTAATAAAAACAACAGGACATGAGAAGTCCAGTTTTACAGTGGTACTAGCATGCACAGCTGATGGCGCCAAACTGAGCCCAATGATTATTTTTAAAAGAAAAACAATGCCGAAACTCAAGTTTCCTGTTGGTTGTTTTGTACATGTGAATGAAAAAGGCTGGATGGATGAAGAAGGGGTAAAGCTATGGTTTGATAATGTATGGAGCAGGCGACTAGGTGGACTTATTCAAAAACATAGTCTACTGGTGTGGAATATGTTCAGGGCTCATTTAACTCCCAGCACCAAGCAAAGGCTGGCAAGAATAAAAACAGATGCTGCAGTTATTCCTGGAGGATTGACATTGTTGGTGCAGCCACTGGATGTGTGCCTAAACAAGCCATTTAAAGATCGCATTCGAGAACAGTGGAATGAGTGGATGGTTAGCGGCGAAAAGTCAATCACAAAAGAAGGAAACATGCGTGCTCCACAGTTGGATGTTTTGTGCCAGTTTGTCATAAAAGCCTGGAAAGATATTGATGCAGAAACAGTCATCAAGTCTTTCAAGAAGTGTGGCATATCAAATTCATTAGATGGTATGGAGGACGACTACTTATGGCAAGATGAAGAGGAAGCCGAAGCCGAGACCACAACATCTGATACTGAATTAGACCCATACGATGACTGCCTTACAAATGTACCACAAGATCTCATTGATTTACTTATGATGTCAGATGACGAAGAGAAGGATTTTGAAGGGTTTTAAAGAGAAACTGTCACACCAGCAAATCCTGTAAAAATAGCTTGGAGTTAAGAAAAGTTTAATCCACTTGCACTGTTTTATGTTTACCGTACGTTTGATGACAAACAGCCTTATGTTTATAAGTGACAGTTTTTTATTTGGTCCTTAAAATACATTTGTGACTAAACAATTGGTTTGAGTTCAGTCTTTGAGTGTGTACAATAAATGCTTAACACTGACATCCATTGTCCCGTATGAGAGCAATCCCACTACCAACAGTACCTCCACTTTGACTGTTCCATTCTACAGAATATATGGTAACGGGTAAACTATAGACACCAAGATGGGGCACCAACAGGACTCTGCCCATATTCAAAATATATAGGAACAGGACAGTTCTTTACACTTCATGTCACGGAGGAGGGCTAGAATCACTAATAAGCCCAAAATAAATTCTCAAAATGGCTATGCAGGACTGTGTTGGAAGAGGGGTAGTCTTATACGGCGAGTATAGCACGAAACCTACATTTTATCAAGAAAAGTAGGGGGTCGTCTTATACACCCAGTTGTCTTATACGCCAGAAAATACGGTATCCATCTAAAATCTGCATCAAAAGAGATCACATATTTTGCTACTGGAAGTTGCTTATGTGAGTCCACATATGTTTGTAATGAGATGTCTTTACATTTTTACGGTTTGGGAAATATTAAAAAGTGTCCGGTGATACTTTCAGTAATATTGACGAAGGAATAACTTGAAAACAAGCCAGCAGGGTTTTTTTTAATCATGGATCCTTGCTAAGATATGATTTTTCAATTAACCTGATTCTGCCTTGCTGATCCTGCAACAATAATTTAGGTTGTGCACGTCCAGAGCAAGGGAATGCTTGGTTATAATGAAACTCTAGCTTTAATAGTTTGATGAGAAGTTGACTTAGAAATGGAACTGTTTGATTTCATAGAAAGTCCAAAATGTTTCATCAGTCCTTGGCCCACTTTCTCTCAAAGGATAACTAGCCTATAAAACAAAGAAGGACCACATCTTGGGTTGATTACTTTAAACAACAGGGACTCAGAATGTGACATTACATTTGTATACAACTTTTTAAAGGCATATGCAAGTGACATAGCCTTCCCATCCAAGCAATGTAAGTAAGCACTGTGACATGGCATTGAGACCAACACCTAAATAATTATAAGAAAATAGTGTCTAATCTAAAGTCAACTAATTTCCATTGAAAAGATCTTTTTTCTGAAGACTACAAATTAGATTTTACTCGTATTCACTAAAGAGTCATTTTTACCATTGTATAACTATAGGGCATCTAGTGAATGTCCTAGTCCCAAATGGGTTTAGTCAAAAAGCTCTGTATCATATGCATACTGGAGGCTGGGTGTTGACAGTCTCTATAGTTGTAGTAAAAATGCATTTACCTTTCCTAGAGAGTTTTTTAAGTCAGTTACAAATAAACTGAATAGGAAAGGCGCCCATACACAACTTTAATTGAACTTTGATTTGTCATAATCATATTTGTCACTTTAGATCCATCGCCTATCTTTACCTGTACCTAGGTGTTGGAGTATAATAATCAAATCACTTATCGAGTGACTGATAACCCCGAATATTTAAGTTTGTACCAAAGTAAATTTCTATTTATGCAATTAAACAAGGCCACAATATCCCCCTAACCCCATCCATAAATGCAAACATACAGTTCCAGTCAGACTGGCAATGCTTTTGCTCCAACCATACCTACTTCCCTGGTGTTGACCAAAGGTTTGCAGTTTTTGCAGCAGCCAGTTTCAGTACTGGACCATAGCTTTTTATTATCAGCTCATTCCACTAATTCAAACATCAACAGCTTTGCATACAATTTGGCTCCACTGTCTAAAAAAAACCTATAAAACAATCGTTTTTTAATCACCTTTTTGAATACGCAATGCAGTACCAAACCTTGTGAATTTTCTGGAAACACATGTTTTCCCATGCAGGATTTGAAAACTGTTAACAATAATGTAGCCTAAAATTTGGTTTTGATTCTAAATCATTTGACCCAGGGGCGTCCGATCCCCAAACAAATATAATTGCTTTTTTGCCTCTTTCTATGGCTTGCAATTGACCTTCAGGAGAGCTTCAGTATCTCAGATGATATTTGTACATGTTGATTGATATTTAGCTCTGAACCTCGGACGTGTAATTAAATCATCACTAAAGAAATCCATGCATGTAAGGATTGTAGAGTATTATATGGTGTGATTGTGAGACCTCACAGAGTAATACACCCATGGAACCATCTTGGGTCCAGTCCGGCTTATTTCTAAAACCTCTTGCTCAATTCTGGGTAGAAGTGGCTTTTGACAACAAGGCTTAAACAAAAGAACTAGTGTAAAGCATTTAGACACACCAAACAATAGAATAAGTAAGTCACAAAACACAAAATAAACCTAACACCACTTTATTAAACTAGATTATATGTTTATTAATTTGTAGACACCAAAATGGACAAAATCCACCGGAGGGGTACGGAGATATAGATTTGTTTAAGTAAAACATCAATCTCAGCTTTTTAGTCCAAAGTGCAGACTAGCATTTGTAACTGTAAAGTGTGGAAACTTCAAAACATTTAAAGAGTTGTGTTTGACTATTGGGTGACCAATTCCGAAAAGGAGAAGGCCAGGGGAGCCTATAGGGAGTATTTGGACAGTTACCTGGTCACCAAGGTAATCCAGTGTCACACTTTATGAAAAGACCACCATAGACTTCAATGGAGTGGTCCTGATGCTGGGAATACAGGATGCTGAAAGGTGCTCTGGGTGCTGTGTGGTGCGATGAATCTATTTCTTAGATTGTTCCTCGGTCTACAGTCTAGCTGAAGCGATGTTGGACACAGGTGTTGTTGTCCCACTAAGTCCTTTTTGGTCCAGCAGAATTCCAGTGATGATTGGGCTACTGGTCTTCAGTCACTGCAGGTCCAGCAGTATCCGTTGGTGAAGGTCATCTCTGGTGAACAAACTGCCTTCTGATAACTCCCCTGGGTCCGTAAGGCTTGGTGCAACTGTTGAGCATTCAGTAGTGGTTCTTGGCTGCATGCTGGCGGTCAGTGGTGATTCGATGAAAGCGGCTACTGAAAAGCCAGATGAGCTACTTCAGCTTTTATGGCCCTGGTGCTGGAACAGAGAGTCAGCCGACTGACTGGGCTCCGGAGCAACTTTTCCATGAGCCAGGCACCACAACCACAGGCACAGTCCTCTCTTTGCTAGCCCAAGAAGCAGCAGGTGCAATCAAGCGGTTGGTGCAGCCTCTCTTGCCAGGTCCAGGAGCCAACAGGGCAGTCCTTCTTCAGTACTCTCAACAGTCCAGATGTGATCAGAGTTTCTGGGTGCTTGGGGTGCCATATCTATGCCCTGAAAGTGCAGTGGAGGGATGAAGTGGTCACTAGCCAATGGGTTACCAGTGTCCTTTATGCCTTATGACATTTACTGGCTATGAGTGGCATCTAGCTATCCCAGAGTGCACTGTTCTGCAGACTCCCAAGAATTCTGAACCCTTCACATGGTGTGGGGAGCTTTGTAGCCCACCCTAGAGGAATGACTACCTATAGGACACATGCCCATGGAAAAACAGGTTTGGCAACTAGTTTTCCCTCTCTTCCCACCGCCAGCCCATCTACCTGAACAAATGAGCAGCCCCTCTCGAGAATGGTTGCCATTTGTCTTTCAAATGCAGTTTCTTCTTTGAAACTTACCTTTTGGTCCAACACCCCGTGTGGCCTTCTAAAGGTGGTGGTAACACCTCCCTCTGCAGCAAACCTCTCTTATTTCTGTGCTTGGGAGTCGTTCACATGCCTCCCCAGGAGGGCAGAAGGCTGTCTGATGATCAGCAGCTGTATATGGTCACTGAAAAAATTTGGCAACAGCATGGCAGCTTTCTTAAAGTTGCTTTTCCTTAAAAGTGGCATTAAATTTGACTTGGGCATCAAGTCGCATTTAATGTCTTAATTAATGTGATAGCTTGAAGTACCCATTTCGGTGGCCTCATTCAGAAGTTAGCACAACCGAGGGGTCAGTGTGCAACCCTGCACCTGCCAATGGGGCCTCTGAGTTTTACACAATAAAAGCAACAGTGTGGGGATTTTACTGTTAGGAAATATTAAAATATAAGTCCTACTTAATAATATACAGCTCCCTGCATTAGGGTCAATAGGCCTTTCTTAGGGAAGACATATATTATTAGTAAAGGAATTGTGGGCTTTGCCATTGGGTTTAAAGGGCAAAGTTGAACTAGCAGTTTAAAACTACTCTTCCAGTCTGCACTGCAGGCTGTAAGCCATGTTGTACTGCATCACATGCAGGATGGCACAATTAGTGGTCCACACTTTAACTTACAGGCCCAGGCTACCCACCCTTGGTACCATTTACTAGGGACTTATAAGTAAGTTGACATGCCCATTGGGGGTAGGCAATTTAACATACACTTTGCAAAGGGTTAGAACACTTAGGTCTAGTTAGCAGGCCTCAGTGCATTCTCAGAATCGATAAACAGACAGCATCAGTCCAGACCTTTGGGGCGTGATCATGCAAAAAGATGCATTTCCTTACAATGCACATGCCTCAATGAAGTTCATATATTGTTTTATGGTATGGCTTCTATATTATTAAATTCTAAAAATTCCTAACATCTCGCCTTTACTATTTGGAAAACTGGAACTTTTTTTTTTTTTTACCAAATAATACAATCTTACGGCTTGAATTTAAATATTTATATCTGTCAGATATTATGTCAATGTCTGTACCTATGAATTCCTAGAAGGAGGCAATGGTTTAAATGCTTTAATAATTTAACATCGAACTTGTTTCTCTTCATTTATTTGATATAGAGTCTTTGCTCACGATGTAATTGTGTTTTGAGCTGGAGCATGGAGTTTTACCAGAGTCCTTTACTAACTCTGCTGAAAGTCTGTAATACGTTTGACTGTGGTATGTACTGAGGCCAAAGTACTGACCCACTGATCTGCTTTGCTTTCTAAGTGAAGGGACCATCGAAGGCTGTGTATGATCCCCTGCCTTGGGGCGCATTGTATGCAGCCAATGGTCTCGAGGGCCTACTGAGGAGCAACTCAGGAGCACACGTGCACAGACCCCTAGAATAAAGGCTCTAAATGGTCCATTCAGGAGCGGGCGGAAAGCAGACCATGGGCATAGGTTGGAAGCAGACGCCCAAGAAATGGCTTCCAAAGCATGCATCCAGCAAAGAGCCTTCAGTGCAAAAAGCGTTTAAAGAAGAAAACGTGTAAAACTTTTCTCACGTAGATATTGCAAGGGCATAGAAGCCCTCCTGAAATGCTAGCGCACAAAGGCCTCTCCGGTAAAGCAATCTGAGTAAACGGCGTTACTTTCTGTGCAGCACGCTGTGGCCGGCTGAATATAAAGAGAGTCTTAACAGATGAAGCTGGAGTTTCCAGACGTCAGGAAGTGCTCGGTCCTGACAACAGTAAACCACACACACATGTACACCGCAGATAGAGGCACTGAGCCTGAGACTGTACCGCATTCAGACCCTGACCTCACCAAGCAAAATATACAGCTTCCTTTACTGCAATGCCCAGCACCGCCTCTCCCCCTCCTGCCCCCGCTCAATGGCCATGTGCTAGCATGCTGGCACCGGAGGGTTCCACGGTGTGAGGAGGGGGTTGTGATCTGTGAAGGATGTGAATGTGGAAGGGACAGAAGGGATCTGTGAGGCTTTTGTGTGCGAGAGGTGAGTTAATGAGGGTTGCATAGGATGGAAATGTGCGAGGGGTATGGATGCATATGCGTCTTGCACACTCTCTTCAGGTTTTGTCAATTTGGCTCGCCAGCCTACTGCATCTGTCTTTTCTCGACTGTGGACTCGATTCTATCTTTTCGAGTCTCTGCTGGCATTTGTTGCAAAGTTTGAAACATTTATTGGCAAAGTGAAAAGGTCCGATCTCGGGAAGCTGGTGCAGTGGTTACTTTTAGGTCTCGTTTACCAGACAGCACAAACTGTGTGGTTGCGAAAGAACGTTTGTGGTCTTACTAATAACCTAGTGGTCTTACAGCCCACTCATTGCTTACTACTGGTTAGATACATTGTCACTTAAATGTGCTTGCTTCTTATTCAATGGCTTGTCTTCCGCTTCCTGGTTTTTCCTGGAGCACTGACTCTTTACTACCTTTTAATTGTCTGACTTGGGGTGTGCCAAGATGGCGGAGCAGTAGGACGTGCTCCTTTGGCTCACCGCTCCCGTTCAACTAGGCCCTTGTCCACAGCAGCGGATCGGAGGTCCGAGGAAGCAAATTCCTGCAGGGAAATCTACCCCTGCCAGAGGAGCAGCCAGCGGAGGGGTCAGCCGGAGATAGGGGTGCAAATCGGCAGAGAACAGCCGTGGAATTATTAGCTGCCGAATCAGTCCCGGAGCAGAGCGAAGGCGTGGGCGGCCGTTTTGGCTGAGTAAGCGGCGCCCTTGGAGAACATACAAAGGGGCTGGCGATACGACACGTGGCACCAGATACTTCCCGGGACGTTGCAGCGTGTAGCCGAGGGACCGTGACACTCTCCTAGAGACTGGCTGAGAGAGCGGTGCAGGCCTTTGGGGGCTGGTCGGAACCCTCCGGCCTGCGAGTTGGTGATTGAGGCGTGGCCTCTGGGCCCTGTGGCAGTAGGTGGAAATAGAGGGACCTATGATTGAGACCCCTGGAAATCGGGCGGTCTTGCAGCTACTCTGAGCCCAGCCTACAGCAAGCCAGCGGGTGAGTGCAGCGATAGCCGGGGGGAGTGAACCACCAGGCAAAGCGATCAGGCAAAAGAGGCCCAGAGGAAGTGCGGTCCCACGGAGGGCCACCGTAGATGAGAGGTGCATAGGTTGAGGCATCTGGCGCCAAAGGAGACTTCCAGGGCTAGCAGACTTACTGGAGGGGGAGGAGAGGAAGACTGGATCATTGACCAACCTTATATCAAGATTTGGCTGCCACAACTCTGCTGAAACGCAAGGCATTCTGACCAGTTGCCACTCACCTAAGGTCAACTGGCATCTCCTATTTATGGGGCCACCCTTTTTAATTTATCTTCTCCCATAATGGAGTGCTTGGACAGCTCCGCTCGGTGGTCAATTAATCTTCTCCCATAATGGAGTGCTTGGACAGCTCCGCTCGGTGGTGGAGGCTTGTAGACTTTTGAATTTAGAGGTCCCTTCTGAGGACGACCCGCAACAAAGCAAACCAAACCGAAGGCGACACTGCGGCCATGGGTGGACGACGATTAAACCTCCAGCGAGCTTGTCGCGCCCTGACCAAGACAACATGGCGAAAGAACAACAAGCTTTGTTAGCGACTCTCGCAAAGGACCCTCCTAGTGAATAAATGCAGAGCGCGGGGAGGTCATAGCAGATGCTCAGCGAGGATCTTCGTATACTTTCCTATCATAAGTTGCGGGGTTTGGTTTGAGCGGGCGTGGGGAGATACTGGCCACTGGTACCTGTTCACTGTTTGTTCCCTTGGAGCTTCGCCCAGGACAATTGTTTACACCACAATGTTGGACTTTTGCCACGTAAATGTAAATTTTGGGGGTTTCTTTTTTTTGTTTTGTTCGTTCTCTCTCCCAGGCTCCATAAGTCCGTAGTAATAGCTGCAGGTGCTGCCTCCTACTGGGTGGGCCGTCTGGGCTCTCTGGGTGAACCTGTGAAAGTCGGGATCCTGGGGGACGGTTGGCCCTTATCTAGATTTAGAAATAGATTACATTATGACGACGGCCAACATTAAAATCCTTACATTAAATGTAAAGGGGTTGAATAACCCAATCAAGCGAAGGGCAGTGTTATCATATTTAGAGCAATTGGGAGCCCAAATATCTCTCCTACAGGAGACTCATCTCATGACAAGGAGACATACACAGACTTAGATCGAGGGCTTTCTTGCCACAATATTTCTCCTCACATACCACCAAATCGGCTGGGGTCGCAATTCTCGTCTCGTGCACATTCAGGGGTAAGGTGTGTGAGAGGCGAGCCGAAATCAAAGGGAGATTTCTGGCCTACTCGCTCACTACTAATACCCACTCCGACACTATTGGGTCCATATATGCACAGAATGAGGGGCAAGAGATGTTCCTGAAGCGGGCGGTGATGGCTCGGACATCCTCACCAGACCGTCAACTTATAATGGGAGGAGACATCAATATGGTCTTTGATATTCAGCTAGACCGGTAGTGGCAGCGTTATGGGCAAAAAGGCACACTTACACAGGCTGGGCGGGAGTGGTTGAGGGACCTGGGGTTCGTTGATTTTTGGCACACATTACATCCACACTGCACTGACTACACATTTTACTCCCACGCACATAAAATATACGCCAGGATTAATTATTTTATAGGGTCTCGTTTGCTGCTTCCAAACATAAAAGCATCAGACAACGAACCTCACTCCCACTTCGATGATGCTGCGCTGACCCTCACTTTGGCACTTCCCTCCCCAGGCCGACCAGCATATACATGGTGACTGAACGATATGCTTCTCGATCACCCGGAGGTGATAAAAACGGCTCAACACCGCATTTAAAGAATTCCTGTCCCTCAATGATACCCCTGACGTTTCCACCGTTACACTTTGGGAGACGCTTAAAGCATTTGATTGGGGGGATTTCTTGCAACTTCTGTAGAGGACAATAAACTTAAGAGGGACAAAAGGGGAGACCTTACAAAGCAGGTGCTGGAGCTGGAGCGCATCCATAAGAGGACGGGTGGCCCTGGCGTGTGGCGAAAATTACAAACGGTGCGCCAGCATTTTGCCGTTCTACATCTAAGTAAGGCAGAATGCGCCACCCTGCGGTTACGCCATACCTTTTACGTGAGAGGCGATAGGTGCGGGCCCCTACTGGCGAATAAACTTTGCATTCAGCGCCAAGCGGCCTCTGTCCACATGATCTACATTGAAACAGGTGGCAAGTGTTTTGCTGACTCAGACGTAAAGCAAGCTTTTCAGGACTTCTACACTAATCTGTACACAGCCCTACACCTCTCAGAAATAAAACTCTCTTGCATACATCCAGGGGGCCACTCTCCCGAAATTGACGGCAGATCAGGTTGACAGTCTTGACAGCCCAATTCACATAGAGGAGGTGATATCGACAATTGCTCGCCTAAAGCATCTTAAGTCCCCCGGCCCAGATGGCTTCTCCGGGATCTTTATAAGACATTCTTTACCACCTTGGCACCTGCCCTTACTAGACTCTTCAATGAGATAGGTGAAGTCTCTGATATCCCTACTACGATGCTAATTGCCTCAATTGTGGTGATTCCGAAGCCTGGTAAAGAAGCCCGGCATTGCACCTCTTACAGGTCGATATCCCGTCTGAAAATTGACCTGAAGCTTTTCATGGGGATACTGGCAGCAAGGTTGGGACCTATGAGGCCGGGGTTGGTGGACCTGGACCAGTCGGGCTTTGTGGTCTCTATACAGTGCAGTGATAATACGAAAAGGCTACTCCACCTCCTCGACAAAGCACAATGCCAAAAGGTGGAGAGGGTGGTGATATCGGTCGATGCTGAGAAAGCATTCGACTGAGTACACATGAAGTACCTAGAGGCTACTCTTGTACAGTTTGGGGTAGGAGACCGATTTCATAAATTGATTTTTAGCAGCTAAGGCTGACCCGTGGCCACTGTCCGGGGGAACGGCAATTCTTCTGATCCCTTTCCAATAACCCGGGGGACAAAACAGGGCTGTACACATTCCCCACTTCTGTTCGCAATCTATATGGAACCCATGGCCCAGAAGGTGCGGGAGAGCCCATTGATCTCGGGAGTCCGCTTCGGGGAGATATTAATACTATCAATTTATATGCGGACGATGTGGCCATCACGCTGGAGGACCCTCGTGCTTCTGTCCCTGCATTTTTCTCTGAACTTGGGAAATTTGCAGAGGCCTCGGTTTCCAGGCTAACATTGGAAAATCGCAGGCCCTAGAGGTCTACCTAAAGCCACAGACCAAAGAGGCTCTCATATGCACAATCCCACTCCATTGGGTCGATTCTGTATCTAGGGATCAAGTTGACTACTTCTACACTCGCTATAGCCACCATAAATTACCAGACTCTCCTCTCCCAAATTCGAAAAGATTTGAACAGCTGGAGGCCCTACAGCCTTTCCTGGCTTAGACGGGCTGCAGCACTTAAGATGAATGCCTTACCCAAAATTATATATCTTTTTCAAACACTCCTCTTGGAGCCCACCCCCGCTTCAGGATCATTAAATCGCTCCAACAGGAATTTTGCTCATTTGTGTGGGTTAACAAAAAACCTAGAACCAGCAAACAGGTAAGTTATAGATCTCCCCGGGAGGGAGGGCTGGGGGTCCCCAACATAGCCTGATATTTCCAAGCAACTCAGCTATTTGTTGTACCGGAATGGTCGCGAGGGGAGTCAGAAAAGCATTGGCTTTTTATGGCGAGAGCGATTGCAGGTCAGGCGCTTTGGGGAATCCCCTTTCTTCAGAAGGCCTGGCACCAGCCGGAATATATGGCTCACCGATCATTAGCACAACTTTGAAAGCCTGGGACTCCACTGCGAGAAAATAAGGACTGACTATCTTTACGTCACACCTTACTCCGATAGTTATGAATGTGGAGTTCACCCCAGACCTAGATCAGAGGGCTTTCCAATCTTGGGATAGAGAGAGCTGCAGATCTATTGGGCACCTCTTTGATATGGAGGGCTCCTTGACTTTTGAGGATCTCCGTTCCACGGTCGCTCAGTCAGAATCGGAGAGATGCCAGTTCCATCAGCTTCGACACTTGGTCATGCACCCCTCGGTGAGACGGGGGGCTCAGAGGCCACTAACTACTCATGAGAAATGGTTGCCCACCAAGACATCCAATGCACATATCATTATCTAACTCAACCACCAGCTACGCCCTTCTGAGGTAGGGATCCTTACGGCAGGACAAAGGCGTTGGGAAACAGTATTGGGGCAGGCATTGATGCAGAGGGAGTGGAGTGACATTTTTTACCACGCGCGTCATACTGTAAGGAATGTCTCCAGTATCGAAACTGCAACCAAGATAATCTCATACTGGTACCTTACACCCCCCAGGAAACACAGGTATAACCATAACCGATTGCGTTCATATACTAGGAGTACAGAGGGATTTATAGGACTAGGTCGCCCTCCACTCATACAATCCAGAAACACAGTGACCTAGTCCACAAGGCAACAGTTTTTATGTAAATCTGAGGGTACATATGGATATGTCAAAAGATCATTCCAAACACACCTCTGAATTTAACAGTAGGTGTCTGTCTCCAGATGCTTGCCAAAAAATTATAAAAGTAGCCAATCTCTGATACATCTAACATTAGACACCACAGGACAAACATTCAGTAGAGAGACGACATCTGAAAAAATGTGTGAGTAGCTAGAAGACACCTCATGGGCGCACCACCATTGGGGCCCCTGGTTGGTACTCACCAGGGTGGCCCTGTTCTCATCATTGGTATCAACTAGCTTAACGTAAACTTGTCCGACTCCCAAAAGTAAAAGACAGTGAATGGTGCAGTGTACACAAACTTATATGTGACAAGGACTAACAACGTTCAACATATAACAAAACAAATACTGGGCACACAAGAATAGGAACCTTTTATTTGTATTCTCCTGTCTGCCAACAGTAAACACATATATAAAACAAAGAGAGAAGCGAATACTACCTATCGATTCGCTTTCAACTCGCTGCCGACATGTTTCATTGCCATGGTAAAGATTCAGGCAATTTCTTCAGGGCAAAAGTGTTTATAGAAAGCCACTGCCAGCAAAGTACTGTGTTTGGGGTGCTGTAAATCAAAGAGAGGAGGAAAGCATGTATGAGGAGCTATCTGTGATTGCACTGTGTGCTGTGTATTGTTACTATCCGACCACACTGTAGGAATGTAAATTACCTGGCTTACAGCTTCAACTTTCATACCATTGTAGTCACGTTTTTTTGAAAAGTCAGGGACCCACTCCCACTCGGTAAGTGTAGTCTATTCTCCCATAAAAGTTTATCTATCAGAGGGAACAAGAGAAAAGCCCCGCGTGGGCGGACATTAGAAGTAGCTAATCTAGTCTCACCGGGTGTTCCGTTTCCAAACGCTTCGTTTACAGCAAGGTAAATACCAGTGGAGAATGATTCACCGGCGTCTTCTCAGCACCGGATCACCGAGCGTTTGGGGCGTGTGGTATTTATTTTTAGTACCAGGTTCTCATTGGCTCGTAGCGTCACATGGTATGCATGTCACCCGGCCAAATACGAAACGAGAATCTGATTGGTTCAAGGTTTCGCTTGCCGTGGTATCTCAATTCTGATTGGCCCTAGCCTTCAAAAGGTTGGCGTGACAATGCTTAGAGGGGATACCTATCTAAATGTCAACACAAACGCGATATTGTTTTATGTGGCAATCATTAACAATTACCCCCAGCCATGTATTTACAAAAAAAACGTGACTACAATGGTATGAAAGTTGAAGCTGTAAGCCAGGTAATTTACATTCCTACAGTGTGGTCGGATAGTAACAATACACAGCACACAGTGCAATCACAGATAGCTCCTCATACATGCTTTCCTCCTCTCTTTGATTTACAGCACCCCAAACACAGTACTTTGCTGGCAGTGGCTTTCTATAAACACTTTTGCCCTGAAGAAATTGCCTGAATCTTTACCATGGCAATGAAACATGTCGGCAGCGAGTTGAAAGCGAATCGATAGGTAGTATTCGCTTCTCTCTTTGTTTTATATATGTGTTTACTGTTGGCAGACAGGAGAATACAAATAAAAGGTTCCTATTCTTGTGTGCCCAGTATTTGTTTTGTTATATGTTGAACGTTGTTAGTCCTTGTCACATATAAGTTTGTGTACACTGCACCATTCACTGTCTTTTACTTTTGGGAGTCGGACACGTTTACGTTAAGCTAGTTGATACCAATGATGAGAACAGGGCCACCCTGGTGAGTACCAACCAGGGGCCCCAATGGTGGTGCGCCCATGAGGTGTCTTCTAGCTACTCACACATTTTTTCAGATGTCGTCTCTCTACTGAATGTTTGTCCTGTGGTGTCTAATGTTAGATGTATCAGAGATTGGCTACTTTTATAATTTTTTGGCAAGCATCTGGAGACAGACACCTACTGTTAAATTCAGAGGTGTGTTTGGAATGATCTTTTGACATATCCATATGTACCCACAGATTTACATAAAAACTATTGCCTTGTGGACTAGGTCACTGTGTTTCTGGATAACCATAACCGAGCCTTGGGCTGCTGGAGGGCTATGGCATGGAGGGCAGCTTGATGCACATATTACGGGACAGCCCAGCTCTCGCCTCATACTGGGAACAAGTACTATCAAATATAGATACCCATTTCGACACACAGATACTGCGTTTCCCGGCATTTGTTGTATTGGGTTTGCCTAACAAGCTCATGTTTCCCCTTAAATCGAGGAAGGGGAGGCAAATTGGAATAGCTCTAGGGGCGGCTTTGCAAAATGTACTGTCACACTGGAGCACTGATAAGACACTCAAGCACCAAGGGGGGTTGCATAAGCTGTGGTATGTACTGGGAATGGAACGCATAACCCTTTCGCTGGACAGAGATGGGGCCTCATTCTCAGATTTGAGGCATCCGTTTATATCATTACTTGGAACAGAGATGGGGGAGCTCACGTGCCCCAAATATTTGCGCCAACTGAGGCTCCTAGAGATCCAACAAGAATCCATCCTGTCTATGTCAAATGATCATAGGACCGGCAGGCCTTAGCTCGACCATGACAATGCTAGATCATATTGACCTTGAGGGGTGGGAAGGGCAGGGTGGCTGCAGTACATTGGGTGAGTTTTTGGGAGGAGAATGGGGGCGAGGGAGAGCAGAGGGGATGTGGGTTTGTTGCATTTGCTTTTCTTATCTTGAACTGTAGTGTAGTTCCTATATTCCCAATAGGCTCTGCGCATTGGAATAATATATCCTATAGATGTGACGTAGGACTTATGTCTACTAGGTCTCTATCGAATATATTAGACTTAATTGTGAGTGCCAGCAAGCTCAGAGGTCACTAGAAACTTTTTCGAATAAACAAGAAGGGATTAGTTTCTGACAACCACATAAACATGACAACTTTGTTTCCCGAAGATAAAAACGTATCTTCAGAGTTATGGAAATAGATAGATATTTTAGTCAGTCAATCGTGCATGCTTCGTTTCATCAGAGGTGCAGAGAAGCATAGAGACGGGCTTTTTCAATAAAAGTATTTATTGAACAGTCTTCTTTCTCTTGCAAGTAAAGTGAACTGCTACAATCGTAATACTGGTTGCAAAGTATAATGCGTACAGCAAGAAGAGTATTACAAAATAATACTGTCAAATCATGGTATGGTTTCTAAACTATAAAATACATACATTAATAAATAACGACTAAAAGTACTCAACTGATGCTTCTAAAATACGCCTACCCCAATGTACCTAACCTAAGTCTAGGACGAGGGAAGAAGTAAGCGTGGTGTAGCATACGTTTAGTTTCTTTTTGCCAAGAATCTATCCAAGATTTCTCTTAGGGTTAATCAGCTCCGTACCTTGGTTTAGAATGAAGGAGGTCTGGTATTTCTCTGTTTCAGGACTCGATTTCCCAACACCCCGCAAGGGGAGCTTGGAAACACTGGAGCTGGATTTCTCTGCAAGAGAAAAGATAGTGTCTCTCTCAGTGCGTCTGCTGGAGGGTCGGCTTCCTTCGGCACTTTCTGCAGCGAGATGCGTCGGGCAAGTAAATAGTCGATCTGCTCCAAACCACCGTGTGATTGCTAGGGCAAATGTGGGCATATTTATACCTTGAAGGTGAAGAGTTTGACGTAAAGTTGGACATAATAACGTCATCAAAGAGTCTCCGTTCTTTGAAAACTCCATGAGTTCTTGGACAAATCAATATTCAAGCAAGGGGAAGTCCCTAACTGCTGAAGCCGAGTTTTCCAAGAAATCGTTGTGGATTTTCGGAACTAGTGGAAGTAGCCATGCCGTATTTGGACTGCATGAGCTATGTCTAAATAGGGATATGATTTCTATGCCTATATAAGGATATGGTGATTTATACCTATATAAGGGCATGAATTGGGAAAATTACACTAGGGTTCTAAAACGCTATACATCAGAACATGTTGGGTTGTGTCTTATTAGTTTTGCAATATATTATTTGTAACACAATGACAATAACAATAAAAAGATTTAAACCTTAATTGTCTGACTTGTTTTCTGCAACTGCTCAATTTTAGTGAACTATTTTCTTCTTTTTGGTTAAGCATTCCATGAAAGTGTATGCGTTATCAGCTCTTTCACTCATGTGCGTCTACTTCCTCACCAAACACCAACGCCAGCGTTCTATGTTGCTATCTTCCTTGTGTGCTTTTGGCGCGCCAAATTCCCCTGTGATCCATGTTTATCTTTCCATCAGGCGATTCTCCCATTCAGCCCCCAGTATAAAACTCTGTACACACAGATAAGATGCGTGCGGCATCTCCCCACACAATAGAAGGCTCTGTTCAATCAGAACGCTAATGAGACCTACCATACTTGTAGAATTATTTATTTTTATTTAAAAAGTTTTACAAAGCGAAAACAAGACCCTTACAGATATCAGAGCGGGGTATATATATGCATGTCCTTCTAGAATATGTTACATCTTTAATTCACCCCCAATATCTGTTTTTTCTTTGTTCACACTAACTCCCCATGACCTTCTGAGGACAATGGGGGACATCCACCCCCCCCATGTTGTGGTTTCACAAAAAACACTTTATATGCTATTCAGCTTCTAAAATCTGAGCTTTAAAGCTACGCATCTTCCCGTAGCGCCCCACCCGGATTTATTCCATCCGGCAATAAGGCACTGAGGGCCCCTTTAGGATGTCGGGCAGATCACCACCGCCCGTATGTCGGTGGTGATTCGCTCGCCATCCGTCCCCGCCCGCCATCCATTTCCCCCGCCATATTACTATGGCGGGGGGACCATGGCAGACGGAAAGACTGTCCGCTGCTTTTCCACCCGGTCGACAAGTCGACCGGGCGGAAAAGAGTTTAATATGGTGGCGGTGTCTGCTAGACACCGCCATCCATATTATGATGGGGCGGACATATGCCTTTCCGTGGTGGCAACGCCACCACGGAAAGGCATGTGGGAATCTCTTGCGGGGGCCCGTTGCGGGCCCCAAGGGATTCTGGGGGGTGCACATGGGGGTCATTTCAATGTACAATGTGGCAGGCACTGTGCGGTGCCTGTCACGTTGTACATTGAAATGCATGACGTGCATTTTTAGCATTGCGGCCGCCGCATCCTAATGGCCCCCACGGGACCCCCGCTCTTATAGCGGTCAGTCCCTTTTTACGTCGGGATGGCGGGCGGATCCTAATGACCCCCTTAGTGTGTTGCACTTTAAAAATCATTTGAGTCTCTTAGCTACAAACCACCCCGTAGCATCCTAGACCAGATCCATTCTGTCTGATATGGTGGCACTCATTCAGCTCCAGTTTGAGGGAAATATAATTCCTTTGCAAAATACTACGCGCATGCGCGTACCCTATTACGCCTGACCGACATTCGGTTTGTTACAGTCTGCAAAATACATTTCCTTCGGAAAAAGTTTTGCTCAAGCGCGCACTACACCACACCCCTGTCCGATCGAGGTGCCTCTGATCCACCTTCATTAACGCTGCGTGTCTGCTGCGATCAACACCTGATCACGTCTTCCACACAGTGGACTCAAGTTGACGCATAAACCAGGCAGTCTTTCGGACACCGGATGCGGAACGACATAATTAAGCGCCGCGCATCGTCCAGGCAACTTTTCAGACACAGAATCGAACGATCCTTAATGAACATAGCCTATGTCCACTCTCACCTAATTAATTAGTTTTCCACAGCTGGGCAACTATATGAACCTAACGCCAACGCTCATTCCGTTACCAGCGGGGAAGAGGCGAGGACGGTTTGTAGGAGTGGAGTACTACGAGGGATGCACCATGAGGCAGTAAGGGTATGATTGAGATGTATGCTTGAAAAAGGAGTCTCTCAGACAGTAGAACTTGTTTTTAGAGTTTTTTTCGTGTATGTGTGTGAGCAACAATGCATGGCCCTCAATGCATACAACTTTGCTTTTTGACAAAAATGTCTTCCTTACTCTGGATCCAGAGTGTGACTACAAGGGTCCCTCATTCCCACCCTTCCCATGGGACATCCCAACATGGGGTAAGATTGTGAGCTGGACTCACAGTATTTGTTTTCATGTGCACCCATTTGCAGTGACATAGGTATTCACATCCACATGCATAACAGTGTTGAACTGCATAGTGCCAGTCTGATTCTTCTCTTTCACTGGAGTTATAACCTTCTTCACACTTTGTTAACCTCTATTTTACAGGTTTCAAGTTATCTTAGTAGAGTTTGACAAAGGTCAACCTACCTGGTGGATATATCGCAGTCCTAAGAGACTAGATAGGAGCCCTTACATCTCTCCTGATGAATGCCACGGACCCTCCAGCCCATTTTGGCAGAAACATGTTGACAGCATTGATGGAGATGGGGTACTAAACCCCCTGGTCCCCAGACTTTAGTTTTAATACTAAGCAATCACCTTACAAATAAATAAATTTGGCGGCTGCATTAATTTTTAAATCACTCACTTCTCTCACTGGCCCCCCACTTAACTTTTAGAAGTGCCTCCCTGTCTCCAGGTGAAGGCCCGCTCTCTATCAAACACGTTTTTTAGAGAGCGAGGACTGCGACTGATGATGCATGACACCTGGTGGTGTGTTAGGACAGTCCTTCGTATTTTTGATATGCCCAGCACCCCACAGAAGGAGGTGTAGTGCGCCTTTTTCAATCTTAGAATCAGACATTTATTCAGGGTAGCTTCTTTTTGTGTATACTTGTCTTACTTGGAGGTCAGCTCACCCTGAATACCCCGTAGCCTCTTGTTCCCTTCCCTAGCAATTACTAGGGTTTAGTATGTGATATGTCTAGCAAGTATATCCACACAGTAGTGTTTGGTAAAGGTGTGTGGGGTTGACCAAGAGGCTTCCTTATAAATATGTGAAAGAGGGATATTACCAAGGAAGGCCACTGTTGCTGTGTTTATAGGGTCAAGCCGGCAAGAGCATGCTCTAGTGCATCCATCTCTCTTGTGAAACACTATTGTTTACAAAAAGGGTTTGGAACCTGCTGCCCATTGCTTACCGTTCGTTGGCTGCAGTGTCACTTCTTCTTTGCTGCCTCCTAATTGGACACTGCAGGCCAGGCGTTACTTCCTGTTTCTTCTCCAGCGCATGGAGCACACACAGATTGATTCTTCTTAATTAGTGTCTCTCTGCTGCTTGCGCTTTGATTCAGGAAATATTTTAGCAATTTAGCCAGTGATGCTTTTATCCCCTCCCACCCTCCACTTCTCCATGTTTCTGCCCCTCGTCGTCTGTCCACTGCTCGTACTGGTACTGTGATGGAGGTTTTTTTAACCTCTTAAGTGCTGCGTCGGGGCGTTGGCCGACGGCAGCACTACCTCCCCAGTGCTGCGCATGACCATTGGACGTCCATTCAGCACTAGTTCCAATGGACAGCGCAGCACTGGGGAGGGATATTTGCGCCGCATCTAAGGTGTTAAATTGTTTTTACTGTTTTGTCCGTGTTCTTGTTTTGCTCATGTTGTTGTTTTGACCATGTTGCTTTTTTTCCGTTGCGTGCTGAAAGATGTCAATAGCTTATGAACAGTGTAAACATTTTCTGAAACAGGTGACATCCCTCCCACCCTGCCAGCCCCTTGCTGCCCCACCTTGACTTCCAATTTACAGGTTACCAGAAATGTAAATTGTAAATTGATACTTGTATAGCGCACTACTCACCCGCAAGGGTCTCAAGGCGCTTGTACGAATACCGCTGTGGAACCCATCCTGGCTTTCCCTGTGAGGCGTCCACTCCTGGGCACCCCCAAGGTGGAGGCCAGGAATCCTTAGCGTTGTGGGGGCCGTTGTGGAGATTAAGCAAGCTATTGCCCAGAGTTGCAGAGTGGGACTCCATGATTGAAATAGGCACCGAGGCGAGAATTATCAGGTCCGTGGAATTTTGAGGCCAAGACCCGCCGAGGCGGGGAATTGAACCCTGGTCCCGGGCTAGACTTCTGCATCAGGGTCACCACTCGGGGGTACTGCATTCGCGGTAGGTACGATGTGCGTGGCTCACCTCCCCAGAGGTGTTTTCTACTGCCCTGATTTAACACCGGTCTACCCTGTTGGTGCGTCCTAGCGCCTCACAGGCCTTCTCATGAGCTATCCGTGATTCTGGCCACTACAAACAGCAGGCTAGCACCACATAGGCCTTCCCAAAGGGCCCTATTCTTCTTAGAGCCACAAACAGCAGTGCAGTGGTGGATCATAGCACCCCACAGGCCACCGTGTGAGCTGTTACTACTTCTGGGTGCTTCATACAGCAGCAGTGCTGATGCTGGTATTCCCTAGTACTACACAGGCCATATCATGAGCTGTCCATGCTTCTGGGTACTACAGCCAGAAGTGCTGCTGCTGATGTTGCCTAGTGCCACACAGGCCAGCTTGTGAGCGTTCCCTACTTCTTGGTGCTATAGACAAAAGTGCTGCTGGTGGTGAGTTCTAGCGCCACAAAGATCAGCTTGTGAGCTGTCCATTCTTTTGGGCACTACAGACAGCAACATGGCTGAATTCTTTTTTTTTTTACGGTATGACACCCATCACTGGCTGCGGCAATTTGCTTTTTTTTTTTTTACTTTCAGCGCAGCTGCCGAGTTTTTGCCATGCTGTACACCACGGATAAAAGAACACTGATCAAGCCAATAGATCTTGCATTGGCGAGACCTATTAGCTTTGTAAATGCTTGTTACGTGTAGAGTGCACTCTGGGTGTTACAGAGAGTACTCTATTAGCCTTATGATAACAAGTTTGAATGCATTTAACTATCCATCTAGTATTTTCTGCTTTGGATATTGGTTTACCCATTGTGGTTTTGCGAAGGCCACACACAATTGATCAGTTTTCCTAAAAGGCTTGGTCCTATCAATATAATACACAAGGGCCCACTTGAAATCTAAAGTATATAACACCCTTTCTGCCACTGAATCTTGTTCAGGGAAGAGGACTGGCAGTTCTATAGTCCTATTCATATGGAATGGGGAAACCACTTTACAGAGGAATTTAGGGTTAGTCCTAAGTACAAAGCTATTGCTGTGTACATGTATCAATGATTCCTGCATGGAAAGGGGTTTGAGCTCAAAAGTGTAACATATTGAAATAAATGCTACTAAAAAAGCTACTTTCCTCAACAGATACTGGAGTGGACATGAATGTAGAGGTTCAAATGGGGGTGTAAATATTCTTGTGAGAACTATGTTGAAATTCAAACTAGTGCAGTTGGAACTTTAAATAGAATAATTATTTTAAACCCGTCCATGAATTCTTTTACAACCGGTATACAGAAAAGAGAAGTATGATCTCCGATTTGCATGTATACAGCTATTACCCCTAGGTGCATATGTATAGAAGTGTAATCTAGATCTGCTTGTTGAAAGTTTGGCAATAAGCGAATAATATCTTGCACAGCTGGCTGGAGTGGATCCATTTTTTTAGAGATACAATAATGCCCAAATAGTTTTTACTTAGCAGCGCGACATGCACATGTGGTTGGTTTACAGGATTGTTTTAGGACTTACATACATTCTTGTGGCAGATTTAAGTAACCAAACTCTAATACCTCAGGTGCCAGATTGCAAGATTGAGCTGTTTGGGATCTAGATACCTGAGTTTTACCATGGTCCCTCGTGGGAAGGTACTGCCTGTTGGGGAGTTTCTCGTTTGGACTGTTTGACATCTCTATTAGTGTGGAGTACCTTGGTGGTCATGCTCATGTGGGTACTACTAGCATGAGAGTTAGGCAAGTCTGCCTCGTGTTCCTGAGGAGTAACAGAAGGAGTGGGAGAGGTATCAAAGTGTAAGCAAATGTTTGAGACCAGTTCATCCATAGGGCATTGCCCATGGGCTGGGGCTGTGCGTACCTGGAGGCAAAACACTGGGATTTTGTGTTTTCGTGGGTAGCGAATCGGTCTATCTGTGGTGTTCCCAACATTGAAAATAGTGGTGCAGGACTTATGGATTCAACTCCAACCCGTGAACTTGCTGATGTATGCAACTGAGTAGGTCTGGCAGATGGTTGTCTACCCCGGTAGGTACTCGGCCATAAGGTGTATTTGGTGGAGAAGTGCCCAATGCCAGATTGTTTGTGCTAAGAGCAAGAACGTAACAAGGGTGCACCCCCTTGCTTCTGCACGCAATACATGGCTGTCATATTGTCTGTTTTGATTAGGACTAGTCTGCTGTGGATGAGTGAAATGAAGTCTTAAAGAGCCAATTGAATGGCTAGAAGCTCCAGGTAATTGTTGTAATGTTTCCTCTGTTGAGGAGTCTATATCCCCTGAAGTGCATTTTGTTCTAGAAGTGCCCCTCATCCGACCAGACATGTGTCTGTGGTTATGGTAACTTGCAGAACTGAGTTTAGAAAAGACAGACTTTATTGTGAAAAGAGAGTGCATAAGTATTCGGGCTTGTGGCACTATTGCAATACATGACTCCATCATACCTAGACAACGAATTATTGTTTACACTGTAATGAGTTGTGGTGTGAGGAGCGGTGGCAGTTGCTAAAAACACTGCTAGTTTCTGTTGGCTACGATTATGCTTTTCTTGCTGTCGAGTCTACTATTGCCCCTCAGAATGATTGAATTTATATGGGTTGCAGATGGAATTTGGCCGCATTTATGGTAAACTTGTAGAGAAGAGTCACCATTCTGCTTGTGTCTGCTATACACTGCTGCTCAGGTTCTTGAGCAACCAATCATCTAGATATGGGAAGACATGAATGGCCTTCTTAGATGGGCTGCTACCATCGATAAACATTTGGTGAAAACCCTTGGTGCAGTAGTGACCCCAAATGAGAGAACTTTGAATTGATAGTGTTGGTCATTTAACACAAACTGCAGGGAACATCTGTTGGCCTGATATATTGGGATATGAAAGTAGGCATCCTTCAGGTCTAACGCTGACATGTAACCCGCTTACAGTAATGAATTCACGTCCTGTAGTGTGACCATGTGGGAATGTGCAGAGAGGGTGTATTTGTTTAATGGTCCAAGGTCGAGAATCGGGGTAAGTAAGACATCCTTTTTGGGTACAAGGAAATACAGGGAGTAAATCCCCTTGCCTTGCAGATGATAAGGTAATGTATAGCCACTTATTGAAGCAGAGCTTTGACCTTTTCCTTGAGAAGGGCAGGATGGTCTTTCTGAGTGAATGTATGCATGGTGGGGATGGTGGGAGGTGATCTATGCAGTGCTAGGCAATAGCCTTTGTAATGATGTCTAGTAGCCATGCATCTGATGTGATTTCCTGCTATTGAGACAAAAAATCCTAGAGTCTTCCCCCAACAGGAGTCTGGAGGAAGAAATGGTGAGTCAGTGCTTTTGGAAGGGGACCCCTATTGTAGCACTTTATTTACCACTGCCCCTGTTTTGCCTTTCCCCTGTATGTGCATCGGGTGTAACTCCGCGTTCCGACCACTGAAAAATTTAAATAGATGCAATATCAAAACACAAAAATATAGGAAAATAAATATTAACAAAAATATTACCTTCCTGTACTTAACTAATAAAAGCACAAATATCGAGAACGCAAATATAGTTGTTAAAAATAAGGATTTTTACTTCTATCAAAAACACAATTATCGGAAACAAAAATATCGTCAGCTTTAAATAAACATGCAATATGTTAAAATATTGATTCAAACAATATGGACTACAATAATATCGCCAAAATAGTTACATTATCATTAATACAAATAGAAAATCACTTTTTACATAAAACAATTATTTAAAATAAACATGAAACATTGTATAAACATGCTTAAATTAAAAATAAATATATTGCATCACTAAAATGTTTCTAATTCACCTCAATAAAATATGTAACCCAAAAATGATTTGCATTAACTACAGACATTTATACAACATGAATATTAACATATATACACATACCCACATACATATAACATACATATATTTTATTCACCAGAAAATAAATCACCTTCTCCACATTACAAACCCCCCCAACAGAAAAGCTACAAAACAGTGGGAAACATCTAAAAAGAACATACATGTAAGTATAAATAATAGACGTAGTTGCATGATTTTATACGTAAATAACTAATGTATAAACCGAATTGTTTTTTATTTATTTATACTATTACACTACCTTTATAAGTCACATCAGCTACAACACCTACAACCAAAAAAGTACATCGACAAAAAATTTGAATTGGAAATATACCAAATATTATTCTAATGCATGCTATTGGAGGGCCACTACAAAAGGTGATGTTGCAATTAATATAAGGGAACACAACCCCCGCACCCAAATATAATATTTGATCATATATGATAGAAAGGGAAGTATTGCAGGATGTACAAGAGGCAGTTAATAGCTCCCAGGAACCCACAACCAAATCATAAAAGATATACTGCCTAAAGTCCCAGAACACATCACAGGCCAACTACCACCTATACCTACTTTAACACGTTTAATTGCACAAATGAAAAATGCCACCAGCGATACTCCTTCTGCCCCTAGAAGATACCAAGACAAACATTTCTGAACATTTAAAAATGACACATAATGAGGAACCATTCTTGTTATAGGACTGCCTAAGCAACGATAAACAGATCCTAATATTTTCTACAGCGGATAACTTACTAAAACTAAGTCATTGTCAAACCTGGATGATGGATAAAACCCTCATAAGGAGTCCCAAACCATTCACTCAGATATACCCCATACATGGTGAATATCAAAACACAAATATCTCATGGACTTCGAACAAGCCATGATTCAAACCATTTTAAAAATATACCCCCACACAAACCATACAAGGCTGTTACTGCCATTTCAATCAAAGCATATGGAGAAACCTCCAACAATCTGCGCTAGGGGGCAGATTACGATCCAGCCCTGAAAGGCTCTGACCTTTGGTCGGAGCTTTCCGGCCCGCATCTCAGTTTAATTTCAGATCGCCGCATTACAATGCTGGCGGTCGGAAATTAAACCGGCCGTTCATTACAGCTGGCTTCCGATGGGCTTAAGGAGCCCATTGGCCAGTCGGAGGCCGGCTCGTAATCCCACAGGGCGGCCTTTCCACCATTGGGATTACGATACTTGGTCTCCGGCAGGCTTTCTATGTCAGGCTTTCCGACATGGAAAGCCTGTCGGAGGTTGAGAGCCGAGGGGGCCCCTATTTTTCATCCCTGCACAATGAGGGAGGCTCCCTGAGGTGCCTGCCACACGGTGCAGGGATGAACACAGACTTCCATTCCTCCATGGGAGCTTGTGCTATGGCAGGTTTACGGCTGTAGCACCAGCTCCCATAGAGGAATGGGAGTATGCGACTGAACAGTGTTCAGTTGCATTGTGATTAGGCAGTCAGGACTGCCGACCTGAGGTCAGTCGGTACCGTTTTTGCGTCGTGATGTCTGTCCGACATTGTAATCACCCCAAGTGTAGAATATGCTACAAACAGCTAATTTGCCTTTCTAATAAAAAAAATGATAGCACTAGCCTAGGCTCCTGTCACAGAGGTTGCTAACCACTACAATTTACTAATAGAAAGCCCTTTTTACCAACAAAATGAAGACAAACTAAGCCCCCTAGTGGATTATTTTGGATACACTTGGGTTGGCAGACTGCAACGCTACAGACAGAGACGCCAACACAAATTCCAAATAACATGGTGGAATATCTATGACAGCGCCTGGGCACAGGAAGCCAAAACAAACAACACAGTGGAAGGATAGCACAAAGCCTTCTAATCCAAACTAGGTAAAACCCAACCTACACTGTATAAATGTATAGAAGCGTTACAAAAAAAGCAAATCTACCAACAACTATAAATAGAGCAATCCGTTACCCGTTTGCACCTTAAGTTAGCAAACAAACCAAAAGAATGGACGACATGCTACGTTTTAAAGTCAAAATATTCATAAACAACAAAGAATAGATTACTTAGAAATAATAGCCAAAAGCATATTATAGAATAAATAGTAACCTACAAATGTCCCCTAAAACTGTCACAAATTCAAAACCAACATAACAAATCATTTTTTATATAAATCATAAACATAATATTTTATTACATCAGACTAATATTGGAAGCAATAATTAACCTCTACTTAAAAACATGGGTACAAATAAAAATGGGGGATGGTCAAATAAAATCATTGACCTCATAAACCAACGCATGGATGGTGTTGCCAATATATAAAACGCTAAATCCTCAACCATACCTGTCGGAACATTTTGCAAATAACAAAAAGCGGAAACTGATTTTATTGAGACTGGGAGTTAATCCATCGAAAGATCTTATCCCAAAATGAAAACTGACCGGGACCTCAATGAATTGCCGTCTTTGTGGACAAGGAGATTAATCATGGCCCACCTACTATGCATTTGTCCGGCACTATCATCCACACGGAATGAACTCCTACGACCAACAATGAAAAGAGAACAAATAAGGAATTGTAGATCTGCTATAATAAAATGCTTAGGAGGCTCGACAGTCCAAATGGCATATAAGGCAATTAAGTTTCTGAGCCTTGCGGCAAATGAACTAGAAAAGAGCGACAGACAACTCGAACGGGTGGGCATGCAAGGTGATAAAGCGCAATTGAACACTCCACAGTCTACTTGTTTACAGCACGATGCACTTTACCTCGGAGAAATAACAGGAAATCATCAACGGTATCTGCACCTTATCTTAGATCACCAAGTTGAACTTAAAAGAGTTCATAAAGGAAACATAAACATAAAGGTGCTCCTGGATTTGTCGGCCGCCTTCGACACGGTCGACCATGATATCTTGGTCGGCCGTGTCGGGGAGGCCGTCATCCGGGGCACCGCCCTTGACTGGGTTTGCTCCTTTCTGAGCAACCGCCGCCAGGCGGTCCGGCTCTCTCAGTTTTCTGCTGACGGGGTCGCGCTGACGTGCGGCGTCCCGCAGGGCTCCTCCCTATCCCCTCTTCTTTTTAATCTGTACCTGACCCCCCTTATTCGATCCTTGCGAGGTAGCGGTATCACCGCGTTCAATTACGCGGACGACATCCAGCTGATCTTCGATATTAACCCCTCGGACCAGTTCATTGACAATTTTCAGTCTACCCTCTGTCACATCAGCAGTGACTGGATGGGGGTGAATCACCTGAAACTCAACCCCGACAAGACAGAGTTGGTGCTTGTCGGGGGTGCTGCCAATCCATGGAAATCCACCTTTTGGCCCGTGAGGTTGGGTCCTCCCCCCAGTCCTGTCAATTCAGTAAAAAGTCTTTGGGTTATCATCAGTAACGACCTTACGATGAAGCCCCAGATCAACTCGGTAGTTTCCTCCAGTTTTTTTCAGTTAAGGAAAATCCGAAAGATTGCTCGCTTCCTGACCACTGAGGCCCTTACCCTGGTCCTGTTGGCTTTAGTCATCTCTAGGATAGACTACGCCAACTCCCTTTATGTTGGTATACCGGCATACCAACTGAAGAGGCTGCAACTTGTCCAGAATCAGGCCGCACGTCTCATTTATCATCAGCCTACATCAACACGTCCGTCCTTTGTTAAAATCCCTCCACTGGCTCCCTGTCTCTGAGCGCTGCAAATTCAAGCTAGGTTGCATTATCTTTAAGTCCCTGGCTAGTATGGGCCCTTCTTTTATTTCTTCACTATTGCACCCATACGTTCCCTCCCGCAATCTCCGTTCTTCTCATCTGGCCTTACTTAAGGTTCCGACCTTTAAACGCAAGAAACAGGGAGGACTGAGGTTCTCATGCCTTGCCCCCCTTCTTTGGAACGCACTCCCTCTAGGTTTAAGACTTGCCTCTTCTTATACCTGTTTTAGGTCCCTTCTTAAAACTCACTTGTTCTCTAATGCCTACAATTAACACTCTTCGCCCCGCGGAATGTCTGTCTCCTCATGCTTAGCGCCAAGAAACCGCTGGGTGTTAGTTGCGCTTTATACATTTCTTTTACATTACATTACATTACATTACACAAAGACACAGTCTCTTAGAATCATATATTTCTTTTTTTAAGAACATTGCCACAATATTTGCTAATTGCCCTAGGGCCCTTGAGAGACCCCGTACCTAGCTTGGCCGTGCATAGCCCAAGTATAACCTCTCAAGAAGTATGTTTTTTATAGCATGGCTGGCAACTAACTAGACTGTAGGAATCAATTGCACACTGTTTTAACTTGTTTTTTATTATAAATTTTAATGAAAGTTAAATCAACCAACAAATCGGTACACTTAATCGCGAATTGTACGTGTATTAGCGGTTGTGCCGCTCTTTTATGATTTATACAAGTAATTTTTCATTTATACATCAGACTAAACATTATATAAGTCTCCAATGTTACATAAGACTGAGACAATAATATATACATTATTTACATGAAAAATCTAAACCCCCCTAACCAAAAAGCTCAAAGGGCAAACTCAATCTGTCATGTAAAATGAATACAACACATAAACCACTCATTCCCAAATAACAATCACATCATATTTTCCCAAACAATAAAATATAACATTGCCCACCCAAAATAAGTAAAATAAATATGACTTACTGTTCTGTAGCTGCAGATCTTCCTCTGTATCCATGCAGTCAAAATTAATAATCCACCAAAAACTGCAAAAAGTTTTCCAAAAAGCCCCATAAAAAAGCCAAAATATAACAAATCCAATAGAGATGCCTCAAAACAATCCAAAGTATCTAGGAAGCATAAAAACAACCAAACTGTTTGAAAAACATAAACACTCCTGAAAGCAAGAAAAAAAGAAAATCAAAGGTAATAATATTGGTTTATTATTAACCAAAAGTAATTTCCATAACAAAAAAAAGGTAACTCCCAATGCCCATAGGACACATTTGTAGAAAAAATCTTTCAAAGTAAACAAGTAAACCCACCTGCAAAACATATTACATTCCCAAAAATACTTATACATTAAACCTAGGGCCTTTTTACAAGTTTGGTGGTCCCATGGACCACAGTATCAGCGGTGGCTGTACGAGTGTGATGAGTTTGACAGTCCGACCACCGTATTAAGAGTTGGGCAGATCAGCTTTGCGAAGGCCGCCACTAGACCACCAACACCGCCAGCAGACCGCCAGATTTGCGGTTGGGGAAAGGCAGCCACCATAGGGCGGCACAGGGGAACTAAACCACCGTCTGTATTACAAGTTGCCAGAGCCACAAGCGGACTGCGGCGGTGACAAAGGATTTGGGGAGTGTTACTCACCCCTTTCTTCTTCCAGTCAGATTCCAACCTGAATCCCTTTCTTCAGATCCCCCCTTCAAAGCAGGATTTTCACCTTGAGGATTACAACCCGGTTTGCGGCGATCTTCAGATGAATCTTTTTCAAATCATATACCCATTGCCAGGACTGCTCACAAATGGGCTGAACCCCGGTAATGGGTATATGGTATTTTTGCACTTATGATATGCATACGTGTGCATTCGATGCATCTGCAGTCGAAATGCACACAGGCATCGATATATTTGTGAAAAATACTCACCATTGCTGCAAGACCCTGGCCTCCACACAGCCGGCCCTGTGGTCAATTTATAATACGGCAGTCTTTGGACCAACAGCACTGTCTGCTGTTGGGGGGCATACTTGCTCCTTCGGCAGTCGGACCACCAAACTCGTAATAACGCCTTTTAACATCATAAAATAAGTAACATGACAGAATATAACATAGCGTAATGATATATTGCTAAAGCAGTGTATGAAAACCCAAGCCTACACACTAGTGAAGAACACTACTATTAATGCAACTAAATGTACAAAAAAAACACAAACAACAATCAGGCCCGGACTGTCCGTTGCGGGCACCTGGCAATCCCCCGGTGCGCCGCAAGGGTGGGGGCCGGTTTTGGAACCTGGGGGCCGTTTTTGTTACAGGGCCGTTTTTGCAGCTTAGCTGCAAAATCGGCCCTGTAACAAAATCGGCCGAAAACTGGCCCCGCCAAAGAGGTCGGTCGCACCTGCAGGGGCTCGCCGAGCACCTTTAAAAACAGCTTACCACATGTTCCAACAAACAGCAGCACTTTAACGCAACTATGGTCCTAGAAAACATACTAAAAATGACAAAACTAAACTACAAAATAGAGGCTGCTAATCAAAACAAAAACAAAAAAAGACTACCTTCACATAGAAATGAGTGGGAAATCATTTAAAAATGTTGAATAAATGTATAAAAAAATTATTAAACATGTAAAACATCCATAATTTTTAAAAATTGCAAATGATAAATTACATAATAGTATAAAATATATACAATAGTTTATTACATACTGAAAAAACGCATTTTGAAAATATGTATATAAAACAATTTTAAAAATATTTAAATATTGGAAAACAATAGAAAAAAAGTGGAAAATGTACAACTTAAAATGCTATTTAAATAAGATTTACATTTTTTACATAATAATAAAAATGTATTGGAAATGTTCTATTTATCTATAAATAAGGTTCTCAAGCTCAAATATATAGGTTTACATTTTTTTAAATTATACCTTAAAAAAAACTTGAACATATAAAAAGTTAGAAAAATGTGTGAAATCTCTATTCTATAAAAAATATGTCATTAATAATATGCATTACAAACATACAACTTGCTAATTATAAAATGTAATAATCACACTCTAATACAAACCATTTTTAAGAAAGTGTTGGAGACTAAAGGGGTGGCAATTACCATTACCAATCCCAGCTATACCAATTTGGAAAAGGTGTTGGACACTAAAGGGGGTTACCTTTACTATTCCCGCTCCTATCTAAACCATTTTGGGAAAGGTGTTGGACACTAAGGGCCCGATTAATAATCTAGTGGTCTGAGGACCACCAGACTCGTGCAGGTGCGGCAGTGGCGGTCTTGCAACCGCCACATTACGAACCTACTGGTTGTGTCGCGTTGGGACAGCCTACTCTGCCAGGGAACCGCCATTCCCTGGTTGTGGTGCGGCAGTCCAGAGGTATCTATCTGCTTGGCAGGACCGCTGAGGTACCGCCAAGCATATAATGAGTCATTACCACCGTGGATTTCAAGGAGGTCTTTTCTCCATGAAAACATTGGCGATGAGGAAAGAAAGGGGGCCTGCGAGGCCCCCTTGTGCCTCACGCCTTGTGGAGGCACATGGGGCGCACAACATGTGCCGAGCTGTGTGTATGCACAGATGTTCCAGCACAGCATGGACTTTTCAGTCCATGCCGTACTGGCACTTCCTTTGACGTTCCCATTGCGTTGCCTATTTTACAGGCACCGCCGTGGGAACAGCAAAGCAAATGCCTGCCAAGGACTATAAAAGTAATTATAGGGCGGGCGGTCCTCAGGTGTTTTGGCGGAGAGCCGGCGCACCTGCTCTAAAGTTGTATTTAGGCCTATAAAGAGTGACATTTACTATTCCCACTCCAACCTATACAACTGTAGGACACTGACCCTGTTTTTGGTGTTACCACTAAGTGGTTATACTGTGCACAAAGTCCAGGGGTTCCCCAAAAGTATACAGGGCTCAATGTAAAACCCAAAGTGCTCTATTAGTGGTAGTGTGGGGGAGCAGCCTTAGGCCTAACACAGAGGAATGTATTGCACAACATTGACCAATAATGGGCACACAACTCAAAAGGAGACCCAGACCAATTTTAGAAAATTATACTTTTTTTTTTTTTTTTTTGAGACCAAGATCTTCGCAATAAGGTAAGTCAAGTTTTAAATAAAAATACTTATCACTCTGAAAAATTGACACTTAGAAACTTTTCAGCACAGTTCAATGTTATTCTATGGGGGAAAACAGTATTGCGGTTAAACAGGTAAGTCATGCACTTACAATTCCAGTCTTCGGGACCAAAAGTTGGCAAGGGGCAAGGGTCAGGTGAGTTACAAAACTGCATACCAGTGGCACAGGGGCGGCTGGGTGCAGAGGTCAAAATCGGAGTTCGGCTCAAATGCTTTTCAATGGAGACTGGGGGTGCCTGGAGCCACACTGCTTGCAGGTAGGTAAATCAGTTGCAGGGGCCAAGCTTTGGGTGTTCGGTTAAGCACGGGGGCCACAAAGCAGCACCAAACATACACCACCAGTGGCACAGGAGCGGCCGGGTGTAGAGTGCAACTCTAACGTCGGGTGCCCAATGCTTTTCAATGGGGAATTCTTCTTTTGGCAAACAGGCTGCAGGCGTTGCACCAGAGGCTGTAGGAGGGAGACCAATGACAGCAGAGGTAAGTAGAGATATAGTGGGTCATAGGAGCACCGTCAGTTCAGCTCATCAAGGCCTAGGGGCATCGGGTGCAGGGGTGCCTTTCGACGTCTGAGTCTTCTTGCCGTTCGGAGGGGGGAGCCTCTGGATTCACACTGCAGGCACCGCCGTGGAGATTGGGAGAGGTCAGTCAACGCTAGACACAAGGTCAGGATCGCTGGGAAGACTTCACTGCACAAGTGAGTTACTCAGACTCGGGCCGTGGTGCAGAGTGGGCAGGGATCGGGATTCCAGCTAGGCTAGGGGTCGCATTACAAAGGCAGCAAGCCTTTGAAGTGTCCCTCTTCGAGCACTGGCCCATCCTGGGGGATGAGGTATGACACCTCTGCCCAAGATGAGCATTATTTCTGGTCCCAGAGAGCAGAGGCTCTCTACCCAGGTATCCAGAAACATGTCTGGTGGTGACTGGCTGCCTAAAGCTGATCAGAGACCACACCAGAGTGGGTAGCTTTTCAGCGGGCAACTCCGAGGTGCCCTCTGGGTACAAAATATAATAAATCCCACACTGGCACCAGTGTGGATTTATTGAAAAGAGTAGTTTGCCACGAAACATTCCTGCGTTCAGTAAGCCATCATGTTGCTGAGGAACTCGAGTTGCCGAGTTTCCAGCCCATGTACTCACTATGGCTTCCCTGGCACTTACAACATTAAGGTCTGGACCCAATATTTTAGGGCCGTATCTGCTCATGCCGATATGCCTTCTCCTGTGTTAGAGTGCACCCTGACTTAGGACTGTGAGGCCTGCTAGAGGGGCGGCATGTCTATGCCTTCAGGCAGTGCTGCCTGGCATGGCACCCAGGCAGGGTGCCATGTCAACATTGTCGTTTTCTCTCTCACAGGGGCATGCAAGCTGCAAGGGCAGTGGCATGGTCCCAGTGAGGGGGTCCCAGTGTACACTCTTCAGCTCCCAGGCCCAAGGTACCCAGGGTACCATTTAGTAGGGACTTACAGGGGGTAGAAGTACCAACTGGGGATTTGTTTTTAGGGAAGGCACAGTGAACCTGGTTGGCATGGACCTTGTGCACTACAATTGAAACCACATCAAAACCAGGCAAAAATTGGGGGCTAACCATGCAAAAAGAGGCATTTCTCACAACCAATTTGAGGATGGTTTTGAAAACTAAATGGATGACATTGACTATTCCCACTCCAATCTTAAGCAATTTGGTAAAGGTGTTGGACACTAACTAAAGAAGGGGTGACATTTGCTATTCCCACTCCAATCAAAACCAATCTGAGGTAGCTATTGGATACTAAAAGGGTGACATATACTATTCTCATACCAATCTATACTAATTTGGGGCAGGTGTTGGACACTAAAGGGGTGACATTTACTATTCCCACTCCAATAAATATCAGTTTGGGGCAGGTGTTGGACACTAAAAGGGTGACAGCTACTATTACCACTCGAATCTAAACCAATTTAGGGAATGTTATGGAAACTAAAGGGGAAATATTTACGTTTTGCGCTAAAATCTAACATTTTATGCAAGGGCTACACACAAAAACATTAATATACACAATCAATACTCCATACTCACAATGTTTTAACTATAAAATATATTTTGTAAAGATTTTTTTTTTACTAAATGTAATACATTTTAGAAAATATATTTTCAACAACAGAATGTATTCAAATATTTAACACAATAAAAATCAGATTTGATTTTTTGTTAACAAATTTTTCATAAAGAATCCAATATACACATACAATAAAAAATGTATGTATTCATCAAAATTAATACATATTGATATTATTTTCATATTATAATTAAACATTTCAAATAAATGTAAACAAAAATAAAATTTCTCACAATACATTTTTACATTTACATTATAATCAACATACTTTTTTAAAAATATTTTAAACGTGATCAACTTTTCTATTTTTTTAGAAAATAATTATAAATTGTATTTAAAAACATTAAACATTATTAAATAGATTTTTGATATATTTTTATTTTTCATTATTGTTTTAAAATTCTATTTTAAAATGTACAATTAAATATACTCTAAATTTTAATATATGTATAGTCCAAATGCTAAACTATTATTTATTAAAATTATGAATATAACAAAATACATTTTAACATTGTACTATACTAATTTGTATATCATTAAAATAATTAACATTACATTCAAATTCAATCATCCACTTTTTAATAATCTCGCCACCCTTATTCCCTAAAAACCCAATATTGTGCTGCTAAAAAAATACAAATCCATCATTTTTAAACATTAAAACAACTAAAAATACAAATTACAACAATTTCATAATTATTAAATTATCTTCCTAAAAAGAAAAAAAATATTAAACATATATTATCATACACACTACAACAAAGTGCATAAAAAATAACACAAACAATATTACATACAATATTTTCTAAATCTATGTTTTACAATAAAAACGATATTCTTACCTGCGATATTCCAGTCAATATTTCTGACATCCCGATATTCTTGACAACATTTATGTATCATGATATTTTTAATTCAATGCTTTGTCCAAACATCCCCAAGTGCTATACTGCTTATAGGACTGGTATTGTAGGTGTCGCCTCTGACAAGATGTGGATGGAGCCTGTGGTGTTGTCTTTTTCCAAGTCCTATACTGACCTATCCGAAAAGGCCCCCCTGCTGGCCGGAGTCTGAAGGGCCCCCATGTTTTTTGCTGTATCTGTCCCTTTTAAATATTCTTAAGTATTTGATCAATCTATGAGCCGAACAAATGCTCTACATTTAAAGGCATATTTAATAAATGAATTTGCACATCAGCCTAAACCTGGAATTGCCTAGTCAAGCAGGTCTTCTCATTAAAATGTATTTATTTTTATTTGAAAAGTTTTATAAAAAACTAACAAGACCCTTACAGGTATTAGAGCGCTGTACAGATTTGGCGAAAGCATGAGTAACCAAAACACAATGATACAGGGGTGTAGCTAAGTCAAACAATGAACAACAAAGGGGGGGGGCGGGGACAGACCCGGCCATGGGTTGGGGGGTTGGCTCCAACGGAACTGTATCAGAAGTGCCCTAGAGCACGATAACAATTTAACAGACAAGCATACAATAAATCGCACCAACGGAGTACATTAAGAATCAAATTTGTAGACAAAGCATGAGCATGAGAACAAGTTAATGCTGTTAAAGTTCATTCAAGAATAGCCGTTTGACAAGTTTCTTGAAAGATGAAGTGGTAGGATTGGATCTGATCTCGGGAGGCAGGGCGTTCCAGATTCTTGGAGCAAGACCAGTGAAAGCACGATTGTAAGATCTTTTCTTTTTGAATTTGGTCGGTTTCAAAAGTAGGGTGGACGTACTTCTTAGGTTCCGGCCTAGGTCCGAAGTTTCAAGCTTATTTGCCAGGTAGACCGGGGTGTTGTAATGTATGCAGTGGTGGCTGGTGACATTTGAAAGTGGTGAAGCGGAAACTTTGTCGGAGTGCACCGTGGCGAGTGCAGCGAGGTAGCCCAAACATCTAAATGGGGGTGGGGGGTTAAATTGTGCATTTTCAAGCAAATTTGAGACGCAAGAACATTAATAAGCAATTGTGAAAGTGCAGTTATTACATTAATAAAAGTTCTTTGTGCAGCATAAGTAGTTGTGTATCGATTTAGATTCTGTATGCATTTTTCCCGATTCTTGCCCTTGTATAGGTATAAATCACATTGCTCTTATATAGGCATAGAAATCCAGTCCTTATTTAGGCATAGCCCATGCTACCCAAATACAGGCATGGCTACTTCATTCCGTTCATCTACGTCACAACGATTTCTTGGAAAACCAGACTCTTAAGCTGTTAGGAACTTCCCCTAGCCTGGATATTGATTTCTCCAACTCATTATTATGCATGAACAACTATTCCTAAGGGGTTCATCTATGAAGTTCATATGCCTGACTTTACGTCAAAGCTGGCATTCCTAAACAGCTTCAAGGTATAAATATGCCTTCACTTGCTATAGCAAAGCACGGTGTGGTTCGGTGCAGTTCGACTACCTACTTGCCCGACGCAGCTCGCTACAGCAAGTGCCGAAGGAAGCCGACTCTCCAGCTGTTGCACTGACAAAGAAGCTGACATCCTCCTGCTGAGAATCCAGCTCCAGTGTTTCTGACTCCCCTTGCGGGGTGTTGCGAAATCGAATCCCGAGACAGAGATACCAACCTCGTTCATTCTAAAGGTATGGAGCTGATTAGAACCTAGAGAAACCTTTGGCAAATCTTGGCAGAACTAAAACTTATGCTAAGCAGCACTTACTTCTTCCATGGTACTAGACCTAGGTGAGGTACATTGGGGTAGGCGTATTTTAGAAGCACCAGTTGAGTATTTTAGCATGTGTTATTTATGTATGTATTTTTATATATATCATAGCAGCAGACAATGCTATTACAGTATGATTTTATATTACTGTTCTCGCTGTAAGCATTATACTTTGCATTCTGTCTAACGATTGTAGCAGTTCACCTCTCTTGCATGAGAAAGAAGACTGTTCAATAAACCTTTTATTGAAAACGCCTGGAAAACGCCTGTCTCACTATTTCTCTGCAAACTCTGTAGAAACGAAGCATGCACGATTGACTGAGTAAAATAGTTATCTATTGTTTCCACGACTCTGAAGATATGTGTTCCAGTCCTAGGGAAACAAAGTTGTCATGTTTATGCGGTTGTCAGAAACGAATCCTTTCTTGTTTATTTGAGAAAGTTTCTAGTGACCTCCGAGTTAGTCGGCACACACAATTAAGTTTAATATACTCGATAGAGACATACTGACCTATGTCAAATCTATAGTGTATATTATTCCAATGCACAGAGCCTATTGGGAATATAGGAACTACACTACAAAGTAACCTCCAAAGAGACATCATCTTATGTACGAGAGTAGCAAAACACCAAAACAATTAACATCCATATTGTTAATCGCATTGCTCTACGTGAAACGATCAAACCGGTACAACATGCAATAGTTGGACAATGGATGTCAACACTTCTTCTCTAACCCCTCACTTTCAGATATTATGTATGTACAGTCGAATCTGTGTAGAGAAATCCAATCTGTGTCGCAACGGACGGCTGAAACAAGCCACTACATTGTTCAAGTTGCTGGTCCTCATGCATCTTCAACGCTGAGCTGGATGCTCAACCCTCACTATTCGACTTGATATATCAAGCAACAGTATAACCCAGAATAGGGGAATAAAACGACGAAAGGTCGGGACACTAAACACTGTCGGCACTACTATTTGTGCGCACGTCGCTGCACCCGAATGAGGCGTATGGATGGGGAAGATATATCAAGTCCAGTAGTGATAACCAGGACCAATAGGAAAGATACTACCCGTGATACAGACGGCCAGTGAATATTTTGGAGGCTTATTTTCATGGACACATTGAAGCACACTTTGCGACACAGTACATTTGGCTGAATACCTACAGTGACTATTCTCGCCCTGAAGAAGTCCATTGTTATAGACAAAACATGCTGGCTGTCTTCGTCACTTATATGTGCTACTTTTTAAGAAAAATAAAATAAAATAAAATTAAAAACCACACAAAGCTTATTTGTTTGATTGGGGTGTTACTCTCTTCTTATTTATTTTTTGTTATTTGATGTGATGCACTGCTACGTTTCTTTCTTGCTATTTAAAACCTTTGGGAAATACACCTTGGCAGAAGAAGCTTGTGGTGAATGCACACATTTTAAAATATCCTTGAGAACTGTATCTTTGGGAACACAGGTTAAGAGCAGGCCTCCTGGTCTGCTGCCGTTTTTTGTCTTTAAGATTGGATTTGCAGATAAATAATAGCAAAAATCACTGTTTTCTTTACTGGTCTCTTTGAGGCATAAGCATACTTGTAGTAACCCAGTGTCCTAAGGTATGGCAATGTACATATCTACCAGAGTACATGATTAAAGCAGCCAAGATACAGCTGAGGAAAAAGCCCATTTGTGCAATTCCACATAGACTTCAGATGGTCGAAGTACCAGGGGTTAGGCTTTGAGCAACATCCTATCTGAAATAAACACCTAGCACAATTGCAGCTCTGGCTCATACGGAGGACCCAACTATTCATTTCTTTTTGGAAACAGACACCAGAATCTGCAGTTACAAGAGCAGCGGGTTTGAAGAGTGGTGAGTGTGAAGGTGAGTGTTTGAATGTTGGACAAAGCAGAACGATCAGGTATGGGTGAGATTCAGAGCTGAATGTCTTTGCTTTGAAGTGTACATGACTGAACATTAGTCCTTCTACAGGAGTCATGTTTGAATGCTGGTTCTTGTTAAGGGCTCAGGGATGGATGCTCGCTGTTTTGAAGTGTACATGACTGAACATTGGTCTTTCTACAGGTTTCATGGTTGAATAGTGGTTCTTTTTAAGGGTTCAGGGATGGATGCCTGATGCTTTGAGAGTTCGAACATAAATATACTACATGCATGACTGCTGGATTCCATTGATAGGTTAGACCGAAATTCCAGATATCACAAGTAGCTCTAGGTTGAAAGCTAATTCCTATGGAAGGCTCACAAGTGAAAGCTGGTTCTTATGGAGAGCTCATGGCTGGAAGCTGGTTCATAGGGAAGGTTAAAAGCTGAAGTCTGGTTCAAGGCAGAGGACTACACCCTTTTGATCAGATTTAACCAGACTGGTTTGTGAGCATAAAGGCTTTCTTTTCGCCTCTATACACAGCGCATGCACAAGCCTTTCCCACTAGAGGACGTGAAATGTCTTGGCATAACCCGTTTATGATTCTAGACCTTCTGATACAATTATTTTTAAATCTCTTGACTTTTTTAGGTCTCGCCTACGCACCACGCATGCGCTACATAGGAGGAACTTTAGCCATCGCTCTGCTCTTTTTGGAAGCACACACTCGTGCTTGTGGAGGCATCCACCTTGCAGGAGCGAGCAGGGGCGCGCCACAAGCACGAGTATTTGCTTCCAAAAAGAGCAGACTGCGCGCGCACCACTCCCGGGCTCACCTCCTGCTCCCCCCCCCCCTCTCTCTCTGATGCGCGCTCCAAGGAGAGTACTGACGCAAGCACGAGTGTGCTTCAAAACAGCTGCTCCGGGCGGCGGTTTGTTCTGTTTGGTTTTTCTGACCTTCAAAGCAGTCTCCTGTCAGGAGGAGGCGATGGCTTCCCTTGTCCTGTCATGCCACCCTTTCTCTGTCACCCATTGGCCTCGTTTCTCTGGCTTCCCCATCTCGTTCGCTCCTCCGGTTCATTCTCAAATTCATTCCTCCCTCCCCACTATTCATCCATCACCTTGTCCTTCCTGCACCACTCAGCACTTTCTCTTTCCTTATCTCTCCCTCTTTCACACTCACTCACTCTTTCTTTCCTGCCCCCATGCTTCTTTCTCTCGATCTACTTCTTGATTTTCTTGAATCACCCTGTCCCCTTCCACCGGGCTCTTTCTACCCTCCCACTCCTTGGCGCCCTCTCCCCCCTCCCACACCTCGCCTCCTTTTCCTCTCTCCCTCGCGCTCTCATTCACTCGTTCGTTCTTTCTGCTCCGAGGCTGCACCACCGCGAGCAGCTGTTTCCAGTGCTACATAATTTATTTAATTCCTAATTAATTTTACACCCTTTAATTAGCAGTCAAACCTTCATCCGGCACACACAGACAATTCCCCCGCGAGCCCTCCGGAGTCACTGGCCCGTTTAATTACAGATCACTGTTTATGTCTTGGTGCGCAGACAAACACAGGAGCGTCGCTCCCGGCACAGAAGGAAACAGGTACTTCTGATAGGAAAACATTTTTTGTTCTGTTTTATCATTTGGAAGGAGTCGGATTAGAGCGCGCGGGCGGATTAGAGCCCGGGACTCGCGGTGCGAGCCTGCTTCGGCGGATAGCTGCCTGCTCACAGCAAGCCTCGCGCCCGTCCGACTCCCTCTCGGATCCGGCTCTTTCTTCAACTTATTCCTCCACTTCCCACCTTTCTCCCCTCCTCCCTCCCAGATCCACCTCATTCCCTACTCTTTACTTCCTCTTACTCTTTTCTTCCTGGTTTCTCCCTTCAGGTCTTCTTAACTTGTCTCCTCTTCTGGTCTAGATTGCTCTCTTGCCTTTTGCCACTTCTTCTCTTGTTTAGTTCTTCCTCCCTCTTACAAATTGGTCACGCTTTCCCTCTCTTTCTTTAACTCTCTTCTTTTTCCCTGTCATACCCCTTTTAAGTCTTTCATTTCGTTTTTCTTCCCAGCTCTCATATTGTCTCTTTTGCTTCTTGCTTTCAATTAGTAGGTCGCTCTGTGATTCACCTTTCCCTGACCTCTTGGTGTGGGCCGCTTCTCTTCTTTTATGTGGTTCTTTCTCTCACTCTATCCAGTTCTTTCCTTTTCCACTCTTTTTTCAGATTTTTTCTTTCACTTTTCTAAGCCATTTTAACCTCCTGTTTTGCATTACTTTCTTTTGCGTCTCTCACATAATTTTCATATATTTCACGTTGTTTCTTTTGCTCGTTGCTAGAGCTTTGAGGAAGTGCTTGAAGGAGTGCAGTGCAGGTACCCTGTACCAGAGTACCTTCTTGCTTCTGAGAAGTGCTGATGCTCTCCAGTTAAAAGTATTGCATCTCTGCCGGTACTCTCCCTCTCAAGATAAAGAAGTGCAAGTACTCAGTACCTGACCGCAATGGCCCATTAAAAGCACTACCCATTGGAGTATGTAATCCGTTCTCAATTTGTGCAGGTGGTGAGCATATGGACTTATTTTTTGGAGACTTTGCTGCGGACCAAGTGAAAGAGGAATGTAGAAATGGATTAAGGAGGAAAAGAAAAATAGGAAAACTGTGATAAAGGGAGAGCATTCGGATGAAAAACAACTTGCAGATATGAAATAAAGACACAAGAAGTGTTGAGGGTAAATGAAAATTGACTGAATTGGAAACAACCAGGAAAGATTTGTACTCGACTGCCCTGGCGATCTTAAGAAAAGCTTGGCACTCCTGCTCTTTAGTTTTTTGTTTACAAAGTACTGCATCTAGTCTTCCCCCTTCTTTGTGATATTCTGTCTTCCTCTAAAATGTACTCCTTGCTTCACCTCTTAATTGCTGTTTCCTGTCTATCTTACTCAAGTTTTTCTCTCTTCTAACCGGTGTTTCTTTTTGTCTTTGGCCTACCCCACATCTATGTCACTCTTTCCAGACTTCACTCTTTCATCTGGTCCTCTCGTTCCTTTTACAAAGTTGGTTGCTGCCTCTCTTTTACATCTTTCTATCGTCCATGCAGTTTTCTTGTGCTTCTTCCTAAATCTTGTACTACTGTTTCCTCTTCTATGTAGTTCTCTCTATCGCTGTTTTCAGTTTTGCCCTCTTCTGTCTCATTCTCTCTTTCCACTTGTTCTGTTCTGTCTTCTCCTCTTCCAGGTCTTTCTTCTCATGTTCTTTTTGTTGATAGCTTTATCCCTTCTCTTTCTTGAGTGGCTGTAAAATATAATGTGCTCCTACAGCAGTAGACACCATGATGGAATAAGCCCTTCCATAATTTTCAGCTCTCACAGAGCAGCCCACCGACCCCTCCCTTTCACACACGGTCAGTGGGCAGTGCTATAAATACTGCGGGCTAATCACCTATCCGAAGGAAATAACATTTTTGGAAGTGCACTGCCAATAACCCTAGTGTTTCTACAAGTCGAGTGCTGCCAAAATTCTTACTTTCTTGATCCATATTCGTACTTAAAGACATCAAAGTATACACTTAGTAGTGACTGTGTTTGAGGTCCAGGCAATACTCAAATTCTATTTTAAGTAATCTTTTTAGGCTACCTAATATTTGACAAAAAGGAACCCATTTTTATCAAATCTAAAACATGCTATTTGTTCTAGAAACCGTGCACATTTTTTGTTGAAGGTGAGCATAGGGATGGAAGGCATTCTGATATGTATCGATTCAAGTTTAGCTTATGGCCCCTAGTAGCCCAAACAACTTTCAGAAACCTATGTGTTGTGCCAGGCTGGAGGGTATACTCAGACGTGAGTCCCTAGCTCATTGCACCATCAGGATTCAAGCAAGCCGGGCCGATGATGGCTGAAATGCCAGAAACCGGTCCCCGGTAGCTTGTCTCCTTTCTGGTGAAGAATTGGCTTGGTAGTTTGGTCTGCCCTGTTCCCATCATGCACTGGGACAGGAACAGACTAATTTGCATGTAGCCAGGTTCTGAGCTGGGATGGTGCAGTGAGCTAAAAAACGGTTATGGATCAAGCCCTGATCTCTTGACTGGGTAGGAGTATTCTGCATCATTCAGAAACTCTGTCCATCACCTTTTCCAAAATTGATTTTATCCACACTAAGTGTGGGAGGGTATACTCAGACGTGAGTCCCTAGCTCATTGCACCATCAGGATTCAAGCAAGCCGGGTCGATGACGGCTGAAATGCCAGAAACCGGTCCCCGGTAGCTTGACTCCTTTCTGGTGAAGAATTGGCTTGGTAGTTTGGTCTGGCCTGTTCCCATCATGCACTGGGACAGGAACAGACTAATTTGCATGTAGCCAGGTTCTGAGCTGGGATGGTGCAGTGAGCTATAAAACGGTGATGGATCAAGCCCTGATCTCTTGACTGGGTAGGAGTATTCTGCATCATTCAGAAACTCTGTCCATCACCTTTTCCAAAATTGATTTTATCCACACTAAGTGTGGGAGGGTATACTCAGACGTGAGTCCCTAGCTCATTGCACCATCAGGATTCAAGCAAGCCGGGCCGATGACGGCTGAAATGCCAGAAACCGGTCCCCGGTAGCTTGTCTCCTTTCTGGTGAAGAATTGGCTTGGTAGTTTGGTCTGCCCTGTTCCCATCATGCACTGGGACAGGAACAGACTAATTTGCATGTAGCCAGGTTCTGATTTGGGATGGTGCAGTGAGCTAAAAAACGTGATGGATCAAGCCCTGATCTCTTGACTGGGTAGGAGTATTCTGCATCATTCAGAAACTCTGTCCATCACCTTTTCCAAAATTGATTTTATCCACACTAAGTGTGGGAGGGTATACTCAGACGTGAGTCCCTAGCTCATTGCACCATCAGGATTCAAGCAAGCCGGGCTGATGACGGCTGAAATGCCAGAAACCGGTCCCCGGTAGCTTGTCTCCTTTCTGGTGAAGAATTGGCTTGGTAGTTTGGTCTGCCCTGTTCCCATCATGCACTGGGACAGGAAGGAGTAGTTTCTGTCCTGTAACTCCAGTTCTGTAGTAGGGGTATCTCTGTTATAGTCATAATCTAGTGAATAGTCCCGCCCATGTGCGCGGACCCCGGAGCAATCAAAAATAATCTCTTAAGCTGTCAAAACATGCAGACCTGCATAGACACTTAAGAGAGAATTTAAAGACAGATAATGCAGCCTATATCCACAGGCTACACTGTCCAATACTTCAACTGGAAATTCCACCAAAAACCACAACAGCACAGCCTGTCCAAGGTTTTCCACAGAGAAAAACCTTGCTTTGAACAGCAAAACCCTCTGGAATGATAGAGAGGAAGGAGTGGCAGACAAGCCCCATAGGCTGCCATTATGTGGCTCAAAACAGGATACTGTGCCTTTAAGAGAACTTCCCAGAAGCCTCACAGTATCCCAGAATGCAGTGCAGGTCCCTTTCACCTTCAGTTCTTTTTGAAGGCGTAACACGCCAGACCTGTAGCATTCCTTACATGAATATCTCTCTCCACCGGGGAGGAGGGCGGGCGCTTATGACTATAACAGAGATACCCCTACTACAGAACTGGAGTTACAGGACAGAAACTACTCCTTCTGTAGTAGGGGATCTCTGTGTATAGTCATAATCTAGTGAATAGAATGGCAAGCCCATCCCCACACCAAAGCGGCGGTGGAGAAATGAGAAATAACACCACTATTGTGCGAACAAATTTCGCAGCGAAGCCTGCCCAACCTGAGCATCTGCCCTGGTATCAGTGTCCAGACAGTAATGCTAAGCCAAGGTATGGACCGTCTTTCAAGTGGCGGCCATGCAGATTTCTGCAATCGGAACATTAAGCAGCAAAGCAGTCGCGGCAGCTTTGCCCCTGGTGGAATGAGCCTTAGGTTTACCTCCTAAGGTCGTATTAGTCTGTCGGTAACACAATAGTGTACAGGACACAATCCACCTAGAGATGGACTCTTTTGAGGTAGCAAAACCGGTCCAGACTGATTCATAATTGTCAAACAATTGATCTGAACCACGAATATCTCTGGTTTTAGCCAGATAAAATTCCAACACCCTCCTAACATCCAGGGAATGTAGGGACCTTCCCGCTGGAGATGCCGGATTCTGAACAAACGCAGGCAAAGTTATTGTCTGATTGACATGAAAACCAGAAAGAACCTTAGGAAGACATTTAGGGTGAGTATGCGTAACAACCTCAGCAGCATGAAATACAGTATAAGGTCCTTGGCAACACAACGCCTGAATACCACTCCCCCTGCGGGCCGATGTGATGGCCACGAGGAACGCCGCCGTCCAGGACAGATGCTGCAACGAAGCCCTATGAATAGGTTCAAAAGGCTCCTACATCAATCTGGACAGCACCACATTCAATTCCCATGAAGGCGAAGGAAGCCAGACAGGAGGGAATGCTTTCTTCCAGCCTTCCAAAAAATCTTTGATCACAGGGATCTGGAAGAAGGAAGTCTGAAGGGCATTTCCTGTAGGCAGTCAGCGCAGCAATATGAACCGTAATGGAGTAGACATTAAGGCCCGACTGCGCCAGGCGTAGAAGATACAGAAGGAAGACATCTTCCTTACACGTCGACAGGGCATGGTCCTTGGACTTGCACCAGATGCAAAAACTTCTTTCACTATTAAGCAGAAGAAGTCCTAGTGGAAGGATGCTTAGCCTCCTTCAGTATGTCCATACAAACTTCCGGCAGATTCAAATGGCCATATCACACTATCTCAGGAGCCATGCAGCCAAACTCAAAGACGAGAGGTTGGGGTGCAACGTCTGCCCCCTGGACTTTGCGAGAAGGTCCGGTCTGCAAGGCCTCCGTATGAGAGGACGGAGAGACCGGTGAAGCAGGTCCGTGAACCACCACTGTCTGGGCCACTCCGGGGCAATCAGGATCATCCGCGCCCTGGACTGGGACAGCTTGATGAACACCGCCGGAATCAAGGGAAAGGGTGGAAAAGCGTACAGAAAGCTGTTCGACCAGTTAATCCAGAACGCATTCCCCAGCTTCCCCATAGGCAGTACCTGGAGGCGAAGTCTCGGCATTCGCCGAAGACTTCTCCTAGTACTTCGTCGTTTATGACCCACTCATGGCTTTCCTGAATCAGTCTGCTCAGCACGTCTGCCCGAGCATTCTGCACACCTGGCAGACGGGTAGCCGTTGGAGTCAGTCGCCAGATCGCCCGCGCCTCCTGCGACAGAGTGCGCGATCTCGAACCCCTCTGCTTGTTGAGGTAATACATTGTGGTCAAATTGTCCGCCTGTACAAGCAGAGAGTTGGTCTGGAAGGACGGAAGAAACGCCTTCAATGCCAAGGGAACAGCTCTGAGTTCCCAGAAATTGATGTGATACGTGGACTCCATCGGGGACCACGTTCCTTGTATCTGCAAGTCTCCGGAAAGCGCCCCCCAGCCGTGGGGAGACGCATCCGTCACGACAGTCTGTGTGGAAATGTCCTTGTGAAAGGGAACCCTTCTTAGGAGATTCTCCGCTGAACACTACCACTTCAGAGACTGAAGAGCACGCAGAGACAGTCGTATCTTGTCGCCCAAGGATCCTTTCCTCTAATCCCACTGATCCTCCAAGCACTCCTGCAAAGGTCTCATGAGCAGCCGTGCGTGTGGCGTGAGGAACATACAAGAGGCCACCGACCCCAGTAGAGAAGACACCGTCTCCACTACCGTAGATGGTGCGGTCACAAGAGCCTGAGCCTTCCCAAGGGGAGATAATCGACTCTCTACCGAAGGAGACACGCTTGCTGACAGCGTATTGACGGAGGCTCCCAAGTACTGTATGCACTGGACCGGAATGGGGACAGACTCGGACATGTTGATGTGCAACCCCAGCTCGTTCCAGAGAACGCACGTCCTCCTGAAGTGCGCCTGAGCTTCCGAGAAGGAGGAGGCCCTGATCAACCAATCGTCCAGGCACGGTTAGAGAAGCCACCTCGTTTTTCCACAGGCGTGCAGCTACCACTGCCATGCACCTCGAGAATAGTCTGGGCGCAGACTTCAGCCCGACTGGCAGTACTGTGTACTGATAATGATGGGCGCAGACCTGGAGTCGCAGGAACTTCCTGTGTGCAATGAGCACATGGGAGTATGCATCCCGTAGATCTATGGCACCAAGCCGATCTCCCTGTTGCAGCAGAGCATAAACCTGATGCAACGACAGCATGCGCAACTCCTCTGCTGCGAATCCACTTGTTTGCTTGTCGCAAATCCAGAATGGGCCGGAACTCGTTCCTGTCCTTCTCATGAACCAGAAGAACCGGGAGTACAGACCTCTCATCTTTTGAGACAGAGGTACGTCCTCTATCGCCCTTGACCTAGACAGGATATTGGCCTTTGCTTAGAGCTCGCACCGCTGAAACCGCGAGCCGACCGGAGGAAGTGCTGGAGGAGGGCCGATGAACCGAAGACTGACTTAGACCCAGCCGGCCTTTGTTCGCCTAGGAGCCACAAGCTCTCCCGCGTATGCGCACAATATACTTGTAAAGCATTAAATGGCGGCCCGGGACCACCGGCAAATCCTGGGAGGAAAAACGCCGCTAGAAAGGGCAGAAGGCCTCAGGCCGTTCTCCATGCCCCAAACCTACAGCCGTCCAAAAGTCTCCGATTCAGACTTCATGCGGGCCACTCGCTACTCTCATGGCAACCCAAGGGTTGCCCAAAGAACGGGAGAGTAGAAGCACACTGCTGAGCCGCAGGCTGCAGAGACGTCAGGCAAATAGAAGTATGGCAATGTAGGACAAACCCACAATACCTGGGGGTCGGCAGGAGAGAAAAACTTCGCTCCGACACCGATGCCTAGGTCCGAAACTATCAGGCCCATTAGACCACCTCTTGTAAGGCTTCCCTCCTGTCTCACGGCAGAGGAACCACAAATCGGTGAAGAAACCCCCCCCCCCCACAGAGGGATCTCACAACAACGGTCCAACAACCGCGGGCCACAGCGCGAGGCCTACATTCCGCCACCCCTGCGACCAAGTCAGGAGCACGGTCGGAGCCAGAACCTCCTGCCAGGCGGTAGTGGACGAAAGGTAAGTCCCGCCAACCAGTAAAGAGTCGGAGAGGGACTCCCCGTACTCATGGCAGACGCATCCCTGGCATCAAGGCACGGAGGTTCGCAGACTGAGGGGCAAAAGGCCCCTGGGGTGGTGTACGGAAGAGGGAACCGAGGGGATTCTGAAACATCCCCGGTGGTCTCACCAGTAGTGGTTGAGCAGGAGGCGACCTAGCAGCCGTGCAGGCATGCAAGCACTCAACACTAAGCAAAAGGACAAACGTCCCTCGTGTACACGTGGTGAGTAACCGCAAACTCCCCATCAGAAGGGTTCCTCGACGCTGATCAACTGCTCTGCGTCGTGAGTGGAAGGTGCCGGGAACACAAAGTCCCCCTACGACGGGAGGCTCACCAAGGAGCGAGGCCTGGAACCAGACCCAGGCGTCAAGAGCCGGCAGTACTCTGCGGCTGTAACCCATGACGCCGACCCCACTACGACGTCACCATCACTAAGACAGTGACTGTCTATGACAACCAACACTCAGGCGTCAAAATGTCACTAGATGTCAACCAAGGAGACGCCGAGCCATCCCTAACGGTGACGTCCTGACCCAACGGAAGAGGGCAGAGCCCAAGTGACCAATGCCCCAAAAGGAGCATCACTGCTCCATGACGTTGAGCCTCACCGCTCCATGACGTCTAGCCTCACTGTCCCATGACGTCGAGCATCACCGCTCCATGACGTCGAGCATCACCGCTCCATGACGTCGAGCAACACTGCTCCATGACGTCGAGGCACCCCATGACGTCGGGGAACCCCATGACGTCGAGGTACTCCATGACATAGAGACACTCCATGACGTCGACGTCGAGACACTCCATGACGTCGACGTCGAGACACTCCATGACGTCGACGTCGAGACACTCCATGACGTCGACGTCAAGACACTCCATGACGTCGACGTCGAGACACTCCATGACGTCGACGTCGAGACACTCCATGACGTCGACGTCGATACACTCCATGCTCGAGGCCCTTCATGACGTCGAGGCACCTCATGACGTCGAGGCACCTCATGGCGTCGACGTCGAAGCACTTCGTGGCGTCGACGTCGAGGTACTCCGTGACGTCGACGTCGAGGTACTCCATGACGTCGACGTCGAGGTACTCCATGACGTCGACGTCGAGGTACTCCATGACGTCGACGTCGAGGTACTCCATGACGTCGACGTCGAGGTAATCCATGACGTCGACGTCCAGGTACTCCATGACGTCGACGTCAAGGTACTCCATGACGTCGACGTCGAGGCACTCCATGACGCCGACGCCGAGGCACTCCATGACGCCGACGTCGAGGCACTCCATGACGCCGACGTCGAGGCACTCCATGACGCCGACGTCGAGGCACTCCATGACGTCGACGTCGAGGCACTCCATGACGTCGAAGTCGAGGCACTCCATGACGTCGACGTCGAGGCCCTCCATGACGTCGACGTCGAGGCCCTCCATGACGTCGACGTCGAGGCACTCCATGACGTCGACGTCGAGGCACTCCATGACGTCGACGTCGAGGCACTCCATGACGTCGACGTCGAGGCACTCCATGACGTCGACGTCGAGGCACTCCATGACGTCCAGGCACTCCACGTGCCGACTGGAACCGCGTCATAGCTCAGACGTGCCCTTACTGGGGATAACCCCAGAGATTACAGCATGGGACTCGGTAGAGGACCTACCCTCACCTCACCCAGAGGCTGAAGATGCCTTCAAACTCCTCGGTTTGAAACCTGGAAGCCGAAGCCCCCTAGAAAAGAAGGTACAGAGAAGACAGGTGTCCAAAGACACAGGCAAGCACAGAGTACAAACCCTGTGAGCGTCAGCTTTGGCCTTCAGTTCAGCTGCAGACAAAGCACATGTCAGACTAGAAATAGTCTAGAGACAAAAAGACTGCAGAAATTCTGCCAAAAAACCACAGCAGAATGCAGATAAAGGCCAAAGACGTCGAGTGAAGCTACAAAATTCCAAAAATATCACAAAAATAGTATAGAAAAAGCTCAGAAAAGAAGAGCTAATGCTCCAGGGTCCTGCTAGCAGGAGCCGGAAAAAAGAACTGAAGGTGAAAGGGACCTGCACTGCATTCTGGGATACTGTGAGGCTTCTGGGAAGTTCTCTTAAAGGCACAGTATCCTGTTTTGAGCCACATAATGGCAGCCTATGGGGCTTGTCTGTCCACTCCTTCCTCTCTATCATTCCAGAGGGTTTTGCTGTTCAAAGCAAGGTTTTTCTCTGTGGAAAACCTTGGACAGGCTGTGCTGTTGTGGTTTTTGGTGGAATTTCCAGTTGAAGTATTGGACAGTGTAGCCTGTGGATATAGGCTGCATTATCTGTCTTTAAATTCTCTCTTAAGTGTCTATGCAGGTCTGCATGTTTTGACAGCTTAAGAGATTATTTTTGATTGCTCCGGGGTCCGCGCACATGGGCGGGACTATTCACTAGATTATGACTATACACAGAGATCCCCTACTACAGAACAGACTAATTTGCATGTAGCCAGGTTCTGAGCTGGGATGGTGCAGTGAGCTAAAAAACGGTGATGGATCAAGCCCTGATCTCTTGACTGGGTAGGAGTATTCTGCATCATTCAGAAACTCTGTCCATCACCTTTTCCAAAATTGATTTTATCCACACTAAGTGTGGGAGGGTATACTCAGACGTGAGTCCCTAGCTCATTGCACCATCAGGATTCAAGCAAGCCGGGCCGATGACGGCTGAAATGCCAGAAACCGGTCCCCGATAGCTTGTCTCCTTTCTGGTGAAGAATTGGCTTGGTAGTTTGGTCTGCCCTGTTCCCATCATGCACTGGGACAGGAACAGACTAATTTGCATGTAGCCAGGTTCTGAGCTGGGATGGTGCAGTGAGCTAAAAAACGGTGATGGATCAAGCCCTGATCTCTTGACTGGGTAGGAGTATTCTGCATCATTCAGAAACTCTGTCCATCACCTTTTCCAAAATTGATTTTATCCACACTAAGTGTGGGAGGGTATACTCAGACGTGAGTCCCTAGCTCATTGCACCATCAGGATTCAAGCAAGCCGGGCCGATGACGGCTGAAATGCCAGAAACCGGTCCCCGGTAGCATGTCTCCTTTCTGGTGAAGAATTGGCTTGGTAGTTTGGTCTGCCCTGTTCCCATCATGCACTGGGACAGGAACAGACTAATTTGCATGTAGCCAGGTTCTGAGCTGGGATGGTGCAGTGAGCTAAAAAATGGTGATGGATCAAGCCCTGATCTCTTGACTGGGTAGGAGTATTCTGCATCATTCAGAAACTCTGTCCATCACCTTTTCTAAAATTGTGCCAGGCTGTGCCATGCAGCTATGCCATCTGAAACAAGCACTGGCATAGCCAATAGGTTTCGCCTTTGGGACCTTATAAGTGTTTAGTTATCCAGTACAATATCCTTTGTGCAACAACATCAAGTGTTGCATGGCTAAATATTTATAAGGTCCCACAGGCTAAACCTATTGGCTATGCCAATGCTTGTTTGATTTACTATCGCCGGACTCATTTACCAATATGTATTTTCTAATGTGTTTGTGGTTTAATATCTTGTGACATAGTTTTATACACAATAGTTTATAATTTAACATCTCCTGACATTTTATTTTTGACCCGCTGATACGGCTACATGCTGAGACCTTCGCACAGCTTTATAGTTTTAGATCTCCAAATGCACTCTCATTTCAGTCCTTCTGACTTTGCTGTAAGTCTAGGCTACCTGACATAACTGCAGTTCTAGACCCATAATGTAATTGTCATTCTACACCCTGATGTGGTAATAATTGTAAAACTTCTGACAAGTTTATAGTTTCAGATCTTCTTAGAGTATTATGCTATGACCTCTCCATATACGGATATATGTTTAGTCTACCTGATGCACCTTTAATTTAACATCGCATGACATAGTCCTGATTTCAGAATTTCTAACATGGGAACATTTTAACACTCTTTAACAGAATTATATATATTTTTGCCTCTCTACAGGATACATCTCCTAACATGGTTATTATAGTTTAGAGATCTTCATATGGTTATGAATCTAAATGTTTGGACGTGGTTGTAGGTGTATGCCTCTTCCAGTCCATACCTTTTTGTAAGTTTACAATTTTAAGATCTCCTGATGTGTTTCTGATTTTAGACCTCTTGACTTTGATATGATGAAAAATCTCCTGACGCTTTTATAGTTTTTGACCTCCACACAATATTATTCAGTTCCTGACGTGGTGACTGTGGTTCTAATTTGAACACCTTTAATAAAGACGTGAATTTGACATTTCTTGACTTCACCTTGAATGTAGTCTGCATTACATGGGCATGAGTCAACATGTCCTGATGTGGTTTTGATGCTAGCACTTAAATATTTATGACTTAACATTTTCTGGAGAAGTTACAATCCTATGCACAGTCTTTTACGTAGTCCTGGTTTTAAACATCTCCTGATATGGTTACATGGCTAGGGCCTTCAGATACTGTTATGATTCGCACTCCCGACATGGTTACGGTTCACCACCTGACGCAGTCCTAGTTTTAGACACCAATCAATAGGTTTACAGTTGTAGCCCTCTTGACATGGTTACAATTCCACATTTTCTAGCATGGAGTTACCGTTCTATACTCCCCGCCTTGGTTATAACCTGTAGTTTCATGCACAATTATGAAGCTCTATACCTGGAAATGTAGTGAAATTAAGCTATTTTATAAAACCGAAACGCATCAAAAAAAGCTGGTGTTTTTTTTATTTTTTCCCACATTAAACACCGCCTAAAAGCAGCTTGAAAACAATTACCTTTAGAAGTGAGAAACTAAACTGCCAAAGGCAGTCACGATACGCTTCTGCTTTTTAATAAACAGCTGGATAAGCAAATGTTCAAATGTTGTTTTTCAGAACCTTCAAAAGCCAGAGTTTTCTTGCAAAACTAAAAGCTGCCTCTGTTTCGGGAGAAAGTTAGCATTCATGACGCCCTTGTTTCTTTAAAGGCGCCGGATAATGAAGCATTCATCACGCCCAGACTATAAAAATTCCTGGTAACCTCTGTGTACAGAAAGCTCCCTCACATCGAGGTCCCGCTGCCCATCACTCTCCCCACCTGAGCCTCCCTGCTTCCCTCCTCCCTCCCGCAGCCCATTTGACTCTTTCCTGATGGCAGGCATCCCGCTCCCCAGTGGACTGGGCACTTTAGGATAAATAAGCACCTTGTTCCCGTGCTACTGAATGGACCTTAGTTTTCTGTCAGCTTGGAAACGTAACCAGGTCTATTCTTAACCACTTACCCAGGAGGAAGGGCACCCAAGGCATGTGTCTCTGTGGGATGAGGCTGGGTGGTGGGCACGGTGCCTGGATCTGCCCCTGTGGCTGGGGCATTGGGTGCAGGGGAGGCCTCAGTGCCTGTGCTTGCTTTCGGTGCCGTGGGCGTTGGCAGATCACTGGTCATGGAGGTTGCTTCTTGACTGTCCACAGGAGGGCCAGAGAGTCTGCTTACTGTAAAAAAAGAGGATATGTTATGTATTGTTAGGGCAGCCATCTTGCATAGGTTACTAAATTCCAACAAAGCGACAAGAGGTGTCTGGAGAATGTCCCAGCTCCTAACAAATGGGAGTGGCTGAGGCGCAGTGGCATTCCTACGAACAAAGTGGTCGATTTGGAGGAATATGCAAATCAGGGTCTCTGAAAGGATAGGAGTAGCAATGAAGTGGTAAGGCCTATAATACAGAGTAATATGTGGCAAAAATCAAGGATGCAGCTAGAATCCCTCCATCACAGACTACAGAAATTGGTCTGCAAAATTCTTTATCATCGAGGGAGGGAGTTATCAAATAAACAAACTGAGAGGATCACTTGGATTGTCTCTTTGGACTAAAAAGTGTGGTAGGTATTGGGGTTATTCCCAGGGTTGGGCATGAAGAAAGGGCGGGTCTGCCATAAGGCACTTCCCGTACTTGTAAGTGAGCAGGATCCATAGAGTAGGTCAAAAGAAGAAAATTGAATCATGCCTCCTGTAAGTCACCCATCACGGATTGTGTATCGAATGGTAATCGTGAAGTGAGCACATAAAATCAACCAATGGAAAAAGCGAGAAGAGATGTGGGACCTTTAACAGTCTCCCAACTCTGAGAGGAAGTAGAAAGAAATAAAGACATTGGCTTGAATCTAAGCTGGGGCATCAAAAGTTCAATGGTTTGCAATGACAGCCCCTCTGCACAGAGCACCAATGTTAAGGGTGCAGTGGGGGTGAGAGCGGTGAACATAGAGGCCTGCATATTTGTTATCAAAGCCCCTGAAATTGAAGCATACACCTGAAGTATCACCCGACATTATAAGTAAAGTGTTACATTTGGAGACGACCATTAAGGAAAACAGAGCAAGAGGAGAGAAGGTGGGAGGAGCTCTTCCTGCTGTATTTACCAGAGTCGGTTGCGGGTTCATGACGCTTCAGACTCTTGACTTGATGCCGGTCCTGGCTGCTGGGTCTTGGATTCTGCTCAGCATTCTCTTCTCGTTTCTCATGTACCTCAGTGTGTGTACTGGAGACACAAGACATATAAAACATGAGCTCGACTAAGCCTCCCTCATCAGGCACTACAGAGCGCAGAAGAGCATCTAGAAAAGAGCTAAAGATGAGGTATGCTTTGTATAGGTTAGCAGCTGCAGACAAAAGGAAGTCAGAGAGACAGGAACTCATCTGTACAGCTCTGTTTACAATCTTACTCAAGTACAGCTAAACAACTCGGATTGTGATTGGTTTTATACAGAGTAATAGGGACACATGGAGGATAAAAACGGTACAATACTGTGGTGCCAATGATTATGTATTCAGTATTAGATCTGTTTCTGGTGTCTTTTGGAATTTAATTATTTTAGGAGATGTTTAAAATACTTTGTAAGAAAATTAAGTAATGTTGAAATAATTTGGCAAGATAAGTTCCTCCAATGGGTACTGGCTTTGGAGGTATGATGTTAGTGCAGGGCTATATAGGTTTCCATTTCAAACATGTCTAGCATACCTCCAATGTACATAAGCTGTCCTCACTGTACCATTGTTTCTGAGAAGCAAAATACAGAGAAAGATATGATGAAATTGTCGACTGGCTTGAAGATCCAGAACGTGGCGTCTTAATTACAGTGTACAATCTATCCTTGAAACAGCAACTGCTGTATGTGGCTCCTCTTACAGTACAACTAAGACAATGGCAAGCATGTAGTGTCTGACCCTGTAGTGTGTGTCCTGTGAAATATCCTATTCAGAAGAGTATGATGCAAGTTCTCTCTCTGTTGGGCATTCAGAATTCAAGCCCACCTACGTAGCAACCTCATTCCTGAGTTGCGACATGTTAGTATACTGCTGCGCTTGTACATCGGATACCACAAGCCTTTAGTTATCCAGGTCCCAGTCTTTTGGGGTTAGTAATCAATGTGACTTACTGCGGTGTCTGCTGCAAGGGAGATGTTCCAGACAGGGCTTTAAGTGGGATGAAAAAACTGGAGGGGTCTCTCAGAGGGGTGTGGCCAATGCAATTAAGGGCGTGGCTTAAAACACAAGCTAAAAATCTGTGCTGAGTACAGTGTACCGCCCGACGTGTATTTTGGTGTTTGTCATTGCATTCAGATATATGATACAACAAGTAACATCATACAGCTGCGCAGCAAGTAGTGCTAGCTGCACCATTAAGGCCTTTTACAGCTGCGCAGCAAGTAGTGCCAGCTGCACCGTTTAGGCCTTTTACAGCTGGGCAGCAAGTAGTACCAGCTGCACCATTTAGGCAACTTTATCCGTGGGGACAGTTCTGATTGAGTTAGGACTCCCGCTGCATTGGCAGCACCATTGACACTATGGATTCAGGGCATTTGAGTCCCCCTCCTAGATGTCCAGTTGGCCAGGGAGACTGCGAGGTTTGTAGGGCACCAGGCCCTTGTACGTATATGTGGTGCTAGGAAATGTTTTTCATGTAATATGATTTCCGCACACTGTTCTGAGTACCTCTACAGGTGATCTTAAGATGACAAGGTTGTTGTGCATATTTAGATTTTGCTAGTCAGATTTTGCTCCACCCTATGCTCTTTGCCCCTAAAGTTAGTGATTCTCAGGATCTTAGGGTCCAATAGTAGTCTGTTGAGATCATGGGCATACAATGCAGTTGGTGCCGAATGTGGTTCTGTTAACAGGCTGGTGTTAAATATAGTGTTGACCAATGGTCATTGGGTGTCGTTTATATTCTGTTCTACTTCGACTATATTTGCTTTGTGAAGGTTCTGAAAGTGGTCAAGTAGGTCCTATCATATGTAAACAATTCCCTTGTAAATATTATCTAGTGCCAGGTGGCATCATGTATTCCTAGATGAAGGGCCCAACAAATACTCACCTTACTTCTCGGACAGCACATTAGTTCTGATATCTTCATCCAACGTCTGGAATATGTGCCCCCTTTATGCCGTTTTACTTCTCCTCACCACCGCTTTCCCAGTAACACCCTTCTCATATCCCCCCACCTTCCTCCGCCTCACTTTCCCAACATGGCCACCACTCGAGTTAAGGCTGGAATTAATTGCTACAAAATCAACTATCCTCCCAACCAGACTAAAGCTGCAATAAAACGATTGAAGCATAACACTATTGAATGTTTCCCGGATTCCCTCTTTTTTGATCAATTTTACAATGGTCGCTTTGGGAGGCTCAAAAACGATTTAATTTTCTTCACTCCCGACACCCCCTCTTGGTCCACCAGCTTATACAATTCCCTTAACGTCACCTCCTCCTCCTCTATCCCTCATGAGAAACAACTAAAAATGTCCCCCTCAGCGTGTTTCAACGGCTACTTCACTATCTCACTCTTTAACAATGGTACTGTCATGATCCAAGGCAAAGACACCTGTCTCTCGCTCTTTGACCACCTCTTACCCTCCCTACTCCCCTCCTCTGTGACCGGGTTTTCCCCTGACTCTCCTTCTAGCTCCACCCATTACTCCCTTTCTCCTCCCCTGACCCCCCTTAATTCCAATTGGCTGCACTCTTGAGAAGCACAGGCCGGCCCTCTACCCTCCCCCTCCCCCTCCCCTGTGACCTCCTCTCCTATTCCTCCCCCCTCAGATTCCATGTCATTTACCGCCCGCCTGGTAGTGGCCCTTCGTTTATGGAGGAACTCACTGACTTCATCAGCGACCAATACTCGCAAAGGGACAATCAGACCTTCGTGGGTGACTTTAATCTCCATTGGGGCGTACCGCATGACTCTTCTGCGAACTCGCTGGCCACCTTCCTCTCTGCAAACGATCTTATCCAAAACTGCACAGAATCAACACACTCTAAGGGCTCAATCCTGGACCTTGTTATTTCTAAAGCAGGCATGCTCTCTATCACTACCCCTATTCATGTAGACTGGTCCGACCCCTTCCTCATCCCATTCTCTCTTCACCTATCACACTCTATAACTCTTGGCCAACCTAAGAGGGCTACCTCCTGGTTCCGTGATGCTAAAAATATTGATGTCGGTCCCCTCTGTGAATCAGCTTTGTTATCACTTCCAAGGCTAGACCCGAACCTAGATGTTGACAAACTCACCTCCCAATGCCTCACAGTCCATGCAGCCGAAATCAATTACGTTGCTCCACTCAAAAGAAAAAAGATAAGGCCCACTCCCTCAGCACCTTGGTTCAACAAATCCCTCCATGAAGAAAGGAAGCAGCTAAGATTCCTGGAGAAACAATGGAGCCAAGTGCCCTCAACCGATAATTTGGCCAAACTTCGTTCACCAAGATCCAAGTACCACAAGCACATCTTCCTTGGGAAAGCATTGCACTTCAAAACCCTTCTTGACTCAGCCAAAAATAGACCAAAAAAACTATTCGATCTCATCAAGATTCCTAACTGCTCTCCCCCAACCTCCAAGTTGGAGGATTCTACAAAGAAAGCAGCAGATTTCGCTATATTCTTCGATGAAAAAGTGAAATCACGTGTGGATCAGGTCGCTCATCCCACCCCTCCAGAGGAGCGCAAATCCTCAACCATTTGGCAGAACTTTGACCCCATATCTGAAGATGACCTCCTCAAGTGCATCCGCGAAACAAAGCCCTCCAACCTTTCTCTGGACCCCATCCCCAGTGCCATTGCCATTTACTTCTATACCCATTCCCTTTCCTATTGGACCACTCTGGTCAACCTCTCCCTCTGTCAAGGCTCCCTTCCTGTCTCCTTCAAAATTGGGCAGGTCACCCCTCTGCTTAAAAAAACCACTGCTGATGCGAATGACCTCAACAACTTCCGCCCCATCACTAATCTACCCTTTCTTGCGAAGATCACAAAAAGATGTGTAGCGAAACAACTCTCTCGTCACATCAAGGACAATGATCTTCTTGACAATTGTCAGTCCGGCTTCATCCAAAACTGCAGCACTGAAACAGCCCTACTGCAAGAGGTTGATGACGTGCTGAGGATACTCGATTTGGGGGGGGGGTCCTGTCTTCTAATTCTCCTAGACCTTTCAGCAGCCTTTGACACTGTCAATCACAACACCCTCCTCAACACTCTTCAACAGAGAATGGGCATGGAGGGCACTGTGCTTAAATGGTTTGCCTCCTTCCTGTCAGATAGATCCCAAATGATCAAAATAGCGAACAGTCTTTCATCTCCTGTGGCGGTAGGTCAAGGTGTTCCTCAAGGCTCTATACTTGCACCCACATTGTTCAATCTCTATTTAGAATCACTGGGAAATCTCCTAAGTAAATCCGGGATCCACTATCATCTCTAAGCAGACGACACTCAACTCTACCTCAAGGTTGCCTCCACTCACGATCTCTCCATCCTAAGCTCTACTCTCGACTCCATTCAAAACTGGATGTCAACTCATCAACTGATTCTGAATCCCTCCAAAACTGAATTCCTCCTCCTTTCCTCCTCACTCTCTCCTCCCCTGGTTCAATCATGGATGGATCAGATGAATCTACTTAACAATAAACCTATCATTGTCGACAGCGCAAAATCCCTTGGCGTCATACTCGACAAAAAACTCAATCTAATCTCCCACATCAATTCCATTGCAAAGTCTGCTCGATACCAACTGCGCCTTCTTTGGGGAATTAGTCGCTTTTTCCCGGAGCAGGACCCTAAAATCCTGGTGCAATCGCTGGTCCTCTCCAGACTGGACCACTGCAATTCTCTTCTTACTGGCCTCCCCAAATCCCACTTGTCCCCCCTTAGATCTGTTCTCCATTCAGCAGCTCGTTTCATTTATGGGGCCTGAAGAAGCGACCACATCACACCGATGTTATCCACCCTCCGCTGGCTTCCCATAGAGGCTAGAGCTATCTAGAAGACTGCCTGTATCACCCACAAAGCCTTGCACTCCTCCTTTCCTCACTACCTGGAGAATAAACTGAAACTCTCTGGAGGCTCTAGACCATCACGTAATGCGGAAAATCTACTGCTTGGACCTCTCACCTTCAAGAAGGAAAGATCAATGGCCCAATCCTTTTCAGGCAACGTGGTGAGAATCTGGAAATCACTTCCGCCTCAGCTCCGGACTACCACCTCCTCCCAGGTCTTCAAAACGGACCTCAAAGTTCTCCTCCTCCAAAGACACCTTCAAAAGTAATTCACGCCCTCTCTATTATCTGAAGGACGACCTCCGATTACTGAAAACTCTATTCTCCATGACTATGGAAATGCCTTCCCAGTGTGTTCTTGTGGTTGGAGTGTATGCCATTTATTGCAGTATTATCCTTGTACCTGTGTTTGGTACTCTTTTGTAACATGCACACGCCACTTTTCTCTTGTAACACAATGTTTGCTACCTCTCACATTTTGTTTGCTTTTGATACTTGCACTAGTGCCACCATTGCCTACGTAACGATTGTTCTTGTGCCTGAGTGTCTAGCATATATTGCAGTATATTACCTCTAATTGTACTTTGTTTTCTCTTATAACCTGCACACTTGTCACTCTTTCCTCCTGTAATGCACTGTTTGCTACCTCATGTATTTTGTTTGCTCACAATTGTCACTTTTACCTCATGTAACTTATCGTCTGCTTTTGTAATTTGTTCACTTGTAATTTTCTGTTCCTATTGTGAAGCGCTCTGACGCCTTCGGGTAAGGTCCGCGCTATATAAAAACGCATAAATAAATAAATAAAAGTCAAGACTATTGGCTTTGTCAACAGTTGTTAGTTACATAAAATAAATAAGCAGCAACTATGGCTTGTATAGAATATTGAAAAAGCTTCCTTTTAAACAACGTTGCTGCTCCTGAGTTAAAAAAAGAGAAGGGAAATACAGAGAGAAAATGACTTTCCTTAAAGGATTTCCCTTCCCCTACAACATTCACCGGGCATGACGTCATACCGTAACTTCTCCACTGGCGAGAAGTGAGCAGTATGACCACGTGCATATCGATGTGCCTGCTGTCACTGCAGTCTGGAAAAAAACAGACAGCCTGTGCCAGGGCACAAAACAGAGCCCGATAGAGACCTGTTTCGAGGCCCCCTTTAAAGAACTGCTGGTGCTCAGCACCAGTGAGACCCAGCCCATTTAAAGCCCTGGTTCCAGGTTTCACAACACAACACACAGATGCAGGACTACATCAACAGGGCACAGCCGACCATCACTATGGGAGATCCATTATTATACCGTATATGAGGCACTCTAGTCTTGACGAAATGTAATACTGATTCTTCACGAGTCCCATCATATGAAAGTCCTCAGTTCAGCCCCAGGAGTAAAGGTATTTTGTATCTTCCTTCATTCATACACTGCTACTCTATGTACAACGATTAATAGTATTTTGTGTAGCGCACATCCTTAACCATCTTGTGGCACTGGTCTTTGTGCAAAGTCCTGAAACATACAGCTCACTGGGTGCACTGGCTTACCTTGAACAGCGTATCAGAGGATCCGTTTACCTCTGAATAATGGAAGGTTCCTTTTTACATGGCTGATACATTGTGCCTCAAGTATCTTACAAAGACTGCACCAACCCTTTGAAACCTGCACCCAAGCTGTACCGCCTGTGGCAACCTTCCACCACCTCCCACATCTCACATTGCTACCACCCATCAAACACCATCCCCTACTACCCATGCAACCATCTCCACCAATCATCTATTGCACATGTTGATTTTCCATCACCTGCACCAATCTTCTAAAAATTGAGATGTCCATCTTCACAAATTAATTTCTGGCAACAGGGACATGCAGACTTCCCATGCATGGAACCAGAATAACAAAAAACAATAAAGGGTTTGAAGAGGAGTGGCCAAAAAATACAACTCCTCATCTTAGAACTGTGAGCTTTCAATACAATATATGTCCACGATTTATGATTATGCATGCCTGAGAAATTCAGGGCAAATGTGAAATAAGCAGAAACCTTAATTTTCACGAGTTTTTCTGGCAGTAAGAAGTTCAAGTATTTGCATAGTGTGATTTTGTGTCATCGGAATCTGAACATATCCCGCCTGCGTAAGTCACCCATTGGCATGGTGAATCTTCCAGGACTGCAAAGATGGCTCAGAAAGGTGTGGAATGTTCCACTCCCAAAACTAACAATTAAAATGGTTTGAATAAGAAGGCTAATTGGATTGAATTGGAAGACTGTCGAATTGGCTAAGACACAATGGGCCAGATGTACGACCCTTGTAAATTGCGCATCGCAACTTGTACTCAATTGCGAGTCGCAATTTACAACATACTACAGTGTCAGAAACACTGATTGCGATTCCCAATGGGGTCGCAAAATGCGAGGCTCATGAACAGCTCATAAATAGCTGGCCCTCCCAGGGATGGTGGCCTACTGGGCTCAGCAGACCTCAAAGTCTGGGACTGCTTGTCAATAAAGCAGTTTTTCTTTTTTTTTTATGCAGCCCATTTTCCTTAAAGGAAAACGGGATGCATTAAAAAAAATAAAAAAAAAACATTTTTGTTTAATTTTTTTAAGGGCAGGCAGTGGTCCCTAGGCCCACTACCTGCCCTTAAAAAATATTTCAGAGCCAGTCACAAAGGAGAAGGTGTCCACTGGGTACCCTTTCCCATTACCACCCCCTTGAAGAGGGTGGTAATTTGCGAGTGTTTTGTGCCCGCAATTGCGGGCACAAAACATTGGTACATGACAAGTGACTGGCTACTAGGAAGGGAACACCTCTTCCTAATAGCGAGTCGCAAAACACTACTTTGCGACATGCAAATTAGTGTTTGGACATGGCCCTCTCAGAATAAGCATGCGCAAACGGGTCACAAACCCGTTTGCGCATGCTAATTCTCGTCGTACATCTGGCCCAAGGTTATTTCAACTATTCAGTACCAATGAAAATTTACCCAAAAGGCCTATTAGGCTGGACTGGCTTTGAACGTTATGAAGGCGGCAAATGTGTTGCATGTGTGTAGAGCAAATGCAAAAAGAACAGGGGATGGACAATGAATGCTGAACAAATCAAACATTCACCCCCAGTGCTAGATCTGGGTTAAATCCATTTTTTTTTTTGCACATCACGTAATTCCAGTTCAGACCCAGCCATATGCAAATCCGTCTTGACCCTGCAACCCATGGAAACAGTCCAGCCGGAACTGCCAAGTCAGGTCCTCCCTGGACCAGAAACAGGCATTCTGGGCCTGGTTTCAGGGTATCACCCCTCATGAGAAAGGTTCGCTAGAATGTGGCGGTGTAGCGAGCATGGGACCCACATCTGGGCATACCCGTCCCACCTAGGGCGACAAATGAAAAAGAATAGATGATAGACGGAATGCTGAACAATGCAAAAATTCATCCCTAGTCACAGATCTGAGTTAAATCCATCTGGTTTAGAGCAGTGGCAAAATGGGCCTCCCACATAAGCATTGTATGCCGTGCAGCAGGACTATGTCTGTGATTTTCCCAGTGTGTAAATCCAGATCCCGGAAATTACGGATTTAACAAAGCAAGATAAGACAGGTGAATGTGGATTCCACTCACTCCTGATGTACAAAGAAAATATTTCCTTGTGAATGCACTGGTCTCTACTTTTACACCAACCAAAGATAATTTGGTAAGGTATGTCGGAACCCTAAAATGCCCCAGTGTTCTGGAGCCGGGCGGTATTCCCACCAAGACATGAAAGCCAAACTGCTTTCACGTCAATTCTTGAGACAAATGAAGTACCATGCTCCAGACAACAATACATTATTACTATATATACAGTCAAGGGAAACGAGAGCCGTCACTTGATTCGGCTTCATTTGTCAATGACGGAACACAAGTTTAGAAACGGTGCAAAGGATTCTAATAAAGTATTCTTCTGACGCGACAAACGGAAAGCTCTTTCGGGAGTATTTCTGCACGAGCTGCCTAGAGGGTTCACCATGCTGAGTTTGCAAGAGATGGGGGTGGGCGCTCTCAGCAATTGGCAAACAGTGTATTTCTTCTCGAACTCGCAGGCAGCTTTGGTTTTAAATAGAGAGAGGCCCGGCAACGAAACCTGAGGTTTTATACAAACGTGTATTTATCCAAATATGGAGAAAAGGGGGAGGCGGAAAAGGGGAGCGTAGAGAAAGTTGTGATGGAAGGAGGAGGCGATGGAAATGAACGACTACAGAGAAGGAAGAAAGGAAACCAAGCGATAAAAGATGGACGTAGTGAGTAGAGTAAAACCAAATAGAAAGACATACCATGGACAGAGAAACTAAGAAAAATAAAAGAGAGAAAGTAATACAAAGTCACAGACACAAGAAAAAAAAAACAGACAAGAAAAAGTATAGCGAAAGGAAGGAAAGGAGCAAAGAGGAGCATCAAAGCCTTGAAAAATGTAATCACACAAAAACAAAAGAATGAAAAAAGACCGAGCACAAATAACAAAACAAACTAGTGTGTGCAAAACACAGTGAATGATTCAGGAACAAAGGGTGCTACATATGCATATGAAAGCTACTTTACTTGTCATACAAATCCTGACTCCTATACTGTGGGAGCACTGGGGTAGACCCTGTGGTGTCCAGAATGCACATAATGTCGCCGAGCCTGAGAGGAGGGTGATGCCGCCAATCACAGAGCCGCAGGCCTCTGTTTCTGTAGAACTGGCAATCCATATTGTCACTCACCCTTGTGCGCTCACTGCACTAATGTGCTGGATAAGTTCCCACCATAGCACAGAACTCTCATAATATGGCCTCCAAGACAGGCAGAGGACATTTTGCTGTTTGCAGGTGGCTCTTACACTCTCCCCAGTCAGTCTGCTTGTCTCACAAGCTTCCTTACCAAACACTGGTTTATAATAATAACAGCACAGAAGAAAACGCCAGCTTAATTGCCTAGGTAAGTGACCGCACTTCACTAACCAGCTGCAAACCTAAAATAGTATACCTGAAAAAAACCCTAAGACGAGCAGAGAAGGAAACATTTTGAGTCGCATCCATTAAGTAATTCACTATCCTATGGAAAAGAAATGAAAATTAAATTCGTTTAAACAAAGTTGTACACAGGCCTATTCAGGCAGCGCAGTCAAAATGCAGGATCGAAATCCCAGGACAGTCAATCGACTGAGCACAGACGTAAGACAAACAAAATCCCCAATCATTGATCAGTGTTCTGACCTAAGCATTCAACCGCTGTGGCATCTGAAAGAGGCCTCTACTCAATTCTCTCTCTGCTGGATGAGTCTGCAAGTGAAAAGAGAATGTGGGCACAATAACAAGTCATAAACCCAATATTAAAACACGGCTGCACCTGTGCTGCAGAGCAGCTAGCACTGGTAAGGTTAGGCGTCTGGACATCTCTTAGCATCCAGGAACTTATGTATATCCTGGAAAGCACACCATGGCTTTTCAGAGCGGGGGGAGGAAAACAAACAGGAGAAGCTCAGAGGAAAAGGAATTCGAGGCCCAAAGTGAATTCAGGTGACACTTAGCAGGTCAGGTGATCTAGCAGTTGTGGGGCTTGAATACATCGACCAGTAAAAAGCTCTTCAACTCTTCAAACAACCCTTCAAGGAGGTCAACACCATAAGCCATCCAAAACATCTCCCCAGCTACATTGCCACTGATAAAAAAGGCTGGCAGTCTTGAACTTCTGTTAATATCATTTAAGGGCAAGGCTCTCAAGGGAACATTCTGCAGCTGGTATCTGTGGTTTCGCTTTGATATTAGCCCACACTAACTTCTACAGGTAGACCGTAGATGAAAATAGTCAATGCAGGAGGCTGTGTTCTCTGGCATAGCGGCTGCGCTTGACTACACACGTGAACGGATGCTGCCACCAAAGGCTGAACAAATCAGATGTTCCATCAGCACAAAAGCGGTCCTGTAATTTCATTCTGCTCGCATAATATTGCTCTTGACTCCCCGGGGGCTCAACACATAATGCCATGACATTGCATGACTCTTCTACTTTATATGAGGGGGAAGCATCTTGTAAAAGAGCATGGCTGCTGACAAGTCCTGTAAACACGTGGAAAAGATTTCCATAGGAAACATCCCTCTTCAATACATTCAAGTGTCACAAATTTATCACTTCTGGGTTCAGTGAAAATAATGGCTTCTTGAATGAAAGCGTCATCAAACCCTCCAGCTTACGAACTGTGTAATGCAACATGGAGCCAATGAAACAAGGGCACAGAGAGAGTTTTACACGGCTGAAAAGTGGGTTTAGACTCCTGGACAACAGTGGCAAGCGTTAAAGTAAGCAAATCACAAGAAGTGAAATATCACAGTTCTCTCCACCAATTTGGAAGTAGGTTGTCAATCTGATTTCCATTGCAGAAAATCCCCTCTGCCCTTGCTGTATCCCCCAACCGTTTGCTTTTGGATACTATGGATTCTTTTAACTTTTGCCTGGCCTAAGACCTACTATTTGGCATCAGTCCTAATACATCTCTAAAAAGTCTTCCATTTTCTCTCAGTGAAGCCCCTGTTAGCTTGGAAGTGGTACAGCACTTTGGTAGCTCTCTAGGCCATAGCTTTCCAAACTTTTCATGTTGGTGACACAATTTTAGTCAATCTTCATCTTGCGACACGGTAACGCGAGCAAGCGCAGCTCGCGAGCCCAAACCACATAAAGGGGGTTCGGGGGGAAATTTTGAAAAAATAGTGGGCAAATGGTGGATTTTCAAGCAAATCTGAGAAAGCAGGAAGGTTAATAAAGCAATTGTGAATCTGTTCTAACAAAGACAGTGACTGGCAAAACTGGGTGTAAGCAAGGTTAGGTTTGTGCCTGAAACAAGAATATAATCATGCACACATTGACACATGCCCCAGTGATTTACAGCACTAAAAGGGCGGGTGGACGCACTGCCCACACTTTCAACCATGCACAAAGTCCGCCTGCTGCCTTGCTGAATATGAGTTACCTCTTGCCACCTGCACCCCTTCGAATCGCCACAATAAAAAAATATATTTAACATGAAAAAGTCAATCTTAGAAAACATGTTTCACCTGTAGCCCAGTTGAAATATTTTCATGCATACCGTGCCATCTCCCGCTCATACTCGGTTTACAGTGCTGGAGTATGTAAATGTCTCCCATACCACCCCCTGATACTCTGCCACAAACATGCAGAAATATACAGACAAAGGATGACAGACACATGTTCAAAAACAAACATACAATCACATGCATAGAAATATGTGACATTGCCAGACTCAAGCACTCACTGTCTCACACACATACACACACGCACGCTCACACACACACACACACACACACACACACAGATAACCCAAAGAAGCGAAGGCATTGTAAAGCCAAATTATCAGACACGCGCATACACAAAAGCTTGCACTCTCCTAGACACAAAGGGCAATTGACTAACAAACACACAATGCTGAAACATGACAAACTCTCCAGGAGCACCCCAAAACAAAACCGGAAGCACCTGCACTTTTAACAGTACACCCACAAGTAACTGAAACCATGTCTGCCCTGCTAGATGTTTCAAATACAACTGGCTTTAAACTAGCTCACAGCTGTGAAAAAACACGCAAAACAAATGCAGAAACCCTCACCGGCATACAAACACACTCAACAACTTGCACACAAAGAAAAATCTTCGGAAACAAAAAAAACAGGAAGGCAAATAAATGCAGGTTGAAAAGCCTAAACATGAATGTAACCAGACATGGTCCCAGGAGCACACCGTACAAAAAGAGAGGTCCAAGGTTACAACTGGATGGCAACATGACCTAGGAGACAGCTCTAAGATGCTGTGTACTATAGATGGCTGATTCTGTGTAATGCCACAGTAGTGACATTATTGGAGGACTGTAATATCCCCTTGCACATGTTTTTTTCTTTCTCCCTCCTTGTTTTCTTCTCTGTATAGTTATTTGTAATTCTAAAAACGTGTAACTTAGAGACCGAACCTCAGAAGGCTGAACTTGAAAACCATGATACCTGCTGCACTAGATAGCAGGAGGCCTGCTGAGCAGCGAAAGCCTTAAACTTGAGCAAACAGTCCGAGGCAGGGGTCTTGTGCACGTAGCGTAGAGTCTGAGCCATGGGGTTAATAATGCCAAATCTGAGGCGTGCTGAACACAGAGTTTGAGGCCTGGGCCCACTGTATGCTGACGGAAAGCCTGCTACACACAAACATCCATCCTCATGTATGCAGAGTCTGAGAGATGAAGCCTGAGGCATGCTATCCATAGTACCGCTTTTGGCCGCCATAAGTGTGGCAGGGTCTGCTCAGACGTGAGTCCCTTGCTCACTTTGCCACTGGATTCAAGCAAGCCGGGCTGAAGACAGCTGGAATGCCAGAAACCGGTCCTCGGAAGCTTGTTTCCGGACCAGGGAAGGCATGGTTTGGCAGTTCGGGCTGGACTGTTCCCATGAGGCACAGGGCCAGACTGATTTGCATATAGCCATGTCTGAACTGGGGTGGCAGATTGGGCTAAAGAACGGTGATGGATTAAACCCAGATCTTTTGACTGGGTGTGAGTGTTTGATTGATTCAGATGCTCCATCCATCACCATCCCCTTTTGTACCGCATCCATGGACACAGACACAAGCCTCCTTCCTGCATACAGCATTGCGCACAGCTACACTGTGCACAAGGACACAAGCCTCCTGCACGCACACAGCATTGCGCACAGCCACACAGTTCTCATAGACTCAAGCTTCCTGCACGCATACAGCATCACATTGCTGCAGACTCTGTGGTGCCCACTGCTACACACAGAACAAACTTGCATTCTATAATACACAGACAGTAAGCAGGCCTGCTGCAAAAAGTCAGCGCAATGACTGCTGGACAGTTTGTGGTCGTCTGCACACGGGGTAGAAGCGCTCACTGAAAAAGCCAAACTTTAAACTCCAGCAAACAGAGCACATTAACAAACGCAGTGGGTCAGGTCAGGGAATGAAAATGGGACAAAGCCCGTGGGTCAGGTCAGGGAAGGAAAATGGGACAAAGCCAATTCTATTTCTTTATATCGAATGCATATTTATTTGCCATTTGCACACAGTTGTTGCGGGTTTTATTGACTAAACAAAGTTTACTACTACTAAAAATTAGTGCATTGCACTAAGACACAGAATAGGGGCAAATGCACACAGAAGGCACACACACATCGGGCAATACCCACAGAAAACCTTGCACACACAAATCAACACAGACAACTATGCACACAGGCCAACAGGTGTAACAGCATATGCAGATGTCTATGCATTCGCAGAAAACAAAACACAAATACACACAGACAACACGTATGTCAGTACACATTGAGTCACTATTAACAGAAGTAGGATCGTACAGGATGGATGCACGGGCGGGGCTGAATAGATACATGGATACTTGGATGAAAGGGGTAGGGCTGCCTCGATGGATGGCTTAAGTGAGAGGGCAGATAAAAAGCATGGTGATGATGCGGAAAAGATATCTGTGTGCGTTTGGGAGGATGGGTGTGCTGAGGGCAGGGGGCAGACGTATGTAAAAGGGTGTGTGCATTGTTGAAGAAATAAATGCTCTAATAAATAAATTAAATGGCTAACCTAAATCGATGCTATTTTCTAGTAAAATGTTTGCACAACACCAAATGAAATGCACAAGTAATGGCAATCTGTGAAGATCTGGCCCCGCCAAATGTCCTTTGCTTGCTGCACAGATCACTGGCATGTAAAACCCTTCAGAGGTAATAATGCCTCCGGTGACCCCCAAGGCCTTTGTTAAGGCAATGGCAGCATTGTACCACCCCCACATAACGGCAGCCATACTATGCCCCTTGACCTCTTACCTGGGGCTGCCGAGCATGCACTTCTGCTGCAACACTTTTGTAACTGCCACATAAGGCATCCTGCACTCACGCCACGCTCTCTAACATCATGGCATCCACTCAGACACACACACAAACACACACAAACGAACACCCCTCACCTGCACAAAGGAGCGTATGTACAGACAGAATTACATCCCGTCATCAGAACCTCTTATGCGTCAAACCCTGTGTTCGTACAATACATGCGAGTCTGATGGAGCCAGTACATTAGTAACCTCCGCGATATGATTACTGTCACAATCGCACATAACTAAAACCATAGAGTGTGTAATTGTCCTCACTCTACGGAAAGTTTTAAAATATCGAAAATGTACCATACCTGTGCGTCTGGGGAGCAGAGGCGGCTCCGTGGTCACTGCATCGCAATGGGAACAAGGCTGTGCGCACAGCTCATGCTCGCATAACGGCTTCTTCTTCGTGCGCGTCACTGAAGGCAGAAGCCCAAGAGAGCATTCACCCTAAGCAGCCCCCATTGTCGCGCGACACACCCACGCATGGGAGGCGACACAGTGCTGTGTCGCGACACACACTTTGGAAAGCACTGCTCTAGGCTGACACAGAGAAGTGTCGAATATTAATAACCAGTACATCAGAAGCTGACGGTAGCATCATGCCGGGTCCAATCATATATGTTATGTTATGTTAAAAATGCTCTTTTATAGCGCACGGCTACTCCTAGGAGTGTCCCGGCGCTTTGGCAAAGAGCCTAAGGGATAGGCGAACATAGCACAACAGACACGAAAAGAAGAAACAAAAACCAGTTACAGAGTAAAAAGCCAGGTCTTAAGTCCCTTTCTAAAGGAAAGCAAGTCATAAGTGCACTTTGGTAATGGGCCAGATGTGGGCACAACACGGAGTCCCAACATTTGCATGTGGCCTTTTGTGCCTCACCCACAACTGAAACGTTTTTTTGATACTTTGGAATGTTCCTCAAACTAAATTCCTGGGATCTCCACAGAACCTGTCAAGAAGGTGTTAAGTGAACTTTGCATATTTCTTCAGTCCACTCTGGTCTTTGCTGGATACAGTGGCCCCATTAGCCAAAAGCTTTTCTTGCCCGATGTCTTCCCAGGATGGTGTGGAATTTCTTTGAAGTCCACACAGAGGATTTACTAGCCAAGGAAAGGGATTGCTGTAGGGTGTGAAACCTTTGGCACCTTTGTTTGGACAGGATTTGTCCTATGAGATTTCCCTAACTATAAGCCTCAAATGCTCTACATACCATCATTCTTCAGGGGTACCTACTAGTGACATCCTACCCTGCCTGCTTTCAAGCCTTATGCTGAACCTACACACCCTCATGTTAAGTTTGAAACAAGGGACGGAGGAGACCAGCTTCGCTTGCTGATGAAGAACAACGAGAGCCATACTGGCCTGTGCTTCAGTCTTGGTCTATAAGAACTTGCTACAAGAAGCCTGAAAATAATGTGCTGCCTTTGACCTGAATTCTGCCATGGAACCTACCTTTTTAGCTCCGAAGTAAAAGGAAGCTGAAATATTTTGAACAAACAAGCTGTCGATACTGTATGAAAAATGTCTCTAGCTTACTTGATACCCGAGGGCTGGAAGTACTTAGTCACTGTGTTAAAGTGGACTGACTTTGTTGTCACCAGTCCTGAAGAATTGCATGAAACCATCAAGTAGCCTGGTTACAGCCCCTACAATTATGACCGCAAATACAAATCTATACATCAACCAAGGCAACACCACACTAGGCCCACTGGCCTCCATGAACATACATAGCACCGTGGGGTCCTGTAGGGAATATTCTTGGCGCACAGTAAACCTCTAGCAAACACTTTTCATAAAAGACTTTTCCATTGGTGCTAAATTGTTCTCTCTTCTCATTCAATCACTAAGTAAATGTTATGGAATCTTTAGCCGAGAGAGACTACTCTCTGTGACTTTGAACATTTCCATTTTATATTTAACTCATTCTACCTAAAGGGGCTCAATCCAGGGATTTTTTTCTATTTTACCATTCATATGTTTTCTTAATTCTAGTGCCAGTTAGGAATTATTTTATTCTTATTATTACAAAAAGAGCTATTTCGTTAAATTCTTTATGTCATTATTGGGTGCGTTTGATTGGTTGCTGACCACATAAACATGCTCTGTAGTTTAGCTTTCTGGCTCAGCCAAAGCTAGCAGGAGTGAATCAAGGCTACACTGGAAAGTAGTTTATCTTTGTGGGTCCATTTGATCACGTAGTGTGAGAACTTGGTCACAGCTCATCGTCTGCCAACCAGATTCCCTACACCTAACAAATATTAGCCTACAATTAGAGTGGCTGAATGGCAATCAAGGCAGGCAAGCACATGACAGCTCCACAGGCTGATATGGTGAAAACGCAAAACAAGCTTTGACTTTAGGATTTCTATTTTACAGCTACTCTCAAGTATCAGCAATCTGCTTAAATGTAGGTGGCACTAACTGTTCCTTAACTGTGGCCGCTTCTGGGTAAAGTCTAGTGAGGCAGGGTGACTCCTCAAGCAGACACATCTACTGGATCTCCTCTTGGTGCTGTAATGGGTGAAAGTTTCCCCGCTGTTTTAACCTGCTATTGTTGTGCCGTGGTCTGACATTCTTTGGTGGGAGATGGTTCAGAGAATCCCACTCATCTGATGACTTTACTATAGTCTTGACCTCTGTGGGCAAACTCGGTTTCGGAAAAAAAAAATATAGTGCTAGATGCATCAAGCATTTTTCAGGTCGTAAATGGACAGATTTGCAGCATCGGGTTGTTTGCGACTGGAAAAAAGCATTTTCGTATGTTTCAAACCCAAATTACGATTTGGTAAGAGGTTACGAAATCGCAGTTTGAGATTGCAAAATACATACTGATTCGGCATTAGCAAGGGGTGTGCTTAGGGAGTCCATTCCCCAAAATGAATCGCAGTGGTATGAAGAATGTTTTGCAACCGAAATGCGGTCTCAAAACATTCGCATTTTACCACCTATTCAAGTAGGTGGTAACCCATTCACAAACGGGAAGGAGTCCCAGAGGGTCCGCTTCCCCTTTGAGTATGTAAATACAAATATTTTTAAGAGCAGGCAGTCGTCCCACGGACTATAAAAAATAAAACTCCCTTTGAAATGCCGCCTTTTTTCCTTTAAGGAAAACGTCCAGCAATTACAGAAAAAAAACGATTGCTTTATTAAAAGCCAATCACAGACATTTTGGTCTGCTGACCTCAGCAGGCCACCATCCCTGTGAATGCTGTGATTCCTAAATGGTTTCAAATTGCGACCTTCCTCATTAATATTTATGAGGTAGGTCTATTTGCGACCCACTAGGAATCACTAGTGAAATGTGAAAGAGTTCATACATTAGGAATACTCACTTCCAAATTGCGATTCCAGGAGAATCGCAAATAGGACATCTGTATTCCTAATGTTTGTACATCTAGCCCATAATGGGCTACATTAATGTGTTACTATATTCAGGGATAATCTCCAAGTCACTTCTTCCAACAAGGGACTACCTCTTAGTGTGCATACTCTGTTCTGCTGCTAGAGGAACACTAAAGTCAATATGAAGATGCAGCAACTGCACGGTTAAGTGTATGGTGCAGATGTTAATACAGGGTTGGTAAGGGGCTTATAATTGATTGTCCGGAGTGGTGAAGTTGATTCAAAATGCGTGAATGGTACGGTGGATAACTGAAGTGTTTTAGATTGCAATGGCTTGTTCCTCAATTTGAAACTATGAGGTTTTACACCTCTAGCCAAGGACACTGAGTATTATTAACTTAAACTGGCTCTACGTGATGAGTGGTGAACGTTCCACAGACTAAGTGATAAAAAAACCTGCATGAATAGCACATAGTAGGGCTCGATATGTAAGCTTTGCTGCATGTGGGGATGTTAACTGCATGTCCGCTCCATCACTGTCTTCCACGCGACCTACTATTGAACATGCAAAATCCAACAAAGACATTAAAAAAATAAAATGTCCTTGAGAATGGCCAGGCCAGTAACGGCTATCGCCCAATGCTAGACAGCAGAGAATTTCAACTCTGTATAAGCACTACCATCAGTTGCAAGTTTTGTTTTATGTGCATCTGATACAGAAGTAGTGATATGGAATGAGGAGTATTTTAATTGCATATTATATGTCGCAAAAAAGAGAAGTAAAACACATTAAAACTTCAAACGTAAACTTTGTCCCATCCCACCTATTCATAAAGACCAGGAGTGAGTCCTATTAATCAATGTGTTTTACGTAGAGGTGTGAGTCTGCACACTGAACCACCAGTTGCCTAATATTTTTTAAAACAAACCAAGCACTGCCACCCCTGTTCTTGAACCCATCTACTGTACTCCTGGTGGAGGAGGCCGCTTCAACCTTCCGCTGGATTAGGCTCCAAGTTAACGGCTTCCTCCAAAGGTGGCCCTACGAGTAAATCTTCCAAACACTAGGGCCTCTTTTCGAGCCCCAGGATATCACACTCCGCCACTCGGACATTCTACAACCTGTTCCCAGGGGTTCTGAAGCAATAATAAGCAATATTTGGTGACATTACCACACTCAATGGGCGATGGTCTGTCTGATAATTGTGCTACAGGTTCTTACATAAATGCAGTGTCCGAGCATGCTGGCTCTTAGCCTAAAACACATGAATTGGTGACTTGCACCAGGCAATCAAATACGATCAACGATGTAGTGTGCATTGCCATAGCAGCTTGAGGGTCCACAATAGAGCCTATGGGTACTCAGGGTCTGGACTAAGGTGTATTTTTAAAGTGCTAGGGTGGGATAAGATGATGACACAAATGTATCAAAGATTATTGTCAGGACATTGCCACAGCAGCTTGAGGGTCCACAACAGAGCCTGTGGGTACTCAGGGTCTGGACTGAGGTGTATTTTTAAAGGGCTAGGGTGGGATAAGATGATGACACAAACATTTCAAAGATTATTGTCAGGACATGCTTCTGGGTCCCAAAAATGTAAACAGTAACAGCTACTGGGGCAAGAAGCCTGTCCCCTCTTCCAAACTAGGTTATGTTATGTTATTGGAATTTATAGGAAAGCTCGCAAATACCCTAGGGTGTCCTGGCGCTGAGCTAAACCTAAACGTTAGTCGATGCGATCAAAGAGAGAACAGCTAGGTCTTCAGGCCCCTTCTGAAGGAGAGAAAATTGTCTGCATTCCTCAGGTGGAACGGCAACTCGTTCCACGCCTTGGATGTGCAGGTGACAAAACTCCTCCCTCCCCAGCCGTTTTTTTAAGATAGGTGATGGGACAAATTTAGCACCCAAGGATCGTAACGTCCTACTGGGGGTATACCATTTAAACCTTTGCCTCAGATGTTCAGGGTCAGTGCCATTAAGGGCTTTGAAGGCTGTACAAAGGGCCTTAAAACTAACCCTTTGTCTCACCGGGAGCCAGTGCAACCGAGTGAGTTCTCCTCGGACTGAAACAAATTTGGGTATACCGGACAATAGTCTGGACGCAGCATTTTGATGCTATTACAATAATCAAGGCGTGCCATTACAAGGACTGTGACTGCCGTCCTAAAATTGCCGTCCGAGAGATACAGTTTTATTTTCCTTAAAACTCGCAAAATCCCCCAAAAAAGAGGATACAACTGAACTAATGTGGTCACAGAAAGTCAATTTATTGTCCACTATTACTCCTAGATTTTTCACTTTAAGAGCTGGGGTAGGATGGTTTCCCATATCTGTTGGCCACCAATCTGGGGTCCATACATGAGGGCTGTTTCCAAATACAATCACCTCCGTTTTGTTGGAATTCAGTTTTAGACAGTTCGCCGACATCCAACTTGCAATAGCCTTCATGTAGTCATGGAAGCGAACTCCTGTTTCTTTTACCTGACCTTCTTTGAAGGATAGTACAATCTGAGTGTCGTCGGCGTAAGAGGTAACTGAAAACCAAACAATCTAATCAGGGCGGCCAGGGGTGTCACATAGATATTGAAGAGCGAAGGGCTCGGTGACGATCCCTGCGGCACCCCGCACGGAAGGCTGAAGGGCTGAGATTTGTTGTTGTCTAATCGACCGTTTGAGTTCTCTCTGATAAAAAGGAGTGAAGGATTTTCCAAGCAGCCCCTCGTACCACCGCCCCCGACATCCAGTCCATCAAAACTTTATGATGGACTGTGTCGAAGGCTGCTGAGAGATCTAACATTACGAGTGTAGCCTTCCCATCACAGTCCAAAGCCTCCCTTACCTCCTCACAGGATTTGATAAAACCCGATTCACTGCTATGGTCAGCTCCGAAGCCATATTGGGTGGGATTGAGTACATTATTGCGGTGAAAAAAGCTACTGAGCTGAACATTCATGGCCTTTTCAGTGATTTTTGCAGGCAGGGGAAGTCGTGAAATTGGCCGATAATTCCCAGGGTCTGTGGGATCCAGAGTGGGCTTCTTTAAAAGCAGGAGTATTGAAGCCTTCTTCCAGGCTGTTGGAAAAGTCCCAGAAGTGAAGATGTTGTTAATCAAGGGGTTCAAGACCGAACAAATCACATCCGAAATGGATTTAAGTATCGGGACCGGACAGGGGTCAGTGGGGGAGCCAGAGCGAGCAGAAGACAACAATTTGGCAGTTTCATCCCGCCCAAGAGGGGTAAAGTGATCAAGAACTGAACCTGAGATAGGATCCACCTGATTAAGACTCCCTGAGTGAAAATCAGACCCTTTCAACTGAGGAGTAAATGTGGAAAATATAGCCTCCACCTTTTGTTGAAAAAAGGTGGCCAAATTGTCACATAGTTCAGGATTGCTGATATTTTTAGTGATGTGTGGAGAAGTTAACCTTTTCACAGTTTTAAAGAGTTCTTTGGGGTTAGACTTGGCTTGGAGGATTTCACTAGAAAAAAAATTCTTCTTTGTTTTCAGCAGTAAGTCTTTATAAGTTTTAGACTGAATTTATAATTCACTTTATCAGCAGTACCATAGCTTCTCCTCTAGGCCCGTTCAAGTTTTTTGCAGGCAATTTCTGGCATTTAAGCTGGTCCGAGTACCAAGGGGTCGAAGGATTAGCTCTCGCAAAGCATGGTTGAATGATGTGGCATAATGCCAGGAACAATTGTCGAACTTATGGGAATGCATGCCACTGCGCTTCCGACCATCCAGGGATATATGGGTGCATTTTGCAGCTTTTCTTCGTACCAGAGACTACAGTACCCCTGAGGTGGTTACATCCGAGGATGGAGTGCAATCAGATGGGGTTGTGTGACTGTCGATTGCCTTACCGTATTGTTCGTTGCATCGCAGTGTGCCACTTGTCAACCGTTAATGTCTTGTTTTGAGGTCTTTCTCTGCGTTCCAAATACCCCACTTACATTATAACCGTGTAATCCCTATTTTGTGCCTCTTCTCTCTTGCACCTATAACCCGGACCTGTGCCATGTGAAATGCTTTTCTTGGACATTATGAGCGGCTTATTGTACATGCTTTTTTGATTAAAATTATGTAACCGTGGGGTGTACCTTGATAGTTATTTCCATTGTCCTCTGCAACCCATGCCCTCTGTTACCTCCGGCTTCCCCCCTTCCCACTGCTGTTGTTGTACTGCTAATATTGCATATGCCAATAAAAACAAGTTAAAAAAAATAGTATCAAAGGCTTTGATAGGCCAAGTAAATGTAGGAGGCAATTATTGCTACTGCAAAGGGACACAGAGCTGTATCCACTATATAGATGATCGAGGTTTCAGGGCTATAACCTACAAAATAGCCAGACTGGAAACCGCCGAAGCCAGCTACACATCCTCTGAAGATTCATGAGAAAAATGAGGGGCTGGTAGTTCTTTTTACACACCCGAACCGGCATATAACTTTTTAAGTAGGGGTACGTCGTGCTCTATCATAAGGGAATCTATGAAACAGCCCTGGTTCGGTGACAAGTTCATGATTTGCAGCCAGTGAAGGGAGAAGGTGTGTTGTAGTGACCTTAGACTAGTGAAAGTTACTTTCGGATCTCAAAGAAACTTTGACGGCTTCATGTTTGCAATAGCAATTTCCAGCATATCCAGAGAAATGGGAGTGAAACATTCCACTGCCATTACACTGGAACCATTACCTTGGAAACTTGTGTTTTTGGTGTCCGATATAGTTGCATCTTTGGCTGGATTCTCCCTAACTTTCATGATTTTATTAAAGCTGGGGTTAACTAGTTCTTTACATCTGGAATGAGGATTTGATGCATCCGTTGTAGCTTGATGCTGTGTGATCTGGAAGGCTTCTCTGTAGTATGTATATGATCCATTTTCAAAATGTTCTGTCTATTTTGAATATGAGAAGATGGGCACAAGTAGGAGAATCTCTCAACCTCCTTTAATGGGTTCTTAGGTTTTTCCACATCTTATTCACATTATGGATGTATTTTATGTTTGAGATTATCGTAGACTTTTTGGCGTTCATGGAAATAAAGCCAATTTGTCCATGATAACAAGAAATTCCTCGTCATATTGCTCCACTAGCATAACAGGGTTGGTAGCAATATTTTTGCTAATAGTTTGATGGAATCAGGGAGTCTACAGCTTTTTTTCCAATGTGTTAGAGGTCTCTAGAGCAGTACTTTCAAACTTTTTAGAACCACAACCCACTTTTTAGAACGACAATCTTTTCTGACCCATCAGCTTTAATGGACATGAGGCTGGCAATTTTTTTTTATGTAACTACAGAATCGTGTGCTAATGCACTGACATATACAGACAGTATATTTTCCTCTCAAATATGCACAGACATACCAGCTTTACTTCTAAAACTATAATGCACACAAATTATAATTTTTGTAATCTGGTTTCAGTAAATATTTAGCATTTATGCATTACCAAATTAAGTATCTTGATTTCTTTTGAGCTATTAAACACGCTTATTATTATTATGTTGTTGCTTTTCTAACTGCTGAATGTATACTGCTCATTTAGAGGTATTCACATTTTGTTGTGTTAAAAAAAATGAAAGCCTTTCCTTTTAACTCTCTCTGTACCCAGCAAGATTGTCACAAAATGTACTTTCTCTGACTGCAAAGTAAGAGGAGTTTGTAAGTGCCTATCCAATGTGAAAAAAACATTAGCCTCAAATTGGCAGAAGACACAGCCTGACATTTGAATTCTGGCTTTGAACAACAGCATATGTGACAAGAAAAACAAAGAATTTAAAGGAATTTTTATTTATTGGTTGGACTTTTGTGACCCACCAAAAGTCAGCTCGGACTCACAGCTCGGGAAACACTGCTCTACAGTTTACCACTCTGGTTTCTGGTGTTGTGTGTAGAGGGCGTGGACAGGCAACCACTTTGAAGGAGATGAGGAGGTGATCCGACCATTCCACTTCAAAGGGTGTTGGGAACTGTGAAGTATGGCCTTCTTAGTGAAAATCAAGTCCAAGGTAGCACCTTTTTTATAAGCATGGAACAATCAATGTTGCAATAGGTTATTAAGTTAGGAAGATTTCAGAATAGATGACTGAGTGTCAATGCGATTTTACCAGTGGAAGTTGAAGTCTCCCAAGAAATTGTGGTCAATCCAATAGATGAGTTGGACTGGGCTTTATTCAATAAAATAGTTTTTGCTTCCAGGTGTGCAGTTGTGGATGTTCGCTCTAATAGGTTTCGATGCTGTGTTTGTGATCGAAACTTTCAAGCAATGGAAAAGGGAGGAGTTTATGGAGTTAAACCAGAACTCTCCATCATTTTCTATAATAGGAGCTGCTTATATTTAATAAAATAATCCCAGGCTACTAACACAAAGTATCTGTGTTACAACATTGACCACTTCAGACAACATTTCATTAGTGACCACTGCACGTAAGATTACTAGCAGTACCATTTCAGTGCATAAGACAAGGTCATCAGCAATAATGTATGAAAAACCTTTATTACTTTACATTTTCATGCTTCTACATGTCATAGAAGACATATATGCATGCCCCATGGCACCTACAAAATAACATCAGTAATAAGATCCCCAAACACAGCATGAATAACCATTTAAATATCAGCCTTAAATACATTTTTTTCTCTAAACATCATTTCATCAGTTCTGAAAACACACACATTTTACTTTTAAATACACCCTTTTAATTTTTTTACATACCTAATTAAACTTAACAAAAGCTTTTAATTCATAGGTTGTCAACACATGGGGAGCTACTCACAGGTAGCTGGAGAGCTAGTAGTTCCACCTGAATTACTCGTTGGAGAAATCTGAGTTAGACACTTTGCATTTGAGGGATTCCTTGAGTATGAGTGTGACGTCTCTCCCTATCTTTTATGTAAGGAAACAGGAAAGGGGTCCAAGCTCTTTATGTATGAAAGAGAGATGGAGTGTGTGTTCTGGAGAACTTGAACGTATTTGATTGGGTGATCCAGTCGCAGTTTGATGATTTGAAATTCACAGGAAGGATATGGGAATTTTGGAGAGCACTATTTTCAGATTAATTAAATAAAATGGCAGTGGGTAGTAATATTTTGCTGGTATGCTAGAAAATGAGTGTGCCGGTGAATAAACATTGTAGTTCGGATTCACAGCCAGAATAGGCAAAAATTGCCTCAAATGAGAAATTTGGTACCCTAGCAAAGCTGTGTGAAGCAGTGGGTAACTGAAGATATAATATATATTGCCATTTCAGGTTGTTGATTTTCAAATCAGAGCATGAGATCATGGGTAAAACTGTTTATGTGGTCATTACACTGCCTGCACTGCAGATGTGTGGACAGGCTTGAATGATGTGATGTTTAATCCTTATCAGGCATGTCCAAACAGTAGCGGTCAGTGTCAGAGGATAGTGGCAGGTCCAGGAGGTAGGAGGAGACGACGACAATGAAAACAAGCATTGGCATAGCCAATAGGTCTCGCATTTGGGACCTTATAAGTGTTTAGCCATGCAACAGTTGGTGTTGTTGTACCAAGGATATTCTGCTGCATAACTAAATACTTATAGGGTCCAAAAAGCGAGACCTTTTGGCTATGCCAATGCTTTGTTAACAGTTCTTTGATTCAAATGAACTTGTTTTCATTGTCTGAATGTTGTTTCCATTCTGGTTGTAGGAAGCAGTCGTTCCCGGGGGTGTGGGGGCTGCCCATGCGCCGAACTCTGCAAATCAGAAAAAACCTGCATGACTCGCTCACACAGGAGTTCATGCACTGCACCTGCATACTCAGCATGGTTTAAAGAAACTCGACCCACTCCATCCCAGGCATCAACCACATATTTACCAAGAAACTCCGAGATGAGCCTTCCCTCCTGCACTGACGGGCTGGTGGTGTGTTTGCCTGGTAAAAGCGTTCACTGACAGCTGGTGGTGTGTGTGACTGGTGAAAGCGTGCATTGACAGCTGGTGGTGTGTGTGCCTGGTGAAAGCGTGCACTGACGGCTGGTGGTGTGTGTGCCCAGTGAAAGCGTGCAGTGATGGCAGGTGGTGTGTGTTCCCGGAGAAACTTTGCACTGACGGCTGGTGGTGTGTGTGTCTGGTGGAAACTGTGCACTGAAGGCTGGTGGTGTGTGTGCCTGGTGGAAGCGTGCACTGACAACTGGTGGTATGTGTGCCTGGTGAAAGCGGGCACTGAAGGCTGAGGGTGTGTGTGCCTGGTGGAAGCATGCATTGACGGCTGGTGGTGTGTGCCTGGTGGAAGCGGGAACTGGCGGCTGGTGGTGTGTTTGCCTGGTGGAAACGTGCACTGACGGCTGGTAGTGTGTGTGCCTGGTGGAAGCATGCACTGACGGCTGGTGGTGTGTGTGCCTGGTGGGAAAGCGTGCACTGACGGCTGGTGGTGTGTGTGCCTGGTGGAAGGGTGCACTGACAGCTGGTGGTGTGTGTGCCTGGTGGAAGCGTGCACTGACAGCTGGTGGTGTGTGTGCCTGGTGGAAAAGCATGCACTGACAGCTGGGTGGTGTGTGTGCCTGGTGGAAAAGCGTGCACTGACGGCGGGTGGTGTGTGTGCCTGGTGGAAAAGCGTGCACCGACGGCTGGTGGTGTGTGTGCCTGTTGGAAGTGTGCACAGATGGCTGGTGGTGTGTGTGCCTGTTGGAAGCGTGCACTGATGGCTGGTGGTGTGTGTGCCTGGTGGAGAAGCGTGCACCGACGGCTGGTGGTGTGTGTGCCTGGTGGAAAAGCATGCACTGATAGCTGGTGGTGTGTGTGCCTGGTGGAAAAGTGTGCGCTGACGGCTGGTGGTGTTTGTGCCTGGTGGAAAAGCGTGCACTGATAGCTGGTGGTGTGTGTGCCTGGTGGAAGCGTGCACAGACGGGTGGTGGTGTGTGTGCCTGGTGGAAAAGCGTGCACTGTTGCTGGTGGTGTGTGTGCCTGGTGGAAGCGTGCAATGACTGCTGGTGGTGTGTGTGCCTGGTGGAAGCGTGCACTGACAGCTGGTGGTGTGTGTGCCTGGTGGAAGCGTGCACTGACAGCTGGTGGTGTGTGTGCCTGGTGGAAGCGTGCACTGACGGCTGGTGGTGTGTGTGCCTGGCGGAAGCGTGCACTGACGGCTGGTGGTGCGTGTGCCTGGCGGAAGCGTGCACTGACGGCTGGTGGTGTGTGTGCCTGGTGGAAGCGTGCACTGACGGCTGGTGGTGTGTGTGCCTGGTGGAAGCGTGCACTGACGGCTGGTGGTGTGTGTGCCTGGCGGAAGCAGGAGCATTCACAGCAATAGAAGACACAAATGAAACTGTCGAAGAGGGAGGGGGAGAAGGAAGGGGGGAGTGCGAGCAGAGGAGCATTCACAGCGATAGAAGACACAAATGAAACTGATGAAGAGGGAGGGGGGAGGGCGAGCAGAGGAGCCCGATTACAGCAATAAAAACACAGATGGCAGCTGTGCACGTGCACGAGCACACAAGCTGTAGGCCAGCAAAAGCCTCTGGTGGCACTTTTAAAAGCCACTTACTAAATGTCTCGAAGAAGAGACAGCATGCACTGTCTCAGACGAGACCTAAAAAGGAAACAAAAAAGAACTTACCTGCAGCGCACCGCATCACCGGTCTTCTGCTCCTCTTGGCTGTACTGCAGGCTCAGACTCCCAGAATCCCCTGCGGCCAATCCTGCAGCTGCTCTCATGCATGACAGCAGCTTACAGATTGGCCTAGGCGCCCACGATTTGCGTTCCCAGGGAGACTGGGAGCCTGTGCTTGCTGTCTCCAACCTGGCAATGCAGCTTGGGTTGGAGACAGCTTCAGTGCATACCACTCCCCGTTGGTGCCTGTCATCCCCCGGCCATGCCCCAAAGACTTGGCGGAAAATAAAATAAAATGATAATAAACTATAGTTTATTATTGTTTTCTTTTGTTTTTTACGCTATTGGCAGTGAGAGTGACACTCCTCTACCATAGCGGAGGAGCTGCTGCTGTTTCCAACGGCAGCAGCAATATAATGAAAGTTAACTGTGATGGACTCAGTTATCACCACACATTTGACAAAAAGAGTGGTGGGAACACAATTACATGAGCACTAATAAAAGTGTTTGCATTGTGCAGTGTGTAACAAGTATTGGAAAATAAAATAGGTCTGGATTTAATATGCTAACACAATACAGTGTTAGGACATTAAAGTGAGAGGGAGCCAGCAGAAGTGGCCAGAAAGGACTAAAGTTCTAAATGAGTTTCTCATGAAGTTCAATGCAAGTACTGTAGTACAGGAAGAAGAATACATTTAAACAGCCAATAGCATTAGGTGAGAGATGAATACTCTACTGAGCTGAGTCAAGATGAGATTGACAATGTCTCGAGCCAATAGCTGAAAGACAACAGAAGTAGGGGTGGGCCTAAAGCCCATCTGAACTATATAGGTAGTAACAGGTGTGTTTGATAGCTCTGCTGTCACAACCTAGACCTAAAAGGGGAAATGATGTGTGGAGCAAGAAGAGAGCCACAGTAACCGTATTGCATGAGGAAGCCCATCAAAGGGTGCTGAGAGCTTTATCAAAGGATGAGAAAATTAGGAATATGAGTTTGTTTTTTAACAGAAACTGGCTCTGGTACAATGCAGACAAATGTTGAATGCTATTACCTAACTCAGTGTTTCCCAAACTTTGGGTCGGGGACCCACTGGTGGGTTACAAGCCAATTGTTGATGGATCAAGAATGTCCTAGTCTATATGTAAGTAATATTGATAATGATTAGTTCTGTTTGCACACCAGTGCAAAGGGTCTGAACGGTGTCATAAGTCCAGTTTTAAAACTAACAATTGCAAGTGTTCCCAAGCAAGACTCCGGGTGAACCTTCCAGTTTTTGTTGGTGCATTACAGCAAAGAATATGCTCACTATTTTCAAACATAAATTGAAAAATATGCATGTGGCCTAATGGCCAGAGCTGCTGCTGATATATATATATATATATATACACACACACATATATCACGAACAAAGTTCCAGCCCGGCTCAAATACTCTCACGGGGATAGTCTGGCTCTTTGTAATCTCCGAAGGAATAGACACATGCCACAGCAGGATTGCAGTATGCAGTGCAGGTTTTTATTTTCAGCAAAACCGAATACATCAAGGAATACTCTGGCTCAGTGCCCGCCACTGACGCGTTTCGCTCGCTGTATGCAAGCTTGATCACATGACGCGCCTTCGAGTGGGAAGCACTTAATACACAAAAGGTGCACTAATAGTGTAAAAAAGTGAATACCAAGTGTCTAGAGCTAGAAAACAGACTATAGACACACATTTTAACCAACTGAACTACCCGCAGATCTACAATACGAGCAGAGGCATTTACACTTTCTATACAATATTGAAAACTAAAAAGAAACTTCGAATTCAATTTCAATAATAAATCGAGCAAATCATACAGTGTAGAGTGTCACATAAGGAGTTCATAATGACAACGTATGGCTCAAATTAAACGTTATAGATATATATATATATATATATATATATATACTCCACAACGGCAACTCCTTTCGAGACACCACAAAGGACACAACGGGGATCAAGGCAGAAGGCTCATTTATTGCTGAAAATTGTGGCATAATGCATTTCAACAAAAGTCTTCTTCAGATGCCATTACCAACTTGAAAAAAGGGAAACACCTTGATGTTAACCTTCTTGGCTCCTCCTATGTCGATGGAGTACAGCTGGCCCCTTTTAAATAATTCAGTCTCTGTCACATGATCTAGTATCGGAGACTACCACTCCCAGAAGCTATCTAGTTCGAAGATGAGGAGGAAGCTTTACTTTTTGCTGAAGAGATAAATCCTATTTCCCTCAATCTCAATTTCACATCTCATATCAACAAGGGTGAAATAGAATTTCTAGATGTGAGAATTTACATTAAGAATGCCAGTATATAGACTACCCTGTTCAGAAAACTGACTGCCGAGAATACCACGCTACACGCTACTAGTCTGCATCCTAAGCACAACATAGCTAGTATTTCTTATGGAGAGATTTTGAGACTGAAGAGAATATGCTGTTCAACTATTGATTTTGAAATATGTTTGAAAGATATGATGGTAAGATTAAAGGTGATTGGATATTCAGACACCACTCTCAATCAAGCTATAGCTAAGGCCAATTTGCGGCCTAGAGAAAGCTTATTTCCTTCCAAGCTAAATGGCACTGAAATTTCGGATATAAATCCAGTCACTAATGACAACAACGAGATTAGAGAATGTCCTCGGTTAATCACTGCATTTAGCAATGAAGAAAGTAAAATCAGGACTATTATAAAGAAAAATTGGCCCATAGTGTTAACTGATGTAGTTTTAGGCTCTAAATTACCTAGTACTCCAATGATTACATTTAGAAGAGCTAAAAGTATGGGATCTGTTCTTGACAAAAGCAGCCCAGAAATCAGACAAAACACTATGTGGCTCCAACCAGCGCAATGGTTTCGAAAATGTTCTACTTGTAGAGCATGTAAATTTGGAACCAACAAAACTCATTATCAGACACCTTTCAGTTCCCAAGAGATAGCCATTTCCGGCAGCTTCAATTGTAAGTCAGAATTTGCTGTTTATGTCCTGACATGCACCTGTGGCCAAAACTACATTGGTAGCACAAAGCTACAGGTGCGTGTCAGGATTCTACAGCATCATAGAGCTATTCTACATAGCGATCCAGCCTACCCGGTAGCGTGTCATTTCTAAAGAACCCATAATAATGACGTAGCTTGTTTGAAATATTATGTGGTGGGATCCATTCTGAAATCCCTTAGAGGAGGCAACAGAGAACATCAGTTGAGGCAGCTTGAAACCACTATGATTTTAGAATTCGACAGTAAGTGGCCTAATGGGTTGAACAATACAGAAGGCATGTACAATTTCTTATAAATTAACGTTAGAGAATAGTTAGAATATTGTTCCCCAATTCTATTGTTCCACGCATCTTATCTGGCCATCTTACCTACGTACATAACATTATCTTGTTTTGAAGCTATAGTTAATTTGGTTTTTGACCATATTTTAGTCTTAATAAATAGGTTCCCTATTATTAGGAATACCATGAATAACTCCAATGGCCGCTTGTATATATGAAAATACAGAAACTTTTTATATATTTTTTCACCTCTGATCTTTGCACTAAGAACTGTTATGATGAATTCCTAAAAATATGTTATTTATATGATTTTAACAATATGATCCAGCAATGGTTAATTTTATTGTTAACAATATTTATACAGCAATTTTTTATCATACGGTTTGCACTTTATATAATGTTTTGCACTATTTTTGCACAGTTTTGCACAAGAACCATGAATGCTGCTTGGTTAGGATTAGATAATTGCAATTTAATGAAATAATACCTACCATCTGATACTGTCTATTCGATTAGCAAGAGAACTTTATGCTATTGATAACCTATGTAAGACATGGTTAGTTTCCTCCATTTTTGTGGGATTTATCCTTAATATGAGCTCTATTTCCTGTATTTATACGGATAGGCATATGTTTGGAAAGTGAGGCACATTGCATTTGAGCTGCTATTTCAAAAAAATATTTTTTCTAAAAATATTTTCTCTATGATATGTAATTGTAGTGTTTTTATACATTCATGTATTTTAAACTCTTTATTGCATAAGTTTTCCATATGAAGAAAGTTTTAATGTGAAAAAAGACAGTATTTTTTCAGTGTCAATGGTCACATGAGCGGTAATGTGATGGTTGGGGGCGTGCACTTTCATACATTTAAAAATGCAACATGGTTTATGTGACCCGTATGTGAACAAGGGCTCGTGGGCCCGAAATACGCCATTGCTGATTTTACCCGAATAAATAACATCATTTTTGCCAGATCCTGTGGTCCGTCTCCTACTTCGCTGTCCGCGCGTACTGGAGGTTGTTATATATATATATTGCAGTCCTGAAACTCAAACGGACTACAACAGGTGTGCCTAATTGCCAGGGGGAGGAGCGGATTACGCCAGCAACATACTTTAAATAGCAGGAATGAACTTACACTGATGAGGGCTTCCGGTGTTGGGCGCTGAAGAAGGCGTCATGCCGAAATGCATCTGCCGCCACTGGGACTGCCTTGTTTCCAATAAAGCTTGTCTTACCTGTTCCCCTTGGGCTCCTGCTTCGTTCTTTTGGAGGAAGATTTGATATATATATATATCTTCAAAAACGCTTGCTCCAACTGCAACTTCCTGCCGGATTCACATAGAAGACAAGGCAGACCCAGTTTGGCGCTTTGATTTTATTTTTTAGACGCCACCAAAACCCTCACGACGCGTTTCGGCAGCTCCCTGCCTTGATCACATGATAAATATATATATATATATATATATATATATATATATATATATATATATTCCAGCTCCAGTCCTCCTTACCCATACCCAGCCGGGCCGGGAACAAAGACACAGCACTCACGGGCTCAGGTAATGCAGCAAAGTTTTTTATTTTTCAAGCAAACTCGTTTCTGGACAGCGTCCCTTCGTCAGTGGTTCAACCACTGACGAAGGGACGCTGTCCCGAAACGTGTTTGCTGGAGCTGGAATTTAATAACGCGGTACACCGCTGCGTTTTACGGCACCCGACACCAAGAGTGACCCACGATTTCGGTGTACTTGGAGCCTGAATATATATATATATTGAGGACAAATTGGAGTGTTATATATATATATATATAACACTCCAATTTGTCCTCAAGGTTGGGGCGCACACAGGCAGCAGTGTACATCGAACAGCCAATATCACATCTCGATCATCCTCTCCGACGCGTTTCGAAAATAACTTCCTTCCTCAAAGACTCGGTACAAAGTTCACAACATTTTAAGCCACTCCTTTATTCAATCAGTTGCCTTCTAATGAGCAGTTCCTCGTGGCATATTGGGATTTGTAGTCCCCAAATGGGTGCTGCGTTCTTGAGGTTCATAAAAAGCCCGCCAATGGGGCCGGGATGTGCATAGTCACAATTATAGGTGCTGGTGCCCCATATTGGAACTGGACACAATTCCCATAAGATTAAAAAATGTTCCCGCCAAACGAGCAGGGGAAATTAATGGCTAAGGGAGGTCGGCAACGCAGCCTTCCCTCCCTTTTAATTACTTTAGCATCCCTGGGATCTTTTAGATATGATCAATTTCCTGGCCACAGTCCCTATGCAAGGGATTGATGATGATGAAGGGTGTGACGTTTACAAACAACTGCTGATGTAATACAGTAAAAAAACATCAAGCCTGCCTCATGTCTATTAAAAGTCAGACGGGGTCGCAAACATTTCCATAATGTTTGCGAAGCTTTGATCTAATTCAATGGTACTCAATTTACCAACCTCAGAAGGATGAGCAGCTCGGGCTGAGTCTACTTGTAAGGCTTTGTCCACCAATTAATGGAATATATAGTACTGCGGGCCTACGTGTTCAGCAGAGACACTGCCAGCATTCACAGGAGAGTTCAAAGGTCACTGACTGCAAGAAAATTGTAGAAATGTGAGCAACTCTTAACAGTAAAGAGACAGCTGGAGGGGGGGGGCTGCTAGCTATACATGAATCAGGAGGGATGTCAAGACTGACCAAAGCTAGCGCCAAGACAATGGCGTAATTTACTCGGACAAACTCCGCCTGTCACCAGCGGGAGGTGGGTATTCAAACAAAGTCTTCGTCTCGGGCGCACAGATGTAAAATTCCTCTGGTTCTTGTGAGAAAGGGTGTGAACGGCAGGGCGGGGGTAGGGTGGCAGCAGGGAAAGGAGGGCGCGAGGCGAGGCCCAGAATGTAGCAGGAGGAAGAAAGGATTTAAGAAAAGCAGGGGAGCTGGACGAAAGAACCAATTCCTTCTGCAGGCAGCGCAGTCTCGACAGGGTAGTTAAAATTAGCGTCTGGTTACAGCGACCTTGGGTAACCTCTCTGCGCCCTGGTCCAGCTTTGCACGTCTGCCCGTCTCGTTATTTTGAATAAATATCTACGTGCGTTATCAACGGATGCCTTGGGGAACTGGGTGATTTGAATGAGGCAAAGAAAAAGCAAACAAAACGTGGAAGAAAATTATAGCAAAGCAAAGCTGAAACGGTGAGCAGTGCGTGGGTTCAGAAGCCTAGTGCAAACCAGAAGCAGTGCAGACCACCAGCGACAAACACGTTACAGATGGCGGAGGCTGTGGTGGAATCTAATCCAGCGGTCTGCAGGGAATGCAGTACCGAACTGGAGACTTACATGGCACCACAAAAACAGGTCCAACATCATCCTTTACTCTTAAATGCCAAGCCTAAACACTCCAAATAAAAAAAAATTAACCATGTGTACAGCATCTATCCACCAACTGTAGTATCTTTCAGGGCTCATATACTAAATATAACTATTAACTGACTTTTTTTTTCTCCACCCCAGAAGGATGAAAGACAGAGTTGGACCTTTGACGGTATGGAACATCATTGAAAGAAGTTCCCTGTGTTTACGACTGAAGTGGACGCAGTGAGTCTAAATCGGAGAGATGTGTCCAAATGCGTGTCCGCGCTGGCTGTGGGTGGCCCGAGCAGTACAAACACATCTGGGGTTGGGTGTCCTCCCTCTCAGAGGGTACACAGCCTGGCAGTGAGGACTGGATGTTCTCTTCATGGGGGAGGGGGCAGATGATAGATATGCACGTTATAATATTAGCATTTGTACAGCGCCTTGTAATATCAGAAAGGTAGCGCTTTCTTAATCTGGGTACCCTTTTCAGAAAGCTATGGAATTTCAAAAGATCGGTTAAGTACGGTTGGTTGTGTAAGATTAGTGGAGATTTGTTAAATGTCTAGTTTTGCAATGATTTGTGTGCTGATTAATGCCGATTCTGAAAATCATGAGCAAGATTGATGGGGCGCATGGGTCACCCCAGGCATGAGCACATAATGTAGTGAGCCACCCGGCTCGTACCCAACAATGTATCCACTTCAACTCCCTGGGCTGGGCGCGGACCGGGGAGTATATAATAAAACGTAATGTCAGCACTTGTGGCTGACGGCACAGGCCGAGACTGGTGTGTGGAGATGTCTTAGTGTGTCCGTCTATGTGCAGTCCCCAACTGCCATGCCCCCAGTTATATGCCCCTAGGTTAGCCCATTACATCCTCCATGACACTGGCGACGAGGCGGAGGACATCGCGATGTGCCATCGCAACGTAGGCTCGGCGTTGACGGCAGTCACATCCGTGAGTTGGGTGGTGGCGCGGAAGACGGCATTCGGCGAGGCGGTTGTGGGGAGCAGCCAAAGAATAAAAGTCTGGTGGCGTGTGACCTGCACACTGGCGGTGCGGCGCAGCGTGTGGAGCGAGGCGCGCTGAAGAGGCAGCCCCGGTGAGTGCGCGTGCGGCCTCGCAAACGCGCTGAGAACAGGAGGTGGCAGGGGCTTGCCGCAAGGCCCCCACTGGAGGGAGCAGGGCCCGAACACGTGTCGCGCTGTGCGCTCCAGTGGGTCTGCGCGCGGTGAAGAGACGGAGGCTGAAGTGCGCGGCCCTAGGAGGAGTCGCAGGACATGCGCGAGGCAGTGAAGCCGGGTGAATACCGGAGCAGTGCTGGCATTAGTACAGAAGGATACAGCTGGTTGCAGTCGATATTAAACCAACAAAAACGCAAAAAAAAGAAGAAAAGACACCACACAAGTGGGCATATAGACACACAAAGGAGAGGACATATATCCAGCAAGATTACAGCACAACGTCACTGCAGCATTAGGGTGTGAACACAGGGAAGAGAAGGAGGAGCTGACTCACTGTGGGAAGTAGAGGAGTCAGGAGCACCCTTCTTGGAACCACAGCGGGTCACAGTGCACAGAAGACTGTAGGTGCAGGCAGAGGGTGGTGATCAAGGACCCTGAGACTCGAGCTCACGCACATCCCTCAGTACACAACCACCGTTTAGCCAACTGGTTGATCCAGAGATGGCAGCGCCACGATGGCGCAAATGGATTGGCCAGCTAGAAAATTATTTTATTGCTATGCGCGAAACTGATGGCGCAGTTAAACGCTCTACGATTTTACACATGGGAGGAGATGATTTGTACGAACTATTCCTAGATCTACCGGACACAGGGGACAGAAATGATTATGACAAAGCTGTAAGAGCTTTAGATCGCTATTTTGACCCGCAGGTCAACCCTTATTTCGAACATTTTAAATCGAGGCAGGCAAAGCAAAAAGAATAAGAGTCTGTAGATAGTTTTTTCGCGTGCCTAAGGAAACTAGCGAGCTCCTCTACAGGAATTGACAAGCAACTCGAGATTAGGCCGCAACTGATCCAAGGCTGCAAGTCCTCTGTTTTACGCAAACTGATTTTGCGTCAGCCAGGTATCTCGAAGATGACATCTTAGTACTGGGGAGATCCCATGAGTTTGTGGATGCCAGAGCGGGGGAAATGGAGTCAGCACAAAGATCAGAAGGGCATCACGTGTCACTTCCAGGGGCAGTCAAAGAAGAGAGAGTAAAAGGTCATAAGAAAAGGAGAAGGCCAAGGACGGGAAGGCACGAGTGGACGAGCAAGCAGTAAAGGATGTGGCAACTGTGGCCTGGATAGCCATCCACCAAGGGGATGTCCGGCGCAAGGCAAGCCGTGTTTGAGGTGTGGCAAGTTCGGACACTATGCAAAGGTATGCATGAGCACGACACGGTCGCCAGCTCGAGGCAGCAGAAAGAAAAAGCAGGGGCCCAACAAACACGTGGTGCATGCTACGGAGGCAACAGAAGTGGTGGAGAGCATGTGTCAGAGGATGAACGTAATAGAAGATGACGAAGAGGATGACGTGTTGGTAATATCTAGTCTTTCCTGTTTTCAGTTTCTATTTTTGGTAAATTCTGGTGGGGTTTTTTCAGTGTTATCCAGTGATTTCGATATCTAAAAAAACAGTGGTTATCAGTGTTTACACATTTTCGCGCCATTAAAAACAACAGAAACAGTGTTCTTCTGGTGTTTATGGAACTTTTTGCTTTTATTATTGCTTGCTTTCTGCACTGATATTGCGTGGTATATAGACAGTGTACGTAAAGCATATAGGAGGTCCAAATGCATTTTTACAAATAAAACTTATCATAGTACACCATACAACACTTCTACAGTGAGTCTTTCGTCATGCACGCTCGCTCTTTCCTTCTCATGTCAACTTTTATCTGTGAAAAGGCCCTCTCAAAATTGGCACTTGCAACAGGCAAGCCAAAATAGCCAGTACACAATTTGCTTTCTCTGGCCACTGGCATAGCTTTCCATGCCGATACTGGTGCATCTGAAGATTGTGATTCTATGTGTTGAACTGTGCGCATATGTCCTCTGATGTATTGAAGCAATCAAAAATGAGGCAGCACTTTTGACACTCTGGAGAAAATTTCCCTTTACGGAAGGGATCTATAACTTGTGCAGAGTACCACAGTGAGGCTTCATTGACTGCCAATGCCATGATTGGTGAAGGGCTATTTCTCATACATTGTAAAATAAAAGTTCTTGAATTGCTACTCAACATTTCATTGCTTTCCGAGTGGCAGACACTCTAACATCAAACGTGTTGCAGTGCAAAAGTCACTAAAAGTGTCACCCAGCTTACTCTCAAGGAGATGTTTCACATCTACACAAATTATGCTGAACACTTGGCAGACAAGGGTGTTTACAGACCTTAGTTTTTTGTATTATGTCCACTACTGCAGTCATGCTTTCCTGTAAAAATAAGAATGCAGTAGAGTGTACTTTTTTTTAAATCGCCATCAATATGTGAACAAAGATCCTCACATTTCTTGCAGTTTGCATCATCACTCAGCAAAAGTTCTGTAAACGGTTACCACATGGATAATCTAGCATTCACGGCCTCTAGGACTGAGAACCACTGGCTAAGTGACACAGTTGGGATGAATCTTTCTTTGATGCCACACAAAGCAAACAATTAGAAATATTTGTGTTTTAGTTCCCAAGCATAACAAAACAGGGCACCAGAATGGACTAAAAAGTCAATAGCGTTCTTCATTAACTCTGAAGATGGTAAAGATACTTTCAGATTGCCATCTAACAAATGGCAAGGATCTCTTACCGGGAAGCACTTCAGCTCAGGTATCGATTTTGACAGGTCATCACACGACTTTTTCATATACGTAGCCAAATCACTGCAAATACAAGCAATATCACTCGAATCTTTGTTGAACTTGGTAAGAACCTTTTGCAGCAGCATTCCAAGTGACGCTGCATTCCCTGTTTTCCAAAAGTCTAGTGTCATGTATTCACCAGTATCCCAGATGCTCTGCGACTGCACTCTTTTCACATATATCGGTCACTATACCTTGCATTGAATATTTAAAGCCGGGTTGTTTGGCAATCCTCCTACTATCAATACTGACTCACTAGAAAAGGGGGCTGACGTATCAAGGGTTTTTATCCATTCTCGGTGGGTAAATGTGATGGTACATAATGGGAAATATTCTTATGAAACCTAAATTTTTCCTATCAGTGAAAGACTCAAACATAGCCAACAAATCAAATATGATTTAGATATTTCCTGATTCTCTACAGTTTATAAAATAAATAAACAACACTTAAAACATGCTTCTAACCCCTGTATCTTTAGACCAAAGACCGCAAAACTGAAAAAAGGATGAAGAAACAATATTTTAGTGACAACCCTAGACAACAAAACTCAAGCAGAGTAATGTTAGCCCAGTCTTTCTTACTGCTACCACATATAACAAAGTAACACTGGATTGGCCCATTCAGGAAAAAATAAAAACGACTCTTTCACTATGCTTTCCCTTTCTTTGAACAGCATTTAGTTTTGGTAATGCAGGTTTTTTTTTCAGTGTTTATATGTTTACACTGGTGAGGGCTATTTCCCTTCCGGTGGGGTTTTATCGGTTATTATAGGTTTAAACCTGAAACCGGACAGCCTAGTAATATCATACACGGGGAGAGTGAATACGAGAAAGAGACCACCATCAATGTGCCAAATCAGCATCGGAGAGAATAAAATCATGGCGTTAATCGACACTGGGGCTTCAGTGAATATTTTAGATGCAGAACAATATGAGCAACTCATCCCCAAACCACCTCTTCTCAGCACGAACGCACAAATCTTCACCTATGGAGGAGACTCCCACATTCCATGAGATAGAAGTCAAGGTCACCCACTAGAACACGTTGGCAGTCACACGATTCCACGTGACCAAGGACAGTGCTGGGCTCTGTTGGGCTGCCAATTGGCGGAAGATCTGGGTTTGTTCATGTATGCGAAACAAATTCACCAGTCACATGCCGAAAATATCATGGCGGAGTTTCCAGATCTGTTCAGAGGCCTGGGCTGTCTAAAAGATCACTGAATACTAGGTAACCAGGTAAACAAATAGGGCGCTCTACTGATATCTGGGTCAAGTACTAAAACAATATTGATCTCTACCGGTGCTCTAAAGGGAAGAAGAGTTGGTTACCTCACAACCCCACCTCAAGCCGCAAAAGCAGATGATAAATTCAAAATACCCTCCCCGAGCACTCAATTCACAATTATATGACTCAACGTCCATCAGTTTACTATTCTTCTGTGTAATAATATTCTCCAATCGGTACAGTTCTCTGGTCCGTACGTTAAAATAAACAATGCAGTGTGTACGTGTTCATCCAATATAAACAAATTCCACAGCAGCCAATGCAGTGTGCACGTGTTTCATCTTGCTGTATCAAGCAATCCGACTTTTTCAGGGCTGCAAACCCAAATAAACAATATATAAACACAGTACATAATTGTATCACAGACACTAATGTAACATAAGATACCTTATTAAATAAAGCAGTATCCAAGCTCTATATATAGAGACAGCTCAAAGCCACCAACACTCAATGTTAGAAAAAAAAACGAAAAGTGCTCAATAGACCCTAACCCAAAGCGTGTCTAAATCACTACAACGCTGTGATTTGCCCAAGAGCAAAGGTTATGTTGACATCGGATTTAACAAACCAGATAAAGTTAGTTGTTATTAGGTTAACTTGATTTATCTAAATAAAATTGAATTATAAAGTCACTTGATATATGGTTCCCGGCGACGGAGGTATTCCAGGATGCCATTAGGGAAGTCCTGTTGGGTCTTAGTGGTGTAATTAACTTCAGTCACAACGTGCTAATCTTCTCAAAGTCTCTGAAGGAACACTGTGTACGCCTGAGAGATACCTTGAAGAGGCTTGTGGATCAAGGCCTTTCCTTGCACAAAGAGAAATGCGCATTCTACACTAATGAAGTCGAGTTTTTCGGATACAGGTTTTCAACACATGGATTGCAAGTGGATCCAGCGAAAGTGGAAGCTATCCGTGCGGTGGCGACACCCCAAAATCCAACTGAAGTGCGAAGCTTCCTGGGGATGGTGAACTACTGCGGCCGCTTTATCACGCATTTGGCCACCATCTCAGAGCTGCTGAGAGCACTCACGAAGAAGGATATGAAGTGGCAGCGGTCCAGCGCAGAAGCCAATGCATTCATGGAAATGAAAAGTGCGCTCTTGAAGGGGGCGGCTGTGGCGTATTTCAAACCTGGGAATCTGACAGAGCTAGTGGTCAATACCAGCCCGGTGGAGCGGAGGGTGGTACTCTTACGGTAGGATGGTAGCGAGGAGTGAGCCAGCCGAGTCCTCACAGCTGTGGAAACCCGGTCTGCCAAGATTGAAAGAGAGGTGTTGGCCATCCGATGGGCCTGTCAACACTTCAATATTTATCTCTGTGAACACAAGTTTGAGGTGGTTACCGACCGTAAACCACTTGTCCCACTGTTTGGAGGAACGGCACGGAGTGGGCCACCATGCATAGAACGATGGGCGGTGCAGATTCAGCATTATAACTTTGAGTACAGACCGGAAGTGAATAATCTGGCGGGCTATCTGTTGCGGCATCCAATGGCCCTAAATCCTGAAGTCAATACTGAGGTAGATGAGGATGCCGAGTCGTTCATCAAGCAGATTGTCAACACTGCCTGCCCAAAAGCCATATCACTGGAGGAAATTGTAACGGCAACGGGAGAAGATGCCTGCCTGCTGGCCGTCAAAGAGACTCTTCATAACCACCAATGGAAGACTTTCCTAGACGGCTCCAGCCGCCTCACGGACGATGAATGAGAAGCACGTTTGCGGATGTGGAAGTGCAGAGATGAACTGAGTGAGAGTTGTGAAGGTGTGAACCTACGGGACACGAAAATAGTGGTGCCCTCCAAATTGTGTAAGAAGACGGTAGACCTAGCTCACCAAGGGCACCAAGGAATCGAGAAGACTAAAGCTCGCATCAGATCGAAGGTATGGTTCCCAGGGATTGATCGAATGGTGGCGGAGAATGTAAGGGGCTGCCACGCATGTCTGATTACCGGAGTGGATCCCCCAGTTACACCTGTGATCACAGAACTGCCCAGCAGAAAGCCATGGACGACCATTAGCATGAACTTTGGAAGTTTCCGGACGGGATACACACACTGGTAATGGTGGACAGCTACTCGAAGTTCCCTGTGGTCGAGCTGGTGAGTTCTACGTCATTTGAAACCATTAAGCCAGAAGACATTCGCCTTATTGGGTGTGCCAGACGAAATACACACAGATAATGGACCACCCTTCCAAGGACAGGAATTTCACAAATATATAGAACACTACAACATACGGCACTGGAAGATAATGCCTCAATGGCCCCAGGCTAATGGCGACGTTGAGAGGTTCATGCGAACCATCAATAAAGCATTGCGGGTTGGGGTTGACCAACGAGAAGACCTGGAGAGGTGCCTGCACAGATACTTGAGGGCGTATCAACAAAAGCCCACAGCACGACGGGATGCGTCCCAAGTGACGTGCTAATTCAGAGAGCGGCTCGAGATGTCATGCCTGTGAGTGAAGAGTGGGTGCCTGGAAAGTTGAACAGTGCGAGGGCACAGGTCAAACGAAAATATAACAATAAGAAGGCCAGCAACAAAAGGAGAGCCAGAGACAAAGCCATCCAGAGCGGAGACTACGTGGTGGTGAAGGATAGACACCGGGTGGAAATTCACGACGCCCTTTGAGAGAGAGCCTTGGGAAATAGTCCAGGTGCAAGGAACCATGGTCAAGGCAAGAAGAGGGGAACGACAGATAGCAAGAAAGGCATCCTGGTTCAAGAAGGTCATGTCACCAATGAAGAAAACAGAAAGAGTGGAAGAACAGAGGAGCCTCCCACACACGCAGGAAGTGGTTAATGATACCGAGGTGCAAGCCAGAGACAAATTGGCAGAGGAAAGGGAAGAAAACAGTGAACAGGAACAACTGTGAGCTGGGAACTCCATAACACCAGAGGAGGCCAGACCTAGGAGGGGTCACCCATACAGGTTGAGAGACAATTCAAAGCCTAGTCAGAGGCTGAAAGACTATGTGTGTTGAAGAACTGATAAAAGAGACTCTGCAACATCATTCGTGGGTTTTGTTATGTTAGTTTGTTCTGTTGCCTTTATTGTTTTAGTTATTTGTTTGACCACATGTTGGTGGGAAGGAATGTAGTGAGCCACCCGGCTCGTACCCAACAATGTAGCCACTTCAACTCCCTGGACCGGGCGCTGACCAGGGAGTACATAATAAACATGACGTCAGCTCTCATGGCTGACAGCACAGACCAACACTGGTGTGTGGCGATGTTTTAGTGTGTCCGTCTAGGTGTAGGTCCCAACTGCTATGCCTCCAGTTACATGCCCTTAGGTCAGCCCATTACCTCCCCCATGACACATATGATCCCTGATGCTAAAGCGGTCCACGCATGATGACGTGTGAACGTCTATGCAACACCACGCCAGCACACATATATGTCATAACACGGCAAACATTTTGGCAGACACTAATAAATACAAGTTGAGCGAAAGTATGTGTATGATAAAGTGTCAAGGTAACAAAATGCGGCTGCCAAACTCTTCCTATACACATATATTTCATTAGAAAACAAAGGATATGCGGGGCGGAGGAATAACGGAAAAGTGGGCGGTGAAGGAAGTGAATGCCTCTGCCAACATCAATGAAGCAGAGAGGGGTGGGGGAGCTCCTGCGGCATGGAGGAATTAAAAACAAACAGTTGAGACACATGGAAAAGATGTGGAAAGCAATAAGCGAGCTGGGGTTTGGGAGAGTAGCTCAGAGCATGGAAGGGGCCAGAAGCAGCACACAAGGAAGAGGGGAGCAACAGCAACAAAACCTGCAAACTCAGGAAGTGCGGACTGAAAAAAAATAAAAATTAAAAAAGCAATGGTAAAGTCAACAGGTCCTGCGTTGGGGACTTTATTGGCTTTGCCTCCTTTTTTTGGCAATGTGGTACTGCATTTAAAAAACCACTGTGCAGTACCGTCAAACAGAAAGGAAAAGAAAATGGCAGCCGAACATTCCAGAAATGCGCATGCGCCAGAATGCATGCACGCGCCAGTGGAATGATCGGGGCGCCATTTATTTCTTATTTACTGACCCAAGATTCAACTCTATCTTCTTATGCCACTCTGAATTAGGGCTGCCACATACAAAATATCTCACTAGAGGAAAACTTTCACTCCTATGGCACAGACTAAACCAGTGGTGAAGCTAAACAAGAGAGTAATGGCGGATTGTTTATTACTTAAGCAGGCATTAGAAATTCCTTAGTTAAAAAACATAAAGAGTTTGTCACAGGATAAAATGGCTACGCGTCCTGGATTATCCTGAATCAATCCTGGATGTTAGTTAGGCTGCGCTCAAACATATGTGTTTACAGTTTTTTGAGCATGAGAGACTACCAAGCATCAGACACAAAACGGGGTTTAAAGCCCATTGTGAGCGAACACCAGAGAGGGGGCTTCAACCTTATGTATCATTAATTCTGAACACTTGGGGTTCGATACTTTTTAATATGTTTCAGGATCAATATGGTGTATCGTATTGCTACCTTTCCACATCTGAATGACTGGTCAAACATGTTGACCAAATGACCCTGTGACACCACTCCCCTCAACGTATGCCACATTTCACACTGTTTTTTGAGTTTTATAAGGCTCCAGGTTGTTATTTCTGAGACCCATTTTAAAACAGCACAACATGTGATTTAGCACGCTGGCCCTATTTTTCCTGCAACAATTGCTATCTCCCTAATATGTGCCTCTGTAAATCCTATTTATGTCACTCTATAAAAATTAAGGAACCCATGGGAGACCACTACTCTATGCGCAATAGGAGATGAAGCTATACAGTTTTAAAGGTCTTAATCTTATTTATGTCATGCTTTAAGAATTGGTGCTGGAGTGATATAGTCTTTCAAGCTTTTACTAGTAATTAACTCAATGTTTGATGTTCTTCTCAGGACACTTTTATTGTTTTTTATGCTCGCACACTTATGTGTAAGAGGTACTAATATGTCTCTGTCCCTAGGAATTTTAACTGTAGTGAAATGATTGTTTTAATGCTGATTTTATTGTCTGTTTATAAATTCTACTTATATCGCTTTTTTCTTCAAGCCGAATGAAGATTGCCGACATGACACACCCCACTTCTGCCTTTACTTCTCCTAAAAGGGTATGGTAAAGGGCTTTGAGTCTTTCCACGAGCTGTCTGGTCGGAGGTCAATAGCCTGGATAAAGCAGATTGTTATCTAATCAAATGCATGTAGGTGGCCCCTTCACTTAACACCAAAGATAAGCTAAAAAACATGCAACGAAACCCTACACATCAGAATTCTCAGTGGTTAATGCCAGAGTCAAGCTTTCCACTCTGTCAATGTATTATTGCTTTCAGAGCCTGTGGCCAGCAGGTTATACAGGTCTCTGCAGCATGCATGTCATTTTCTGAATCCATACATTGAAGTCGAAAACAGGACTCATTCCTACTATTGAGAATTCACCACAGTGATGTACAGTTACATAAAAGACACCAACAGAATTACCATTACTAAGAATACTACAATACATAATAAAAGAAAGAGAATCTGAAGTAACAGTAGCAAGTGGCAAGAAGATGACAAAGTGCTCTGCATAGCTGTGTACAAATTGTCCATTACACTAGTAAAGGAATTGCCATTAATGCACAACTAGGAAACTATACTCAGTCAAGCTGACAAAGCAAGGCATGACTATAGAGGGAACATTTTCACAACATTTTCTGTCACTGGAAACCTGGAGAATGGATTCTAATATTTGCACATCTATCTTGGTGTGCTTCTTTTCTAGCCTGTATAGCAACACCAGGCAGCCTTACCCCACGCTTTTTCAGCCTTGGTTTTACCACTTTTTTAAACTTAGAAAATACTGAACATATCAAACGATGAAGTGAGGAGCCATCCCACCACCAGAAACAAGCATTTGCAATGCAATAGGTCTTGCTTTAGGAAAGTTTGAGCTATTGGTATTGTAAATGGCAGTTTTTTTATTTAAGTTTTGTTTTTGAAAATAGCGAAATTAATAGCTTTGTCATTTACAATGCCAATAGTTATAACTTTCGCAAATGACACCTATAGCATTTGTAATGCAATTTGTGTTGTATTTACGTGACTTACATGTATTGATATTACAAATAACAATGGCTTTTAATTTTTTTTCAATAATTAATACTTAAATAAAAGTTATTGTAATTTATAATGGCAATAGCTTAAAGTTTTGTAAATAACTTTTTTGAAGATTATGTTCAGTGTATTTTATTGTGACTAAAATCCAAGAACAGGAGTGAAATATTAACATCTTTTTGTTACATTTGTAATAAAGCTTGAAACATTGAGAGAACATATTTGAACCAGGTGTTGTTGAATGGTTGCACAGATTGATGCTGTGGTGGCGCTGAGTGATGTGATGGCGAACGAGTGATGGTTTGGTGTTCAGTGATGCTGTGGTAGTGCATAGTGATGTTGTGGTGCCCCTGAGTGATGCTGTGGTGGTGTGGAGTGATGCTGTATGCTATGCTATGTTTTGCTATCCTATGTTTTGTTTTGCTATGCTATGCTATATTTTGCTATCCTATGCTTTGATTTGTTATGCTATGCTGTGTTTTGTTATGCTATGCTATGTTTTGCTATGCTATGCTTTGTTATGCTATGCTTTGTTATGCTATGCTATGTTTTTTATGCTATGCTATGTTTTGTTATGCTACGCTATGCTACGTTTTGTTGTGTTTGGTATACTATGTTTTGCTATGCTATTATATGTTTTGTTTTGCTATGCTATGTTGTGTTGTGTTTTGTTAAGCTATGCTATGTTTTGTTGTTTTGCTATGTGTTGTTGTGTTTTGTTATGCTATGTTTTGTTGTTATGCTATGTTTTGTTATGCTATGCTATGTTTTGTTTTGCTATGCTATGGTGTTTTGTTTTGCTATCCTATGCTCTGTTTTGTTATGCTATGCTATGTTTTGTTATGCTATGCTATGTTTTGTTATGCTATGCTATGTTTTGTTGTGTTTTGCTATGCTATGCTTTGTTATGCTATGTTATGTTTTGTTATGCTATGCTATGTATTGTGTTTTATTATGCTATGCTTTGTTTTGCTATGCTATTTTGTTATGCCATGTTTTTATGCTATGCTAAGGTTTGTTTGTTTATGCTATGCTATGTTTTGTTGTGTTTTGTTATGCTATGCTATGTTTTGCTATGCTTTGCAATGCTATGTTTTGTTATGTATGCTATGTTTTGTTGTGTTTTGCTATGTTTTGTAATGCTATGTTTTGCTATGCTATGCTTTGTTTTATGTTAAGTTATGTTTTATGTAATGCTATGTTTTGTTCTGCTATGTTTTGTTGTGTTTTGCTATGCTATGCTATGTTTTGTAATACCATGCTATGTTTTGTTTTGCTATGCTTTATGTTCTGCTATGCTTTGCTTTGTTATGCTATGTTATGTTTTGTTATGTTATGTTTTGTTATGCTATGTTTTGTTGTGTTTTGTTATGCTATGTTTTGTTTTGTTTTGCTATCCTATGCTTTGTTTTGTTATGCTATGCTATGTTTTGCTATCCTATGCTTTTTTTTGTTATGCTATGCTATGCGGTGTTTTGTTATGCTATGCTATGTGTTGCTATGCTATGCTGGTGTGGGTGTGTGAGTGAGGGTGGGTGAGGGGGTGTGAGGGTGAGGGGGTGAGAGGGTGTGTGAGGGTGAGAGGGGGTGTGAGGGGGTGAGGGTGGGTGAGGGGGTGTGAGGGTGAGGGGGTGTGAGTGAGGGTGAGGGGGTGTGTGAGGGCGAGGGGGTGTGGGGGTGAGGGTGGGTGAGGGGTGTGAGGGTGAGGGAGTGTGAGTGAGGGGATGTGAGGGTGAAGGATGTGAAGGATGTGAGGGTGTGTGAGTGAGGGGGTGTGAGTGGGTGTGAGTGGGTGAGGGTGTGAGGGGGTGTGAGGGTGAGAGGGGGTGTGAGGGCGAGGGTGTGTGGGGGGTGAGGGTGTGTGGGGGGTGAGGGTGAGTGAGGGGGTGTGAGGGTGAGGGGGTGTGTGAGGGTGAGGGGGGTTAGGGGTGAAGGTGGGTGAGGGGGGTGATGGGGTGTGAGGGTGAGGGGGTATGAGGGTGAGGGTGTGTGAGGGGGAGGGTGTGGGGTTGTGATGGTGAGGGTGTGGGGTTGTGAGGGGGTGTGAGGGTGAGGGGGTGTGAGGGTGAGGGGTGTGAGGGTGAGAGGGTGAGGGTGGGTGAGGGGGTGTGAGGGTGAATGGGTGTGAGGGTGAAGGGGTTGAGAGGGTGAAAGGGTGTGTGAGGGTGAGAGGGTGAGAGGGTGTGTGAGGGTGAGTGAGGGGGTGTGATGGTGAGGGTTGAGGGGTTGTGGGGGTGAGGGGTGTGAGGGTAAGAGGGGGTGTGAGGGTGAGAGGGGGTGTGAGGGTGAGAGGGGGTATGAGGGTGAGAGCGTGTGTGAGGGTGAGAGGGTGGGTGAGGGGGTGTGAGGGTGAGGTGGTGTGAGAGTGAGGTGGTGTGAGGAGGTGGGTGAGGGGGTGTGGGGGTCTGAGGGTGTGTGGGGGTGTTGGTGTGCGAGGGTGAGGGATGTGAGGGTGAGGGTGGGTGAGGGGGGGTGAGAGGGAGGGAGGGTAAGGGTGAGAGGGTGTGTGAGGGTGAGAGGGTGTGTGAGGGAGAGAGGGTGGGTGAGGGTGATAGGGCGGGTGAGGGTGAGAGGGTGGGTGAGGGTGGGTGAGGGTGAGAGGGTGGGTGAGGGTGGGTGAGGGTGAGAGGGTGGGTGAGGGTGGGTGAGAGGGGGAGGGCGAGGGGGTGGGTGAGGGGATGTGAGGGAGGGTGAGGGGGTGTGAGTGTGTGGGAGTGTGAGGGTGAGAGGGTTGTGAGGGTAAAGGGTGTGAGGGAGGGTAAGGGTGAGAGGGTGTGAGGGTGAGTGAGGGTGGGTGAGGGTGTGAGGGTGAGTGAGGGTCCGAAGTAAATGGAGGCAGGGCAGACAACATAAGACAGAGAGAAGAGACTGCATGGTGACTGCGTTGGTCAGTTTCAGAATCAGGAGGGGCAGAGTCAGCACAGTCTGCGAGGGATCAACGCGTCTAGAGGCAAAGCATAGCGGATGTAGCATTGCAGCTAGCAAGGCAAGTGTTTTCAAGCTGAGTGTTTCTAGAGAGACGGCAACACAGCAACAGCATTTGAGAAGCAAGGCTAGGTAGGCACAGTAGGCTTTCACTTTCGTCCAGAAAAAAAAACGAGAAAGGTGCAGAGAACGCCGAACAAAACACGGCTTCCCCGCGAAATGGATGAAAAAAAACAAGCTTTCGGCATTGCTGGGGCAGGGGAGCGCATTCCTTTAAAGTCTGATGCCAAGGCTCAGACAAATGGTTTTGTGCGATGTGCATATGGGGGGGGGGGGGGGGGGGGAAGAGCATTCCTTTGAAGTCTGATGCCAAGGCTCAGACAAATGGTGGTGTGCGATGTGCATGCGGGGGGGCGGGGGAGCGGCAGCCTTTGAAGTCTGATGCCGAGGCACAGACAAATGGTGGTGTGTGATGTGGCTGGCAATGGTGTGCACGCGCATTGCTCACATGAACTGTATGCGATCCGCAGCTAGGTAGACTTTCTTTTCCGCTTACTAAAATCTCGCCTATTTATCCTTGCGGGATAGAATAGGCGAGACCTATAAACGGCTTAAATGTTTTTGGAAGAAGCCTAGACGGGCATGAGTAGACCTCTAAATATAACAGCAGCCACTAGGTGATATGGACAGAGAAACATGTCTGTAGATAACCTGTGGCCTATTTGTTCCAGGGCATCCTAAGATGAACACCGATTTCTCAAAGGGAACTTACTTTAACACCAGCTAAAGTTAATTAAATATTAGTTGTATTTTCTTTGAAAAGCAGGTAGCAGGCACTCTTGGTTCTTGTGATCTGCATTCTTGCTTATCGTTAGAGTCAACAAAACATACATTTTTGCACCCCCTAATTCTGAAGGTCTATCATCCCTTCTTTGTACTTTGTAATTGGGAAGAGGTTGCAGTTCTTTCGTAGTTTCCTTTTCTGATAACCCTCCACCGTCATCCATGTGGCCTTGCTCCATCTCTCATAGACGTATAGACTGCATAAAGTTAATGCCCCGACAGAGGCACTGAGAACTGCCCTTGAGGGGCAAATTGGATCTTTAATATGCTACTGAGTTTTTTTAACGATGTTTTCAATCCACAAGTGGTGAGGGTTCGTATTCCAGATGATGGACCTGGCACCCAGAAACCGATTGGGGACTATGTCTTATGCACATTCACAATATTTATTTCTTTATCAGTAACAGCAATAACATTTCAAATTCAACTTATGCACAAAAGTAACAGAAGAGCGATGCGAAACTGTAATAAGTGATGGGATGGGGTGCTTTACATCCAACCGGTTTACCACTGTGGCTGTGGGTAGTAGTTGTAGCCATTGTGCCTCTACTGACGATGAGTAAATCCAAGCACTTATCTATAATGTGGTCAGGTGCATACATGTAGATATTTACAGTGTTTCTGTGCTCAGCAGTGCAATGACTATTGGCTTACAAGAAATAGAAAGAGACCCTTTAAGGCGTTTGTATTATACTATATTGAGGCCAATATCACGGACCTACAACAATATCATAGTCAGTACATCACCTATTCCCACAAACTTTTACACTGATTCAAACCCCAACCTATTTATATATCTATCACTCTCTGAACTCCTCTCAGGTCAGCCATACAAGACCTCAGCCCTACAGATTGGAATGAGCAGACACATTCTGTTTGGTCTCCACAGCCGACTGCAGAATTTCACATCGACTGGCAAAATAGCAAGACATACTAAGCTCTCATTGCCGACAGTGAAGATAAAGCATCTAGACATTTAAATACATGTAAGCGCGAAGACATACAGTGGAGTCAGATGCCTTCAAAATTAGCTGAGCGTTCTCTCGCCAGGATACAACATCTATCACAATAACATGCGCACCCTAGTTCTATGGCACACACTGCCATGACTTCTACGTGATAGTATGATCTAAGATAAGTCCCAAAAAAGAACTTTGATCCAGCCAGAAACACCTTGGTCATGAATCAGCCCAAAGAATATACATTCTCTATCGCCTACTCAAATAGTTTCCTCGAGCAATCTCACTCGTACTGTAATTAAGAGGGAAGAGAAAACTAAACACCTTAAACATTACATAGATTAAAGCGTGAATAAACACACTGTAGCTGTGGGGCAAAAAGAAAACATTTCCCATAAACGATCACAAACCATACAAGCCCCTTCAGTTTTCACCCCAAAATCAAATTACAAACCACAACTGTACATGTTGATTCTTTATCAGCGCAAAAAAGCAGCAAGATAAAATTCAAATATATGCTAAAACTAGGAAACAAGCAAATGCACCAGGTCTTATTGCTTGGCTTAGCCAATTCTATTATATTGTAAATGCCTTTATATAGTGTGCACCACCCATAACGAGGCATTGAAACACCTTACAGCAAGTAGCATACTACACTGGTGGCGCCCAGTGCCACAATGTTTTTTGGCGCCGCCCCCATGACCACATGCACAATGAATTCCCACACTCCACCACCCGCTAACAGTCTTTATAACCACTCTCCCTCAGGTGCATTTAATTAGTTTTATAGTGTCACTCATAAAAGGGAAGGGTGTCCGAACACTTTACATTGCAAACACATTACTCAATCTTATATGTGTGTAAATGAATGCATAGGAAATAGTTACATGAGACAGAGTGGTAGGATTTATATGTCATCCATGCTGGTAGGCAGTATAGTTTAGGGGGCTTGGTCTGGAGAAGCACAAGCTCAGAAATTAAAATGTGAGACCATGGTTGGGGATTATCTTTAATAATTTGAATTGATTTCTAACCAAATCAACACTTTGTACAACATTAGGATATTGAAAATCTGGGGGGGGGGGGATCAATACACTCTAATCTATACTTGACGCCTACATTTCAGTTCTTTGATGACAGTTAATAGCTCACTGTTTTTTTATTTAGCATTTTAACTTATAAACTGCAAGTACCAAAAGGAAGTCTCTGACAAAAGATTTACGTTATGTTCACTCCATCATTTGCATGGTACACATTCTGTGCAGCAGGCATATTAGCCCTCTGCACTACGTTAAGATGAATCAAAACATCCCCCACTCAAAACTTTCATCAGACAAAACGTTGTTCTCTCTCCAGGAACAGCATCAATCACCGGAGTAGGCTTGACATTTTTTTTGTTGACTAAAAATTGCTGGAGGGCAGTAACGCTGCAGCGGGTGCTTTTAACACAATATAAACTACCAAACAGGCGACCCATGCAAAGTTAGCACCTGGTGCGGTGGCACCGGTCGCACCACCCTAGAGCCGGCCCTGTTCAAAATCAAATGTTAGTAGTTATTAGTTAATTAATAAAGTTGTTCTAGACTGGTGCTTTTAAGATGAAAACACACCATGCAGTAGTCTAGAATGTGTGCGTAGAAATTAATGGGGTTAGTCTTGCGCATAAAAATGACCCATTTCATATTCAAATCGAGGGCTCTTGGTGATGGAAGTTAATTAAGTTTGGATTGCTTCAATCAGTAAAAGTAAATTAAAAGTAAGTGATTAATTAAGCTGAATTAGATAGAATGTCACTGATAATAGGTGGACTTTTAGTTCATGTGATTGATTTGTAATCTGCAGGTGGATTGGGAAGAAATTAGAGGATTATTGTTTTAAGGAGGGGGAATGCATGTATAGCCAAAAGAGAATAAGGCATACTTCTTAGCAGGGGTGGATTAAAAAGTGTAAAAAAAAAGTGATAGGAGGATAGGGAAAGGTTATCTTATGATTGAAAAAAGGCAAGCTGATTTTCCAAAAAACTCAGGTATTTATTGCTGATTTCTCACAGAGATTCCAACCGGACGGTGGAATTCTCCTTTGTAACAAATTAGGGACGTTTTGCCCAATAGCGCACACTAAGAATTTTACTTGTGATTTTTCAAGCAAACAATTAAATTTCAGTAATTCCAGCTTTTCTATCAAGATAGCTGATTGGGGCAGTTTGCCCCCCACGCCCCATTGTTACAGGATACCTCATTCCTTTCAAGAGAGATGATTCAGGATTCTTCTCTTTTACATAAACTCTGACTCCATCCAGGACTGGAGGAGTCACTTTGATTTGGCTGTCTACATTCCATACACCCGTTCTGAGGAAGACCCGCAGTGACGTTCATTTATTAAACACATACCTTCTGGGTCGAAACGTCGACGCTTCACTGATCTGCTCATGTCCCTAGTCTCTTCACCCGTTTACTAAGAAGGCAGTCCAAAAGGTGTTTATAGAACTTTATGTATTTAAAAAGGGATGCACCTACACTGTAAATGTGTGTATTGAAATTGGGTTATTTTCCATAGCATGTGCGCACATTTTTGTCACATGGTTCACCAAAGTCACATTCTCTATGTTGTTTGTTTTGCCATTTGTGCATGTGACAGCCATATACGAAGGTAACTAATATAAATAATATATACATTTTGTGAAAACGAACTTTTGGTTTTGTGGTGTGTTTTGGCTTTCATTTCTGTCTAAAATAATTACTAGACTTCTTTTTGACATGGAGTGTCATTCAGGTTAGCTACTGCTACTTCTTCCAAAATGTTTATTTGTGTTTACTAATCAATTGTTTCACCCAACCGAACCCACTGTAGATTACAGTATTCAGAATGAACAACTATATTTCATGCAGGAAGATGCTTTATATTTATATTGACCTTGGTGATCCACTTAGGAGTAGATTAGCTCTTACCCTTACTTCTCAGATTCATCATTGGTGTCCTCAAAGGGCGAAATGCTAGATTGAGCAGTTGGGTGGTGGTGGGATCTTTAAGCAAGTAAGATGACAAGGGAGTGGATACTGTTTCAAGCTTACAGTCCCTTTTATCATGTTCTATTCTGTCATATGGAAGACAGGATTGTTCGCCGATGAGGTTGATGGGTTCTTTAGGCCTTCCTATCCTTCGGAATTCTAATGGCTCTCAGCACAGCTCTTCCCTGTGCTAGGGAAAATTCCATAATTTGGCAGAATTTACAGAGAAGTAGTGTCAACAACTGTTTTCTTTTTGTATGCTCAAAGTACAGGCTATGGTGCTAGCAAGAATGTAAGTTTCTGGGTTGGCGGTTTTTACACACAAAGGAAAGAGAAGACTCTTGGAATTAATATTAATCAACAATAAGCTCAAGATATTCAAACGCCCACAGTCAACATCCAGTTTCAAGACTTACATATATACTGCTCAATGAACCCAAACAACTGTAATACACATAAGGGGCAGGGAACTCGTAAATCCATATTAAAAATCATTCATTTATTAGTATATTTCTTATAGTGCAATTAAAAACAGAATAAAAACGTAATTCAAATAGTACATCTAATTAAAAAATAACAGATAAAAAGCTTTGAGAGACAGAAAAAGTGCAAGATAATCAAACCATCAAAAGTGGCGTTGCTTCAAAAAGGAATCACTTAATAATGATAATAATAATTTCATCAGTCCATTATATTGTAATGTTATTGGACATGAGGAGGTTCCTTGAATGCAACCATGTACCATAAGTGGCGTCGACGCGTTTCGGTGGCGATGAATTATTAGAACACCATCTTCATCAGGACATTAAAGATATTTGTCTCCCTTATAGATGATGTGATTCAAAAATCCTATGGATGAGCACAACAAAAAATGCACTTGATTGTAAATCCGTGTCTGGGTCCTTTCGTGGATACCAGGAAAATGCTGTTATAAAAGTGCACATTCTCTTTAACAATAATCTGTGTGGATACGTTAACTGTCCTTCCATCTATGTAGGACCCTTGCTGTGTTTAGTAGTTACAATGTAGTTGCCCAAGGTGTGCAGGGTAATCCCTTATTCGTGATGTAGTGATATATCTATGTGGATCGTGACCTAATAGTTTATGCCGTTCCTGTATTTAACGTTGTATCCTTTGCTTCAGATCGGATCTGAAGCAAAGGATATGTGGGGTGACATCCGTACGCGATACAATGACGGCAGAAGGTGTATATTCTCAGACACTGAGTTGGCAGGCGTGATATACAGGACTGGCATAAACTGTTAGGTGGACTGATGAAATTATTATTATTAAGTGATTCATTATCGAAGCAATGTCACTTTTGATGTTTTGATTGTCTTGCACTTTTTCTGTCTCTCAAAGCTTTTTATCTGTTATTTTTTTATTTGATGTACTGTATGAATTACGTTTTTATTCTGTTTTAAATTGCACCATAGGAAATATACTAATAAATGAATTATTTTTAATGTGGATTTCTGAGTTCCCTGCCCCTTATGGGTAAAACAGGTGTTTGGGTTCATTGAGAAGTATATACGTAAGCCTTGAAACTGTCTGGATGTTTACTGTGGGTGTTTGAATATCTTGAGCGTATTGTTGATTAATATTAATTCCAAGAGAGTCTTCTCTTTCCTTTATCTGTGGTACCCTGTCTCTTGGCTAGTGGGGTCGCTCCCTTAGTATTTTATACATAGGTTTTTACACAAAGAAATACCGAGCCTTTACCATTTATCATCCTGTGAGGAATGCTTGATTGCTTGAATGAAGATCTTCTTGCAAATGGCATCCAATGAAGAGCCATCAGAACAGCTGAGATGTAAGTTTGTATCTTTACAAGAAAGTGTAGCCTTGTGACCATGTTTTTAATTCTCTGGATCCTTCTCATGCTTGAGAGTGGGATGCTGGGATGCGAGTCCATTTGCATATCCCAAATTTGAGAGGATGAGTGATGTTTGCGCTTGGACCTTTTGATGAAATTCATGAAGTGGAAAACTATGGCAAAGTGTGTTTATGGAGTAGAAAGTTGATTTAGACAGTTTGCCAACTTGAGCAATCATGAAAAGTACAGAATCCATAGCAATTCCGAGATTTCGCACTTTTGGGAATGTTTGGGAGGCGTTGTAGTTCATCTAGCCTTGAGGATAATGAATTGTAGCTACTCCATTGCCCACAAATGAGTACAATAATGTAATAGTGCTTTTAAGAGTGCAGCTCCTTTATTTACAGTCTAAATGTTTTGTGAATACTAAAAGGGAAATCGCCCAATATGCCCTTGTCCTACTGGTAAGAGAATACTAGTATGTATCCCTTAGCAACCCACAACAATGACGGTTTAATCCCAAACCAGACTATATGCATTCAAGCAAGCACAACACCCTTCCTGGGCAAAGCAACAACACATCTTCCACCAGTAACACCCAATCGCTCCCACCATGTCCCAAAACAACAGCCACATTGCAAAATCGTTAATCGCTCCTCCCAATCTGTGCTGCACAACAAGTCCACAGAGATCCCAGGACACTGTGCACAAGGACACTCTCTGCCATCTCTTCTCTCCGTGGCCAACACAGTACACAAAGACAAATTCAAGTGCAACTCAACACACCTCAGTCGACATATGCCCCACGAACTAGTGTACATCGCAGTGCCCCCCTGCCTGAAAATATATATCAGTCAGACACACCAGAGTGCTACCACAAGAATTATATTTTCAGTAACAATAAGGGTGAATCCACATATGGAACATGTGGTCCAACAAACCACAGCACCACAATCGCTACAGAAAAACATGCATGTGAAAAAACACTTCAATAGCAACGGAAAAACTGCCAGAGGTAGCAGAAAAGGAAGAAACAGTTTATCATGAACACTAATTGTACCTAGTAAATAAAGCACTCTAGTACCCTTGGTATATTAATAACAATAAAACTGACTATGACTGAGTTCTGGTACCCTGACCTTTGGGTAGGGCATCCCTTGGGTTTGGTATTAGCAGGCTAAGGAGTAACAGCTCAACCGTCACTGTAGTGAGTTCATTGTGCTTTTTGTGGATGGTTTGTCTGGCACTCGTAAGTTATGTGATTCTTTGGCATATCCCATATTTTCCGTTCTGGTCTTTCCTTCAATGCTCTGTGGTGTTCTAGTTCTTGTAGCCCATTATTAAACAAGGCTACAACACTCAGAATGTGTTGGTGTGTGGAAAGAAAGCGCAGGAGGAGAAACATGATGCCCTGGTGACACGAAGCCATATGGCAATTCTATGCATTATTCAGTAGCGCTATACAGTACGAGTGAAATTCTATAGCCACTGCAACGTCAGTAGCAGCTTGGAGCTTGTGTAAGTACCTTGAGGAAAGGAGTCCTCAACAGTAGTGCAAGCACTCTGTCTGCCGGTAAAGCCTGTTCAGGGGGAGGAATGTCAAAATGTCAGTAGGCTATGAACAAGACCCAGTGTGGCACAATTAGCTCACCAGCCTCACCTGAACATCTTAACTGTGGACAGCTACAGAGGATTCAAATGGTTAACGATGTAAAATATATGGTATTTACACAATAAAAGAAAAATATATTCGTTTACTGAAGAGCTATACTAGACATTAGGACACAGCCTCGCCCAATGGAGTACATTTGAAGTGGGCTGTATTATGAAGTCGAATCAACATATTTGCATTGAATCAATAAATTTGCATTGTCTCGTTTCTTAATCGGCATTATAAGTTTCACAAAAATATCACTCACATATCTTATAAAACCAGTAGAGGTGAAAAGGAATCTGATTAATCCATCTTTTTCAAACTATCTTGTGACAGAACATATGCGTCAGGGGCGCGCGCGCCTGTGTGGGCAGTCGGTCGGTCTAATGCTGTTGTGGGGTATTACATCTCTCAAGCTAATGGGTCGCAAAGAATCTGTGGTTTGCTAGAGAAATGTATTTCGGCAGCCTCGCTTTGGATTTCACCCTTTCCCCGAAAACTGCCTGCATTCCACCGAGCAGAAGCCGGGAGGGCAGCCTTTCGACGTCACAGGAGTGGTGAATGGGTGCCTGGGGGTGGATGGAGGAAACGCCGTTCACCTCAAAGCAACGAACGGGGACGTCAGAAACTCGACGATTTCTAAGAGATATCATTCGTGAATCTATATTTCCACTCACTTCTCTCGTGCTCTAAACACATATCGTTGTATCACTCTCCACGAATTCATTTACTGCGAGTCATGTTCCAAGCTGCGGACAGTTTTTATCTGGCGTGGCTGATAGCGCGCCTGGCACGTGCGCCTCGGGTTTGAGATTGAGAAAGGCCCGCGCGCGCGAGCACGTGGTAGCCTCGAGGGCACACAGATGGGTCCGGAAGAATGAAGGTCACAGGTCACTGCTAAGTAACTGTGCTGTGATTTCAGCTGGCGAGCCTGCTATGGAGACACATGCCCGAAAGGGAAGACAAACGGTGGGATTAATGAACCACAATTCACATCCTCTCTCACTCTGAATCTCGGTTGGCGGATTTTTAGGAGAGGGGGTGGAACTTTGTCTCCCTGGCATTCAGAAAATGCACAGTTCCCTTGGCCCAGGAAGGGCTTGCCCTTGGTTGGTAGTGATAAAGCTGCCGACACCACTCGGGTTTAGCCACGTTCACATACATATTGGCCATTGCCTCACTTGGCTACAAAAAGTGATGGCGGAAGAAGTCGATATTGCGCCAGGGGTGTGCTGGCACTTATGGTTACGATTGATTTGCATGTGGCTGGTCCTTTCCTGTAAAGTTGTGTTTCAATAGTGCTTTCGACCACAGTAAGGTGGCTTCAATGTGCAGTAAAGTTATACATGATATACCTGTGTTCCAGTGTTGGAAATGACAGCTCCTTTGGGCGATGGGTCTGGCCTGCAACTTTGCATGGGCTTTGTAATGCGTATGTGATTGGCTTTGCATTGCATCCTTTTCTGTATTATCCCTATACCACAGAAACTGACAAACAATCTCTGGCAGTTTGACTTTGAGTAGTGTAGTTGTTTTACCACACCACTAGCATACAAGGCACAGGTGCCGCATATTAACCACCAGGACAACCATCCCTCACACATAGCCCAGGCTGCAGTACTGCAACCTTCCGTCAACCAGGGCCAGCTTTTGGTACAGGTGAGCTGGGCCCAGGCCACTTAGATTTAGAAGGGTGCAATTGGAGGTGACTTAGCCAAATACATTTAACCCCTTGCATGCTTATGACGAGCTGAGCTCGTCATGAGGCACAGTGGAGCTGTGTTCATGATAAGCTGAGCTCGTCATAACTGCTGCCGACAGCCCACGCGGGGCTAATTCCCCGCCTGTGCGGGCGTTCTATAGGAGTGGGCGGAGTCGTGACGAGCTCAGCTCATCATAAGCACAGCTCCACTGTGCAGCATGACAAGCTGGGCTCGTCACGAGTACCGCAGCGCCCCACGCGCCCCCCCCCCCCGCTCCGCGGGGGAATGAGCCTGTGTGGAAGGGGTTAATAAAGTTTTTCTTAGGCCATGCTTAACAGGTACAGTATTCAGTGCAAATTTCACTCACACAAAGGCAATAGGGAGAGTGCACACAGCAACAGTACTAAGCTTCCCTAGAACTCCGAAAATGTACAGCAGTAGAGTAAGCTTCCACCACATGCACAAAACCAAATTAACACAGTCAGGAGAGTGCAGCTACCCTCTAACACACACCAAACTGCTAGAACAAGACTATTGTACTTGCATTTATATAGGGATTTCTACCCTTAACAAGGTGTCAAAGCACATAAGCGGCTGGTTAGCAAGCTTCACCGCGGCTGGGTAGCAAGCTTCACCATGAGGAGTGCCTGGCTGAAAGAGTACTGAATTTCAATCAGTCCTGGGTGGAGTTCGCGGAGTTCCGCTATGCAGAACTCAGCAAAGTCACCCAAAAACTCCACTGCACTACGTGGAGTTCCGCAAGCGACAGAGTCCATTAGGTGACGTCTTTGGCACTGATTTTTAGCACCAGGTGTTTGTCCCGTGCTGTAAAATCAGCACGAGTGGCACCGCGGGCAGCGCAAGAGGGCACTTCTTTCTGCCGCTCGAGTAGAAGTTCTACTTGAGCGGCAGCTTCCTCAATGCGAACAGAAGGTTTCTCAACACAAGCGGAAGTGACCATCCACGACCGTCTGCGTTGAAATATCTTGCTGGGAGGTGGTCTAGCGTTGGATTTTTCTTGTTTGCACGAGCAAGGAAAAACTCCACTCCTTTCGGAACTCTGCGTGCTTCGCAGAGTGCGGAAAGTTCCGCGAATGGAGCGGAGTTCACCCGAGGCCTAATTACAATGCACACTGTGTGGTTAGCCAAAAGGATTCTTTTATCTCGTCTTAAATGAACATGCCTATGCATATAACAGCAAAAGATAAGCACAAATGGCACCACGTGCAGCGCAAGAGTGCACTTCTTTCTGCAGCTCGAGTAGAAGTTCTACTCGAGTGGCAGCTTCCTCAACGCGAACAGAAAGTTTCTCAACACAAGCGGAAGTGACTATCTACGAACGCCTGCATTGAAAAATTTTGCTGGGAGGTGATCTACCGTTGGATTTTCCTTGCTTGCACGAGCATGGGAACAACTCCACTCCTTTAAGAACTCTGCCTGCTTCGCGGAGTGCGAAAAAAACTGCAAACTCCGCAAACGGAGCGGAGTTCACCCTGAGGTTTAATTACAATGTACACTGTGTGGTTAGCCAAAATGATTCTTGTCTTAGATGAACATGCCTATGCATGTAACAGCAGAAGATAAGTTAGAGATCAAATGTTAGCATCTTACATCAATTTAATTGTAGCAAATTATTGAATGGGGCAACAGACTGTACCCAGGATTGGTAAATGGGTAGTCCACAGCACGTTTTCAATGTATAGCCTTTGCGAATGGCTTGTTGAGTCAGTCCATATTTTCTACAGTGTCCTTCAAGGACCCCATAGGGTCTATTAGCCAAGACTAAAAATATATTTATAATGTATTTATAGGAGCCTTCAACCAGCTCAAATTATCCATTGGTCTGTTATTCTGTCATTCACCTTTTTTTTTACCACCCACTGAAGCATTCTAGGCATGGAGAAATTGATCAGCTCTCTTCAGCCACTGGCTCACTTCACTGTGAGAACTGCATTCTTCCATTTCACAATGAGGATATACACACACACAAAGTATTTGCCTTAAGTGCCAGGGACTACTATGGAAGTGTGTACTTTTTGAGGCAAAAAATATTTTTGCTTTTAGCAGTTTGTTTTACAAATAGATAAGGCAAAGCCAATGTGGGTTTGCTACAGTACTTAATTTGTGAAAAAATAAGTTCCAGGGGCCTTGTCAGGAGGCTTTTTTCAGCAAGTACCACTCATTGTCCCTGCCAGCACTGTCAATGACAGTAGCAACACAACTACTAAGCATTAAACTCCTCCAAATGTGGTAAATTCAGACTATTTGAAACCCCAACGTTTTAACAATGGATGGGAAGGTAGGCATTAGTCATTTTTAACCCCTTAAGTGCTGCTGACGGCCAACGGTCGTCAGCAGCGCTACCTCCCCAGTGCTGCGCACGACCATTGGACGTCCATTCAGCACGGGTTCCAATGGACAGCGCAGCACTGGGGAGGGATGTTTACACGCAGCTAAGGTGTTACGGTATACTGAATTATCAAACAACTGTTCTTGTACTCGGCTCTAAATTAGACAAACAGTGCCACCATGTGGCAGACTATTATAAGTGCCGGTGTTGACAATTATGTGCTGGTGCTGAGTACGAGAAACCACCAGCTCAAATTTAGCACAGGGTTTGGCTTTGTCAATGCATGTTTTCTTATGTCATGGTTTTTGGAAAACCTTATTGTTGTGGATGCTACTGTGACCTCTTGAATCAAAATAAAATAACACTAGCAATAGCAAAAATATAACTTTTGGTCTCAAAAAGAGTGCCTTGCTATAGAGGCCACTGGCACTAAAGGGAACAAGCTTGTGTGTGGATGTGCGCCTTGTGAAAGGACAGAATGCCATTGCTCACAGCGAACTTAGACATCGGCTGAAGTGGACTGACCCACTGCCTCGTGCTGTATCCTGTAGTGGGTGGAAGAAAAATGTGAATGACACAATACCAGCCCTATGAATGAAGAGCACTGGCTGAATGTCCCTAAAAGTAATTAGAAAATAAAGAGGTTTAGTCAATTCAAAAGGTCTTGGCTAAAACCAGACCTAAAATGGGATCTTTTTCTGAATAGATAGGGAGGGTGGGTAACATTTTAAATAATATATTTGTACATTATTCTATCTTACTTACCTCCCCCAATACACTAGGTATTACCATTTCAGCCATGTAGTGGTTCTCACTCTTATCAATATTTTGTGATAGCATGAAACTTTTTACAACCCCGCATCCACCTGTTGGAATCCCACTTTTGATAAGGCCTACGTCCTCTCTTTTATCCCCTTTTCACCATTCTTCTTGTTGATCCTAGCCCCTCAGTTGGCTCATCTCACTATTTATACACTGATAACATCCAATTACTTTTCTCATTAATTTACTTCTTGAAACAAATCTATGTGGTGTCCTAATGTTATACACCATTGGATGGCACCAAGGCCCTTCTTGCTCAACTCCCCAAAAACTGAGGCATTGTATTTTGAGTCTTCATCCACACGGATACCCTTACCCAACTGAACACATTTCCAATCTGACTTTCTAACCTCTGCCAGAAACCTTGGCCTTCTATTCAACCTATAAAGAACATGGACGTCTTCATCACTTCTACAGCTCTTGACCCAGTCTTGAACATATGTGAGATCAGTCATTTGTTCTATTTCACACAGCTAAAGCATTAATCAACATATTAATAGTGAGTTCCACCCAGAACTCCTTCCTTCCTCTGGACATCAATCTTTGACACTAGAATCCTGCACAACTTCCCTACACACATGCCCACCTAAACTTATCCCCATCAAGTTAACTGGATCTCTACAATTTGTTATTAGTGGTATTCCAATCTGTACCCCAATTATTCCAGTGAACGCACTTCTGTCAGTGCATACTACACTCCCACCAGCAAAGTAAGTTCAGCTAATCAAAATATCCTAACTCCAAGCAAACCTACATGTGCTGCATCAAGAGTTTGACCATTCTTCTTCCTATGACTCCTTGGCCGGAATACACTTCCCCAGACTTCTGCTCTTACAGCTCACTTCTGAAATTTTTGAGGAGTCTCTTCCTGCTATTCAAAGTAAAGAGTAATCAATAAGGTATTCTGCATTCCCCCACTGTAAATATGTATACTGTTGATTGTATATCACTGTAGACTTATATATGTGGTCATTTGGACGTCGTGGCTGCTCATCAATATATATTAGCATTTTGTTACATACTCATACTACCACTCACATTGTAGTTTATGTCAACAATATCCCATCCCCTATGTAGGACCAATGTTCTTAGGTACAGCATTTCTCTTCGAAATGCTATAACCAACAAACAAACCAATAAATACCTGTAAAAGACAAGCAGGAGATAACACCCCAGCATGATTATGTGGTATTAGAAAAATAACCCCACATCCCCTCATGACATTCCATAGACACAACTGTAGATGCCAGATACCTTAGTGTCCGTGCAACCGCCAGGAAAAACAACTCCCTTCCAGTAAATGCACACGACCCTCGACATGACCTCATTTGAACGGCATATACAACGCTAGATACATGTTCCTTTATGTATTGGATATCTACTTTTCTGTTGCTTTTATTTTATAATTACTAGTTGTGGTTCAACTGTTAAAAAAATGAAGATATCTTGCAACAGATGGTGATGTTCAATTCCTATCACCCATGCTTCATTGTCTATTGTTATCCTACAATCGTATTGCATATGGGCCTTGCACCATTGTAATGACCGGCATGTTTGCATCTGATTAATTACTACTGGGAGAAGTCACATGTGATGGACAGGTCCTGCCCCTAAAACAGAGGCGATGGTACACTAGGGTTTTATATACCCATACTAGTGTGCTAAAGCACGCCAACTCCTGCAACGCAGATACATATAGCGCTATGGTTACTAAGTGGTAACACCTGGAAAGATGTACGCAATGACGTAGCGATCAATGTTATTTTTTGTAGGATGTGCAACATGTACCTATGCTTGATTTGCTTGTCTCATGAAAATGATAAAAAATGCAATAAAGATAATTAAAAAAAATGATTATGTGGTATTAGAAAAGGATTCATTTTTATCAAGGGCTCAATAGGAGAACCTTAATCACTTGCTCCTATATTGTGCTCTGGTAGATTCCTTTCTAGGGGCACACAATCCAATCTTGTCTTCAGAGGTGGCAAGATGTAAACCAGGTTCTGGAGTTCAGCATTGGTTAGGAATGGTGAAGAAGTAGACCCTGTTACTAGATAAGATGCCGAACATCAAGATGTACCAGAAAAATGTTCTTCAAATGTAGTAAGAATTCTGCAAAGTAGAAAGTAAAACAGCAAATCAAAGCCAGTAAAAATGCATTGAGTGCTTAAATCTGCTGAAGTCCTAGAAGGAAGGTCAGATGAGGAGAACTGGATGAAAGACAAACACAAGTCTCTATCTAGTGTAAGAAAGCAGCATCCCTGCTGAGCATTTCCTCGTTCCCAGACAAAATAGAGGCTCAGCCAAAAAATACATCTGGGAACTCTGTGTCAGAAACAGTCACAATTATCTTCTGATTGATCTCTCAAGGTGATCATGCAGAGTACATCTGACAGTTTCTGCCTCCACATTTTTCTTTCCTCCCAGATAGGACACTACAAGAGGACTGTTGCTTTCAAGCAACCAATCCCTTAGTTATGGTGTCACCCGGCAAAACGTACAAGACCATGCTCCTCGCTACGGTTTCATTCAAAACACATACATTGTTTTGACTGTCATGCTATGTGCAATTTACACCTCTAGCATTGGAAGGAAGGATAGGATGCTCAAAAATATGGCCTCGTGTTTCGGTGTAGGCATGTGGGCCAAAAGGTAAAAAAAAAAAGGATTATAGCTTGTCAGTTTTATGGAGAGAACAGCGCTCTGCAGCCACACAAAGTGGAGTTTGTTGTGACTTCAATTTCAGGTGTTGGAATTTAGTAAAGGGGAGCTGTTTAGTAGGGTAGAGTCCAATGCCTACAATAATAGAGAACTGAAACTGAACAGAAATTGCGTTGTTTTTCACTTGAAGCTTTTCTGACAAACCATATGAAAGCTGAGAGCTATTGAAGAATATGTACCTTTATTAAGGCAAAAGAAACCAGCAGCCAGACATAACCAGTATTACATGGAGGTTAAAATTGTTTGCCTAGAAGATGACTCCTGAATTGTCCATCTAGGCAACGCGTATGTACTCCCTACAAATAAAGAAAGGTCGACAAATCAAGAAAGATATGCTGCAATGTAGAATCTTTGTAAATACTCAAGGAGTGAGGTTAAGGCCAAACGTGCAGCCACTTTTACTGGTATTGTGGATATTCTGAAGTCAATTTCAGATTCTTCCAATATTCTTCCTTGATTCAAGTATCTAGGAAAAAAACAAAGAGGCTATCCACTGTGAAAGCTTACAAATAGGTGCCCAACTCACACTGTGGAGGGTTTCAATAGGTAGAACTGGTTTAGAGCGTAACCATACAAGGTTGGGTTGATGCTCCCTGGTATGTGGAAGACCAACACATACCCAGAGTAAAAGCCTTTCCTTTTTACATTATCCGGGAATAATTTGATTGTTTTCTAAGGAAGATATTTACTAACATCCTAGAGACATTCATCAATCAACAAGTTAAGAGCGTCGCTCATCACCCATAAGGGTTTCCAGGCACGGTTGGGGACTGCTGCTTGGAGTTGTCAGTCGAACATCCAGGTTTTTAGGCCGTCTCTGAACTTCTGTAGGGTGGGTGCAGTCCAGAGGTGGAATAAGAGTCCATTCCAGGTCTTGGTGGCCAGGTAGGAGAAGGTGCAGCCGAAGCTTCTGCTTTTATGGAAGCAGGGCGTGAGGGAGAGGGAGGTTGGTGTGTAGTTGTCTACCAGTTTGGTGGAAGTTCCAGTCTGTGGTTAAGTTGGCTGGTCTTTTGCTGTTCAGGGCCTTGTAGGCATGGGTCAGTAGTTTTAACTGACACCTTTTTTGGACGGGGAGCCAGTGGAGCACTATGAAGTGGTGGTTGGGGGGGAGGGGGGGGGAGGGATGTGGGCTCTTCTCTGGAGGTCGAGGAGGAGCCTGGCTGCAGCGGATTGGATGGTTTACAGTCAACTCTGTAGTTGTGAGGTGATGCCCACGTAGAGGGAGTTTCCATAGTCCAGGCATCTGGTGATGAGGGCCTGGGCGACAGTCCGTCTGGTGTTGATGGTGGGCCATTTGAATATTTTCCAAAGCAAGCGGAGGGTGAGGAAGCAAGCTGAGGAGACAATATTTATCAGTTTCTTTATAGTGAGTTTGTTGTCGAGTATAGTGCTGAGGTAACTGGCATGGTATGTGGGAGTGGGCGAGGAGCCCAGTTCCGCTGGCCACCAGGAGTCGTCCCATGGAGAGGTGTTGGTCCCGAAGAGGAGTACCTCTGTTTTGTCAGTGTCGAGTTTGAGGCATTTGTTTTGCATTCAGACGGCTACAGTGGTCATACACCTGTGGAAACTGGTTTTGGTGTTAGTGGGGTTTGAGGATAGGGAGATGATGATCTGAGTGTTGTCAGGGTATGATATGATGGTCATACATTAGGATTTGACCATTGTGGCGGGGGGGGGGCCATGAATGTGTTGAACAGGGTTGGACTTAGTGGGGACCCTTGGGGAATGCCGCAGATTATGTTCTTTAAGCCTGAGGTGTAAGGCGATAGGCGGATCCATTTAACTGCATTTCTTTGGATCCCCATCTGATGGAGCCCATGTAGGGAGGTGTAGCGTGACACAGTGTCAAAGGCTGGAGAGCGGTAGAGGAGGATCAGGGCTGCGGTTGCTCCATGGTTTAGGAGAGAATGGATGTCATCTGTGGCTGCAATTTGGGCGGCTTCTGTACTGTGATTAGCACAGAATCCCGATTGGGATGGATCCAGGAGGTTATTGATCGCGAGGTGGTTGGAGAGTTGGCTGTTTATTGCTTTCTCCAGGCCTTTAGCCAGGAACGGGAGCAGGGAGATGGGCCGGTAGTTCTTGAGTTCTTCTGGGTCAGCTGTAGGTTACTTTTAGCAGAGTATTTACTTCTGCATGTTTCCATCCTCCTGGGAAGCAGGCAGAGGTGATGGATGAGTTGAGGATGGTGGTGAATTCCTTACTGATGGAGATGCTCCCAGGTTCAACATGTGATGGGAGCAGGTGTCTCTATGTACTGCAGAGTAGATGGAGCTCATGATGGTAGCAGTGATGTGCGTGGTTAGTTGATCCCAAATAGTGATTATAGGGTTTGAGGTGAAGTCGCTGCTGTTGAGGAGTTTGTCGAAGTTGTCGGTTGGTTGTGGATCGAAGTGTTCGTAGATGGTGGCAATTTTGTTGTAGAAGAAGTCTGCGAGAAGTTCTCAAGGCTCGATTATATATTTTTGTGTGCAAGGCTGTTCGAATTTTATCATTCTCCTGTTTAGTTCTAATACAGGCTCCTTGTTGCAGAGAATAGGAAGACACCGTGAGAAATGAGCCAGTAGAATTTATTTTTAAGATATTGTCTTGAGATGCTGTAGAGGTACCTGTAGAGGGTTTTCTTTAGGATGAATGCTATAACTGTTGGATACATTCTGATTTAGGTTTAGACACATGCCTTACATCAAATACTTGAAATGGGTGATAAAAGGGAAGCCTTAATGCTGCGTAATGAAACACGATCCGTTATGTAGCTGTTACCACATGGGTTTTACACTGCAGTGCTTTCTATGGTGAAGGAAAAAACCATTTGGCTGTCAAAATACAGATCTATAACCTTGTCCAGAATATCAGAACATAAGCAAAAAGCATTGGCATAGCCAATAGGTCTCGCCTTTGGAACCTTGTAAATGTTTAGCCATGCAGCACACTAGCCGAGGTGCTGTGCCACCAGGGATTGAACAGCTATACAATTAATACACACTGGGTCATGCAGTCTGACTCAGGAATACATGTTTGCTTGATACACAGAATGGAAAGTGTACCAATCAAAGTGCACCATTTAAAATATTTTGCAAAGGACACCCTGGTGCTCCTTAGCCTTTCAATGTGGTAGAATAGTGGCAAACTGAGAAAGGGGGTTGCAGAAAAGGAGAGAGAGAGAGAGAGAAAGAAAGAGAGAGAGAGAGAGAAAGAAAGAGAGAGAGAGAGAGAAAGAAAGCGAGAGAGAATGGGAAAGAAAGAAAGAGAGAGAGAGAGAAAGAAACAGAGAGAAAGAGAGAAAGAGAGAGAAAGAGAGAGAAAGAGAGAGAAAGAGAGAAAGAGAGAGAGAGAAAGAGAGAGAAAGAGAGAAAGAAAGAGAGAGAGAAAAAAAAAAGAGAGAGAGAGATAGATAGATATGGGGTGTTGCGTTACATCAAATGTCCTGTTCCCCAGCCATCTAATTGAAGAGGTTACTTTATTTCAGGCCCCTGGTTCAGCGCTATTTTCAAAAATGTGTACCACACACCAGTTAAAATTGTCCTATTTTCTAAAAAAAAAAAAAAATGCATTTCATCGACATTATAGAAGACGGTTTTCATTTTCAGTCTACCTGTTTAAAAAAAATGCATTTATGTACCGCGGAGCTTTTAGTGCAGCTAGAGATCCGGAGAAAACAAACAATACCTTTTATTTATGTCTAGCAGTTGCAGCGGTTAGTCATATGTGCACATACTGTAGTGAGGATAAGGGGTTAAATTCAGACATTGCTATGTTAGCTTAAGTGAAATATATGATTAGCCACAATTTTGCCGCTTTTGCACACAACACTACATGGCTCTGTTCACGTAAATACACCGCTTGCACTTCTTCACTTGAGAACTCTCCGTTTTTCACATATCTAGGCGTGCTCTAGGTCTGCACAGCGTGTCCAAGGTCGAATAACAATGTAGGCTGTTAATTCACGTTGATCAGTCCCGTGCACATAGACATAACAGAAGGCACAGCTCCCCAAACTGAAACTCGGATGCTTTTAATATGGCATTGCAGGCATGAAGAAGCACTTGGAGAAAACCTTTCCAACTACAAAGAGCTGTGATTGTCCTGGGATGTGATTCACTGCATCTGATCTTGGAGGTATGGGGTCCCCCGTCACAGCCTAGAGGTCTTCCATTATTATAATATACTAGCTCCCAGCACGGGGAGGGTGGTAAAGGCGCTGTAGTCCTGTTTCCACTGTCATTATGATTTCACCTTTTGTACTTTATGGAATTGTAACAATGCTGATTGTATTATTCTTATGCATCTTTTTGCTAGTATTGGCGCGAATAATGCATCTTAGAGCACGTTAGTTGAAATAAACATTTTCAAATTCAAATTTAGCTTTATTCGATTTGTTTGGTAAAATCATAAAAGCATACAAGTACATTTTATACAACAAGTTTAAGAAATTATCCCCAACGAAACATTTATGAGACTCTATAAAACAGTTTTCCAAAAAAGTCATAAAAGTCAATGATGAAATTACGGCAGTTGACCTCATGTAAAAACGTATGAAAAAGTTAAAACGTGTAAGGGTTACATCATGGAATTTCTATATTTCATCACTGACATTAAAAAACGAGAAACGACAAAGATAGCGTACACCTCATCTAACAAAAGTAATTATCGTAAGCGTCTTTGCATGTTCTTATGCCCCAGTGTTTTAGGAGAGGTAATAGGTACAATTTCCTTGGGGCAGAATACAGATTGCAAAAGAACATAATATGAATGTTACTTTGTGATGAGTGATCCTCGCATGGGCAAATTAGGTTCGGGGCAGTCCAGTCATTTTGTTTTGGGAGAGTGACCATACGGAAAAAGGTGCCTAGGCGCAGCCTGGTGAGAAGCATACGAGGATAAGGTGCAGTTTCGGTCCTGAGGTACAATTGCAAACCTTCAGTGGGAGTAATTCTTTGGTAGCTCAAGGTGGTATTTTTGAGTTTCTCTGCATCCCATCTAACGCCTTCCAGGTGGGTAATTAAAAGTTTTTTGAGAGACGACCTAGACAGGTTTTCTAGGGACTCTGGGTCATCATAGTATTCAGGACAACCAATCTTGGCGAACATCAACCGGACATGTCGCAGCCATTTTATTTTCGATGCTGCATCCAAGTTCATGCAATCCGTGATGAGTTCTCTGTTAAGTTGGCATTCCCTGGTAGTCCAAATTTTGTGCCAGAGCAAACACGGTGACAGCTTTATAGAGTCGCTAAGGTATTTGAGGCCAATCTCAATGTGAGTGATAAAAGTTGAAGTAGATTTGCTCACCCCCAATAAGTAACGAATAAAAAGATTCTCACAAATTTGGAGTGAGGACACGTCTTCAAAGCCCCATAGGCCTGCTCCATAAGTGACTGTCGCTACACACTTTGCTTGGTAAATCTGTATCATCTCAGCAGTCGGTTTGCCCCCAATTTTCGCTGCAAAAGTTCTCAGGGCACCAATAGCACGGGTAAAGGCAAGCCTCCTAGCCGATACTGCATGTTTCCAGGCTCCTTTTCTCTCAAAGACAACACCCAGATAACAAAAAGTGTCTGTGGTCTCAATTCTTTGCTCGTCAAGGTATATCGAACATTGTGGCCTTTTGCTCTTTTGGGTGCACGGCATGGAGAAAGTTTTTAAGGTGTTCACTTTCAAATTTCTTTTCCCCATGTAGGACGAGAATTCTCTGACCGCTCTCTGCAACCCTACCCTAGTCCTAGACATAATGGCCGCATCATCGGCGTATAATAGGATGGGTACAGGCCTACCATTGACAGCTGGATAGTCATTCTGGAAATTTGTTAGATGGTCTACAACAGAATTAATATAAAAAGTAAATAGAAGGGGCGCGAGTATACAACCTTGCCTAACCCCTCTATTTATGGGAAATTTCTGTGTGCATTGGCCCTGAGTCCCGAACCTCACCCTGGCACCAGCATCTCTATAAAGTTCTTTGATAAATACCACTATGGTGGGATCCACCCCAATGAGCTCCAATGTTGACCAGAGCTGCAGATGATCCACACAATCAAATGCTGAGCTAAGGTCAACAAATGTAACAAAAAGATCTCCTTTTTTGGCCTCAATATATTTGGACATTAATAAGGACAGATTTAAACATTGCTCCTGGGTACCCAGTCCCTTTCGAAATCCATATTGGAGTTCCGAAATAACCTTATTTTCTGTCTCCCAGTGCTGAATCCTCTTTAGGACGATCCTTCCTGCTATTTTCATGAGGCCGTCTAGTAAAGATATGGGACGGTAGCAAGCCGGATCGTCCCTGTTTCCCTTTTTGAAGATGGGGACCACAATGGCATCTGACCAGGTCTTAATTAAGCCGCATTTGTTTCCCATATTCAAAACGTTCGTTAATAACGGAGCCCAAAATTCCAAGTTTGTTTTATAGGCGTCCACTGGTGTGTGGTCCGGACCAGGAGCTTTCCCTGAGGGACTTTCCTTAATTGCATTTTCGACTTCTAGGGTGGTAAAGACCAAGTCAATTGGATACGGCGAAACTGGGGGATCGCTTGGCTGATGATCTCGCATGAAATTGTTCGAGGATGAAAGTGCCTTTTGTTGATTCATGTTGTTCCCCTGTCTGTTGGAGTAGAGTTTCCCGTAGTGTTCAACCCATAGCTCTGCTGTAATTGCTACATCTATGCAATTATCAGTATGTTTTGCGTTGTATACTGATCTTATCACTTTCCAGAAGAGGTTGGTGTCCTTATTCCTGGCAGCTTCTCCCAGTGCTTCCCAGGCCTCCTTTTTCATGGTTGCTTTCCGGAGGTTAATTTCTCTCTTGTACTCTCGTCTAGCCTCAGAGATTTGGGCCCTATTTTTCGGGGAGGCGTTTAAAACTTTCTTCAAGTTCTTTAAGGCAGCTGTGCACCTAGAATCAAACCACCCGGATGCACGTTTCCCCTTCTTTTTGTTGCTCTTAGTTAAAACGCCTTTTATGTACCCCTGTATGTTGGCGAAAGCTGCCATAATCGCCTTAGGTTCCACATCTTCTTCTAAGCAGACAGATATGTCTGCAAAGCAGGATGATATTAAATTGTGGAAGAAGATTGTGGGGTTCAATTTCTCCCACTTAAGCACATAGCCGTTTATCTTTGTTAAGGTGACCTCCAATGGATACAGTGGGCCGCTAGATTCCTTTGGTTTCTCCACTGGGAGCCTAACCCCAAAGGTAATAGGGTAATGGTCACTCATTGGATCATCCCCTATCTCCCAAGAGGTTATAAAGTCGGGCGGAGTGGGGGATATCAGTGCAAAGTCAATTGTGGTTTCACAACCTCTTCCATTGTATGTTGGGGCAAAGGGAACTGGGGGAGAGCATGCCTGATTAACGAAGGTGAGGTCAAAAGTGAACATAATACTGTTAAGGAGAGACCCCAGCTTGGTGTGTGAGAAGTGAAAAGGGCCGTCCTCCTCACGATCTGCAAGGCCGCACAAACCTAACTCAGAAAGTGGGCAGACTGCACAATTAAAGTCTCCCACCCAAATAACTGTATGGTCTCCCGCGTTTTGATCCCTCACTTTATGGATACGGTTTAACATTTTATTTAAAATGGGTTCCATTTCATTTAGTGGCATATTGTTATAGAAGTTCACCAGTATGACCTTTTGTGTGGTGCCCCATTTAAACGAAAGGATTTGAAAATATTGGTCAGAGTGGAAATTATACACTTTTATATCCCCCACATTCGAGACGTATATACACAGACCCCCTTTATTGCGGCCCTGGGTGGCGGGAGCAGCGGGTGTATGGAATGTTCGATACCCCATAATGTGCCTTTCTTCTACCAGCCAAGTTTCTTGCAGGCAAAGTATGCCATGCTTCTGGACGGTCTCCAACCAGGGTGTATGCTTGATATTATTGCCCAGTCCTGCTACATTCCAGGATAATAATGAGTGTTTCGGTTCGCTATCTACCTGATGTGTATGGCCCTCACTCTCTATTACCTCTACCTGATCTTGGAGATGTGCCCTGTCTAGGTGTTGTATGGCTCGCACAGGGAGCGGGTGCTGGGCAGAGGAGGGTGGAACCACCATCAAATGGGTCGAGTTTTTAACAATGGGTGGCGATGTATTGCTATTACTGGCAATCATGGCGTGGTTTTGATCACTTGATCGGGGTGTTTGATCGACTGTTCCCAGTCAATCCACCTGATCTAAGCATCCAAACCTATTCATGGTGGGTGCACCTTCCCACCCATTATTGATGGGTTGCCATCCCTGCCCCTGACCCTTCCATCTGTGGTTATGGATTGTGGTCCAAGCCCCAGGATGCTCTGCTAGCTGTTTTGGAGGGTAGAAAAAGGTTAGGGGTTTGGTGACAATGGTTTGTTCGGTCACATATGGGTCCCATGTGGTGATGAGATGGGCTGTATGAGGGTCTGCGAATGACACCACGATACAGTCTCCTGGTATCGATTTGTAGGTACGGCCCACCCAAGGGACTCTCCTGACCATTAGTACCCTACTCCTGTTGGTGTGAGGAATCTGCCTATTGGTATTTAACCAGTGGATCACTTTATTTTTTAAGGACCACTGGGTTTCAACAATATCAGGGGCAAGCGGAGGTACCCCTGCCAAGATAACCACGTAGGGCCCAGCCTCAGGGGGGAGATCAATGTAGCCTCCGCGAAAGTTCTGGTGATTCGGGTATAAATTTAGTGTGCGCTCTAAGAGAGGAGTGATGGGATTATTCGCCTTCTGGTCGGCTCTAGAAGGGGGTTTGGGCTGGAGATGTTTTTTAGGGGGTTTTTCCTCTGTTTTTGGGGGGTTGGCAGCGACATTTACAAGTGTCCTAGGTTTGGGGATCGGAGTAGGTTTGGATAACGAGGGGGGTAAAGGTGCAGGCAGAATTGAGGGGGCGGGAGGAACTTCCTTAGGCGCTGTAGCTGCTTTGGTGCCAATGTTAGAGGCTGGAGCAGCTTGGATACCAGCCTTTCTAGCCAGAGGTGGACTCTCATTAATATGGGGATGTGTTACTTCCAGCTGTTTTAGGCTAAGCGTGGCCAGGGATACTAACGTTTTATCCATTTCAAGTAGATGATTCTCAATACGTGACAGTCTGAGTTCAAAAGGTGTCAATAGTTGTTTTAAAGTGACCCAGACTGTCTGGAGAAAGTCTTCATCATCACCCGCTTTATCCTTGTCCCTCCCTGTCTCGTTTAGCCCTCCCAGTGTTGGGTTATCTACAAGGGTAATAGGATTCTCTACCGCGGGGGCAGTAGTGAGGTTACTATCACCCCCTATTTGGTGGATAGCTGGGGGTGGTGTTTGTTTAGGATCCCCTGCGTTGGGTAGAGGTCTTCTATGGTTGAAAAACTGCTGCCTTGCAACTTTGGCTTTCTTACGAGCATAGGCAGATTTTACATTGTTTTTCTTCTTCAAGGTTTGGCGACCTGGGTTTGTACTTTTTTCTACAGAGAAGGAGGGGACAGTTATAACCGGCAAGATGGTGGAATTTCCCTGCTCGGTAGGTTGGTCACCCTCATTAGGTTGGACGGTCATGGGGGAGAAAATAAATGAGGAGTCTAATGCTGGTGGGGAGGAAGGAGGGGGGGAGTGATGAACGTCAGCGAGGATCAACAAAGGAGGCGGGCGTTCCACCTGTTGGGGAGATGCAGCAGACGCAATATTTCCCAAGGAAGATTTTTTAGAGTTAGCAAATGTTTGGGAAAGCCTGCGTGCAGCATCTAATTCGATTGAAACCCTCTTCTGCATTTTTGTGATTTCAGCATCTATTGCCAAATTTGTTTTTACAAGGAAATCGTCCAAGGTGCCTTTAGGCTTGGTTAAACCCAGCGCGGTCTTACTGCGACTCCCCCGGGTACACATGGTGTGTGACAGTTACGGTTTCTGTGTGGTACTCACTAGACTCAAAGTCCAGGCACGATAACGGTGGGAAGAACCAAGGGGGGTGGGCCAGGCCAGTCCTCTTAGTCCTCGAACGGCCTCAAACGGTCCCGCCCTTGTCCCGGGCTTCTCCCGGCGCTACCGCGCTGCGGTAATAGCAGTGTCGCTTTATCTGACTGTAGGGGAGGGGAAGGAGCAGACAGGGAGAGCGGCCCAGGTGTTCACAATTGGGTCTGGCAGGCGCTCCTGGGAACCGTAGTCCCTGCGCAGCGCCTGCACTCACTCGCAGCCCCGCCTGTCACTCGCCTGCTGTTGCTCCCGGTGAAAGTTCTTCGAACGCCGGTAAGGTCACCCCACACGCAGCGGGACCCGCGGAGCGGGTTCCGCAAGAAGTAGGAAGGGATGAGGGCTTCAAGTGCTGTGGTTAAAGGCTCCGTCCCAGATGCTTCAGTGCAAACCAAAGATAGTGTCCCAAATGCTGCCTCCAGCACACGAGTCTTGAACGCTGGGGAGGGGGAGGAGCAGACAGGGAGAGCGGCCCAGGTGTTCACAATTGGGTCTGGCAGGCGCTCCTGGGAACCGTAGTCCCTGCGCAGCGCCTGCACTCGCTCGCAGCCCCGCCTGTCACTCGCCTGCTGTTGCTCCCGGTGAAAGTTCTTCGAACGCCGGTAAGGTCACCCCACACGCAGCGGGACCCGCGGAGCGGGTTCCGCAAGAAGTAGGAAGGGATGAGGGCTTCAAGTGCTGTGGTTAAAGGCTCCGTCCCAGATGCTTCAGTGCAAACCAAAGATAGTAAACATTTGAAACGATATCGTTTCTCTGATTACTCACATTGTGGACTAGTATGAGTGTTAGAGCGAAAGAGTGTTCTTGATTCCCATTATTCCTGAGAGTTTACTAAGTCGCATGTTCTAGGTTGTCTAATCATTGGTAGCTTCGCTGTTGTATGGAGAATGAATGAGACACTAATGCTGGTCGGATTGGGGTTCTAGGTACTGAGGTACACCGCAATATACTGAGGTCCTGGTTTCCTGCCACTAGTTCTGTGCACAAGAAGAATCCCTGCAACAATACCATTACCCAGCACATGTCTGTTGTTCCCGTTTTTGTGTCGAGAGGCAGGCGGAGTTCCTGCCCGAGTTTACAGCACACAGGGTTTCTGAAGACGAGCCAGGCCCTGCGTTGATTCGGGAAAGAAGTTTACCCAGATGTTTAGTAACGCGCCAAGAGGGCTCGGTGGCGATGGAATAGCGCATGCTTATTTCGGTTCCCGGCGGCACGTTACCTGTAGTATTTAGACCGTTTTTCCCAACTGAGTGCTGTGAAGTAAATATACTGCGCACTAAGGCTCACGCACACTATTTCAACCCCCATTTGAGTGAGTTTATCTGCATTATGGAGCTCTTTCAAGAATGCCTCAGCTGTAATTCTATAGTTACATGTATTATTTTCCTCGTTGAGATTCCACTTGACCAGTTGTAAATGGATGCAAGGACCCTTTTGCTAGTATATGGGGTTCTGCCGTTTACTGCGGATAATTTTTCAGATGTGTGCACTCGCATATTAGCCCTAGCTAATGGTGCTTTGCAGGTTCCAATGCTACTTTTAATTCACCTGCAGAATTTCTTGTTCCCCCCCTAGCAACATATACAGTTCATTACACAAACCATGTTTGCGCAATGCATGTTAAAGAAAACATTTAGTACTGTGCAAATTAATATTTATTCCTGCCCTTTATTCTTGTACTGTTAAATTGGATTAGTAAAACTTGTTGTTTACAACGTTTAGCAACGACTTTGAAGCGCTATATTTAAATATGTTAATCCCACTATCATATTTAACTCCGATCTAGACCGATCCCTCCTCAGCCACTTCCTAGAAAGGGACGAACAGCTGAGCAGACTGCATGTACACCGATGGTTGACAGCCTTGTGTTATCAGAGTGAACACACCGCAGTGCGTGCAAGCGCTTTATGCGGTTTTCTTATTTGCACATGTCGTATATTATTTCTAACATATAATTCAATAGAGGCGCTACTGTTGCACTTCGTGTCCGTAGGCGCCACGTTTGTTAATGGAATTCAAGCTGCACCGCATAGGTGAGGGCTCCAGCTGTCCTGCTGCAGGTAGGAGCTTCTCCGTGGGGGGAGAAATATAATAATACATTTTATATAGCGCATTTTACTGCAGTGTGCTCCGTCTGCGTTAAAGTCGATCCTTGCATACTTCACTTTGCACTTCAACTACGGATCAACAATGTTGGCTTACGTACATAATTAATATAACATTGGTGCTGCAGCAAGTGTGAAGAACAATGCCACTAATTAAGTGTTGAATGTTCTTCTCCCGCCTGGTCTTGAGCGCCAAGAAACCAATTGGTGAATGTGCGCGGTACCAAATCTTTTTTAATAATAATAATAATAATAATAATAATTAAAAGCTGTGCGTGGTGAGCTTCTTCGGGACTCTAGGTTTCCCTTATATTGTGTGTTGTGCTATTCATGGCCAGAGTTTTATAATACTGGGCGCATGCGCATCAGACTCCGCAATTGTACAGGCTATGGGCATGGGGAGCGGCGGATGGGGTTCCACTGTGGGGAGAGGTGGGGTCCGTGTTCAGGGGGATTTCTTTTTAGCAAAATGTGAAGACAATGGTTACTGTCTGGATATTTACAGTACACGTCTATGCGGTCATAGTCAAGCCCCCCTTAAGGCACAGTACTGCAATCCGCTCTAGAATTAACATATCTCTTCTTTGGTCCATTTACGTCCAGCAAGACCTTTGGTCATCATTTCATTCTCCTCTGTCATTGTGAAAAAAAACCTGGAGCGTTTGCCAGATGTCCACAACGCAGTAGAATCAGACCAGTGAATCAAATGGATAAACTCATGGAAGGGATTATTATATGGGGTTCTCGAAATATTCTCTGCAGTTATTTTGCCCTGCACTTTCCATTGTGACACTTAATGCACTTGCACTGCTACTGATGGCTGCTCTCTACCCAGCTGCTCTTACACCCTCTTCACAGGTGCTTTAAATGGGCTGGCACTGCCCGGTACGGAGTACCAGCAGTTTTTAGGTCTCGCGACCTATCGATGTGCGCAAGCGCATCGAGCGGAGCGAGAATTCAAGTGGCGAAAACATCCTGAAACCAAAGGGCTTTCAGCCCCGCGGTTTTCATGCAGTTCCCGTGTACATGCACGCGCATCGCATGCAAGCCCAGCCTCTCCCGCCCCCATCCGGCATCAGGCTTCTCCTCCCCTAGCAGCACTCCTCCCACACCAGCAACTCCCCCCTCCCACACCAGCACCTCCCCTCTCTCTCCACGCAATCACAGCCTCCCCCTCCCAAACCAGCACCTCCCCCCTCCCACACCAACACCTCCCCTCTCTCTCCACGCAATCACAGCCTCCCCCTCCCACACCAGCACCTCCCCCCTCCAACACCAGCACCTCCCCTCTCTCTCCACGCAATCACAGCCTCCCCCTCCCACACCAGCACCTCCCACACCAGCCTTGCCGCACTGCCGAGCCTGTCCCAACAACACAACCCAGCTCCGTCACATGGCTTCTGCTTTGCTCACTTTCGCTCTCCTCAACCCTTCCACTCTTGTTTTCACCTCTAGTCTCCCACCTCTGTCCACATTTTCCCTGCTGTTTCTTCCTGCTCGTCTTCATCTTCCTCCAAAAACAAGCACCCTGCATTCGGAACGGCCCCTTTAAATGCATTTCTCCTCCTCCTCGCTATCGACCGACCATATTTTTTTTAACCCAAAAGCAAAAGACCCGGAGTGCTCACCCCCCTCCCCCACCACCTTGTTTTGTGTAACCTGGAGGCGAAAAAAACTACGAAAAGGGGAAACGGAGAGGGCAGTAGAGAAACAGGGAGCCTGGAGCAGGAGGAAGGAGGCCCGGGGGGCAGTGCCACAAATGTCCCAGCACAGCAGACATGGCTGCCAACATGTACAGGGTCGGAGGTAAGAGGCGCACGGCAGATACACGAATTCCTGCCTAATTAGCGTGTGCTTTGCAGTAATGTATATTTTTTCCCCGTTCTTGACACAATCTCGCCAACCCGCGTCCTTGCAGTTTTTATGCATAATAACCGGGGTTTCTCCTTGCAAGCATATCTGTTTTAATGGGAAAAGGCGCCCTCTGTTCTTTTTCTGCTTGGTGGTGGGTTCGTTTCATGCATTTTACGAGCATTAACCTTTCTGTAAAGTTGAGGGGGAGCATCAATATTCTTCTTGATATTTTGCACAATTGCATGCGATTGGAAGATTATTTTTTAAATATCGGCATTGCATGGCGATATGCCTCACTTTGGGGGCTTCTGGACACTCCATGTTTTCCCCCTTCAAAAAATAAGAGTTTTACTGCACCCCGCTGACAAGAGGATGTGTTTAGGAACGGAGGCGAGAATGGATCCCGGAAAAATCGATGGATTGTAGGAAGGGGCGAGCGTGTGCTGCCTGTCGTGTTTGGCGCTGGTTTTCAAAGGCTCTCCCACACCAGCCCTCACCCCCTACCCACACCCCCAAAGGCTTTCAGTTTCTTGAGCTTAAATTACATTTCTTGAAAACACTTCGAGACAGATGTGAGAATCCTCACATTCCAGTTTGCGTGATGAGTCAAACATTCCACTTGTAGCATGAGTAATTTCTGAGAAACTATTCATAACAAGATACAGCTGCCAGTCACATCAGCCTGGAGAGCCTCCGACCTATGGCATTAAGAGAAATATTTCCATTTCGGCTCTTTGTGACCACCCAGAGAGGCTTTTGCTTAAATGGAAAATCTCTTCCGTGTAAAGGCCCAGTGCTGCGAAAGAATACTCGAGGAAGCAGTCTTACGATGGTGAACTTACTCCACTGTCAGCAGACTGCTTCATGCCTGCCTTCTGATAGAGTCTGATGATGTTTCTCATCCCACCGCTCTGCCAGTGGCATGCCCCGTCAGGCTCTAGATTAGACGCACTGGATAAGCAATGAGAACTACCCACCTTCAGACTAGAATGCACACCTATGCGTGCAACCTTTATCCCAATGCAGAGTATTGGATACTCGGCCGTTTTCAATCCTACTGGCATTTGCTTTTTTGACACCATGTTTGAGTGATTGTTTACTTAACATAACCATGCCCACGCCTCTATTTGGGAAAGCCAGGTGATGTAGTACTCATGAATTTTGTTTAAATTCAGGATTTGTTAGCCTAAAACTCATGGGGGATTATTTACAAAAAATGGCGCGACTCTCCTTTGTCCTAAAACCACAGAATTGTGGTAATCTGTCACCCGCTGTGCTCAGCTGAATAGTTACGTTATTTATTTTAAATATCACCCGTTTATCACGAGTGCATATGTGTGAGGACTTTAAAAATCTTGATAGTCAGAGTTCCCTGCTGGTCACGTGCCATAGCACCACCGCACATGCGCAATAAACAACCCGGAGCCTGTGGAAAACCCACGTGTTAATATTAACATTATGAAATGAGAAACACTTGTGAAACAATGGTCTCTGTTTGGGCCCCCTCCCCCAGCACACTCTGCGGAGGATGGACGTAGAATGCAAGGCTTCATGTGCGCCAGAACCCGGTAGAAATGCATTGCTACCACTATGGAAATAGTTATCTAATGTTCGAAAAATGTGTGGCTTATCAAGGAACAGAATATTCTGATGCACAAATTAGTTCCCTGGTAAAATAATATCAATGGGGGCTTTGTTGCAAATACAATATGTTCACTTTAATGAGGGATGACGCTTGCCAAGAAAGAGCACATCAGAAGAGTAGGCTCTTTTCGCCTATGGAAGCTGTGAGAGTTTGTTCAAATTCAACTACATACAGACTTTCACAGGTACGCAAATCTCTCCCTTCAGTTTATTATTTAAGAATGCATTAATCGCGCTGTGAAGTTCCTTCATCAGCGAGAGATCTGCCACCAGTTTACAAAATAAAGCATATTTCAAATATGTTTGGTACAACAGTCAACTGCACATACCAGGAAAATAATTAATTTGGCATCGGAGTGTCTCTCAGTGTGATAGGATTTCACAGTGCGAGAGATAAATGAAAATTAGGACTATTCTAAAGCCCAAAGTGTTTCTACCTGTAATGGCAGCAGAATTTGCAAAATGCATGGAAAGTCAAAGTAGATACTTTTCATCTATTGTACAAGCGCCCAGCTGACAGCTCGGGGATAATTAACAACATAGAAAAATTGCACAATGTGACATCTCGGCAGGCATTAAAACAAAAAACAAACAAGCATTTGCAATGCAATAGGTCTCGCATTCACAAGAGTTTGAGCTATTACAATTGCAAATAACAATGCCTTTTATTTTTGTTTTCATTTTAAAAACATAAAGGGCTTTGTCATTTACAAAACCAATAGCTCCAACTTTCCTACTGCGAGACCTATTGGCAACGCCAGTGCTTGTTTATTTTGAGAGGGAGAGTACCGGCACTACTCTATTTTCCATTTCAAGGACTGCTCTCCACTCTCTACGTTCTTGCACACCTTCAGGCAAATGATGACCTCGGAGGCCTGTACCACAACAACATTGACTCACTCAGCAGCTAGTAGCTCTATATCAGGCAATAAAGAAGATATTTCCCTAGTAATGTGAGACTGGAAGCTACCAGCGACGCTCCACTCACAAGATACAAGCCGCATATGCTCCTGTTCTGTTCAGAGACTAAATGACGATTTGTGAGATTTTTAGGTCTAGCCTAGGCAGCGCGCATGCGCTGCTCTAGGAGATGACCTTTAGAAATTGTTCAGCTCTTTTCCACACACTCATTCATGCATGTTGCGGCATACACCTTGCGGGAGTAAGCACTGGCGCGTGCAGGGGCCATCTGTTTGTAATTAGGGACACGCATGCGCTTATTTACATTAGCCTGCTCGCAGTCGCCTTTCCGGCTCGACATCCTTGAGCTTTCACTTTCGCGCTTTCACTTTCATTCGCGGCCGCGCTTGTTATTTGAGGCGTGTAGGTCATCTTAATCTGAAATCTGCAAACAATTGTGCTCATTATGAGAAAGGGAGATAGGCTCTTGAGAATCTGTGACCTGCGAGTGCACAGATAACTTCAATCTTAAACCCACAGTTTCTTCTAATTATTTGCTCTCAAAGGTGTGCCTTACGTGACAGCGGCAGTGAGGAGCCTGCTGAAGGTGCATGAAATGAGAAACAGCTTGTTAAGTTCCAGGGTTGACGGGGATACATTTCATTTATGCACAGTTTTATGTTTTGACTGTCTTCGGGGGAGGACGTTTAGCAAGTGTTTTAACATGTCTTATGGATTCAAAGTTGCAAACAATATCTTTGTCGTGTCATTTTTCCCAGAAGCCAAGGTTGGGCAGTGTGAAGTTCTCTTTGACTATGCCTGCGTTAGTAACATCCGGGGATTTGGACACAAGTTTGTGTTTTCTTTGATGCAGGGAACCGTGATTCCATACTTTCAAACTACCGTTACGACTATACGCGTCCACCGTAGCATGAAGGATTTTTGAGGTAAAACAGTGACAGATTAGGTTATCTTGACTTATTGTAGCATGATTTTACAGAAAGTTTATAAAAGTTTGTTTCTGGTTTGCAGTATTTTTGAACAGAAAAGTGTACCCGACTTGAATTTTCATCATGCTTTACCAACTATAGCGGGTGAGTCCTTATGAATTTAGGAGGAGTCTTATTCTTAAATTGACCTACGGGCACCGTTGCGGATATGATGTTAATTGTTGTTGTTTATTTAGGCACATTACGCCATCGTGTGTGCAGTGTTTAAATTAAGGTACCGTTTTTGTTTGTAATCTTTTGGTTTTTGCATGGGAACACTTTTGGGTGACACCACACATACGTTTGTAATATTTACTACTCAGTTATTTCACAGGGCATCATGCATGCCAACATATCCTGGAACTTACTAAAAGAATGAGGATAGATCTTACTGGGTAATGTAATCATACTTATGTGTTTGAATGCATTTATGCATACACCAGTGACTAACCTCAGAAAATTCTCTCATAGGTTTTCCCCTGAGGAACGGACGGTTCAGTTCCAAAATGCATTGGGCTGCTCTTGAAAAACATATGGATTATTCATTTATACTGTATGACATATATTGTTTGATTTGTATTATGTAAAAATCATGTGAGAAATATAACATGCATTTTTAGGTCTCGCTGAGCAATATGTAAGCATTGCGGCGAGATTCCAGTAACCGGTCCGAAAACTCTACCAAAACTGTGGATTAGACACAGTTCATATGAGACAGGTCACACACCACCATTTTTCTGTGCCTTGGGATCAGACTTCAAAGGCTGCCACCCCCCCCCCCCCCCCCCATCAGACTTCAAAGGCTGCCGCTCCCCCGCCCCAGACTTCAAAGGAATGCGCTCCCCCGCCCCCACCCTCGCCACAGCAATGCCGAGAGCTTGTTGGTATTGGAAATCTGCTCACCCTCCACTACTTAGTCACCATTCTATATCGTACAGATAAGAATAATACAGTCACACCAAATAGTTATATGCTCCATGGCTTTTCAGCAAGGACACAAACCTGTGACGCTGACAGCATTGTTGATGGTGGACGCTTGCTCTGCCCTCCTTCTGTGCCTAGCAATACCAGTGGAGCCAAGTCATATATTTGAGACATAAGCTTTCACTGGCTGACTCCATTGCAGGAGTTGTAATCTTGGCTCGCTTTAAATTAATTGGAATAAAATAGTTTTTAAACAAACAAACTGAATAAAGCTCCGACATAGGGAAAGTGCACGTCACCCTTCACTGGACATACGCTTTCATCGTATTACTGCTTTTCACTGTCAGCACGCACATCACCATATTTACCACCAAATGCTCGCATTTTACTCCTCCCCGCCGACTTCTGCCTCAATTGGCACCTCCCCTTCCAATCTACACCGTCCCGCCTCTCTCTTGAACCCTTTTTCGTCACTGCCGCCCCATTCCACCTCGTTGAAATCGGTACTCCTTATAAATTGTCTCATTCTCTTACTGTCCAGATAATGCTCCAGATACAACCCAGCCGCCATCTTGATTGAAAACAAACATCCCTTTCCGGCTCCCGCCCCTCTTCCGTTCGCTATCTTCTCCGCAGGTGACGTTACTTCCGCACCTCAGAGCGCGAGCATGCCGCCATCTTTTTTTCGGGCAAGATTTTCCCTTCGTTTCTGCACATGAATAATGAATCCTTTCAGGACGGATGTGTCCAGTTAGCGTCATTTTGGAGCTGTGTCCTCGCAGTGTAGGGACTAATCAAGGCAAACCTGTACACCCGTTTTCACAAATCAATACCAAACATAGTGGATCCCTCCTCTGCCTGGGAAATACTTTGTTTGCGTGCCTTTCCTACACTGAATACGAGCAGGCACAGATTAACATGAAGAAATTGCCCTAATTGGGTATTCCTTGTCATTGGATTATTGTTGGGT